>NC_137683.1:6063512-6268512 GCF_963989245.1 Nansenia antarctica | reverse complement strand
AAAATAAGTTTATGAGAGGGCCCCCAGGAATGAAGCCTAGCCTGAGACACGAGATAAGATTTGTACAATGAGGAGCTTGTATGTTTGTGCACAGCAAAGAGCACGGGGTTGGAGCTGGGGAATTCACAGAACAGAACAGAATGTATAGGACAGAATATACAGAGTGTCCTCTTTAAAACAGTTATAATATTATAACATTATGAAAACATCGTTCAACTCTAACACTTATGTGACATTAAGGTAATGAATAAAGGAGACAACTACAGTATGCAAGTAGTAGCCTAGATCGTTCCTAGCAGGCAGACTGGTTCAATCTCCTTAGAAACAAAACATTACAGATTTATCTATTCTCAACTCTAAACGAACTGCACTGTTAAAACACTAGATTTAGACCTCACCTGTGTCCCTGTCACCTGTTTAGACCTCACCTGTGTCCCTGTCACCTGTTTAGACCTCACCTGTGTCCCTGTCACCTGTTTAGACCTCACCTGTGTCCCTGTCACCTGTTTAGACCTCACCTGTGTCCCTGTCCCTGTCACCTGTTTAGACCTCACCTGTGTCCCTGTCCCTGTCACCTGTTTAGACCTCACCTGTGTCCCTGTCACCTGTTTAGACCTCACCTGTGTCCCTGTACTTGTCTCTGCTGCCCTTTGACCAAAAGAGGTCTTTATGTCCATTTTCCTTTTTTCCCAGCTCACCTAGTAAAAGTGAGACGATTGATAATATCAAAAACATGCTTGCACACACATATAACTTACTCACACACAAGTCAGTGTTACTGGCCCCAATTTGGTACAATTATTACTGAAATTATTGAGAATAGAGACATTGTTGACATACGTAAACTAGCTCTTGTAATCTTTAATGTTCGCTAACTAGCGAACTCACTAAAATAACATTAGAACATGTTTGTACTGACAGAACATGACATGAACTTGTTCATTAATATGTTACATTTGAACCAACATTATGTAAATGGCATTTATACAGTTTGTTTAACCCACCTGAATGAACGAGAATCGTGGACAAGGTTTTAACATTAAAGTTATTCGTGGCTTGTTTATTGAGGAACCGATGTCCCGCTCCAGTGTTGCCAGATAGGCCTACTTTTGGTCACTCTGGACGGGTGGATTCGGCAGCTTTTAGACTGGTTGGGCTTGAAATTGTCAATCCCGTCTGGCAACCCTGCGCTCCACTACAGCGCTTGGCTAGTGGGGTGAGATGGAGCCGGGAGGTTTTGAGTTACCGTTGTGTGTAGTGGAAAAAATCACCAAAATGACTAAATGTGTTTCAGATTTTAAAAAATGTTAAGCCAGGTATGGCGAGTGCCATGAATTGCCATACCAAAACGACGCTGTGGTATTCTGTAGTAAGAAAGTAGTTAGGAAAGAATGAGACCGGGAGACACGCAGCTGCTGTTCACTTCGCACGTTTATTCAACTTCTTCTCTTAACATCCGGAAGTGCATACATCACTTCCGTCACTGCATACATCACTAGCATACCAGCGCCCGCTGGCGGTATAAACAGGACACAACATTTCCCCCTTTCTTAAAGAAATTACAGTACTCAAAGAAGGCAATATTCTGTAGACTGGTGTCAGTACAATTGAAATAAAATGAAAACTAAGGAAATGAAAATGAATGAATCAGCAGAATGAATAACAACAATAAACAGTTTATGACAGTGAAACATGAAATGAACATTCACTTTTGTCATTGCATTGTAGGACCTTTTTGTACTAAGTTAGAACCGTGTTCTATCCTACCCTTTTAGTACGTTCTCTACGGCACAAAGTCTACCAGCCACCTAGGTGGGTTTCTGACTCTCAGGTTCCTTCTTGGACCTGGTTCATTAAACACATTCTCTGTCTCGGGCACCATGAACTCCTCTAGCTCAATCTCCTTTTCACCACTGGTGCCAGACAGAGCATCCTTGGGGAAGTGTGTAAGCTTGGATGCATTCCATTTTCGACTCTCACTGAGCAGGTATGTATTCTGTCCTGCTTTACTAACTATTGTCAGCGGTTCTGTGAATCTTGATGATCCCTTTTTTACATGCTCCGGTCTGCGGACACGTACGGTGTCATTCACTTGGAACATGGGCACTTTCGCTCCACTCATTCTGTCTGTGTACTCCTTACTCTCCTGTTGCTTGCGTCTCACTGTCTCCTGCACTTTCTCATGTGACTTAATTTGTTGTGAGACAGGGAGGACATTTAGTTTTGTACGCATCTTTCTGTTCCTCAGCAACTCAAAGGGAGTAGCTCCTGTAGTAGCATGCGGCGTAGCGCGATAGTTCAGTAAGAACTCTGTTACTGCATGTTTCCATGGCTTGTGCATTCTCTCAGCCGTCTGAATACACTCTTTGAGAACTCGATTAAATCTCTCAATAGCCCCGTTGGCTCTTGGATAATAAACACTGGAACGCAGGTGCTTTATCTCTCTCTCTCCCAGAAAGCTTGCAAAAGCATGGGAGGTAAACTGACATCCGTTGTCAGAGACCAGGAAGGAAGGGTTACCTTCACGACTAAACCCTGTAGTCAAGAAGCTAATAACCGCCTCTGTAGTTACAGTAGAGACAAACGCCACCTCTGGCCACTTACTGTAATAGTCTGTGAGTGTAATAGCATAACGGCAGTCCCATGTCGCACAGTCAAAGGGACCAACAATGTCAATGGCCACCTTCTCCCATGGTCCACCTGGCAGTTCCACTGGGGTAAGTGGTGCAGGCGCAGTTTTGGCTGTTTTGTCATTGTATTGACAGGGTACACATGAGCCTACTAATGTCTGGACACATCTGTCCATTTGCGGCCACCAATATAGCTCTCGTAGTCTCTGTTTAGTACGCACTATTCCCTGATGCGCTTCATGAGCTAAATTTACAACTTTAGACCGTAGTGTAGTAGGAACCACCACACGGTCGGGGCCTCTCATGACAAGTAGTTCATCCACAGCCAGTTCATCTCTCACTCTAAAATATGGAGCAAGTTCCTTTGTCACATTCTTACTGCATTTTGGCCAACCTTTCTGTATCTGCTGTCTCAGTTGAGTCAGTTCAGGACAGGCCTCACAGGCAGCAGTGAACTCGGTCACAGATATGGCATGTGAGGAACCTGTGAACACAGTAGCCACCATGTCTGGCTCCTCTTCACCCTCTCCTGTCGAAGGCAGAGGGAGTCTGGACAAACAGTCAGCAGTCACATTACGTTTCCCTGGATGGTAAGTGACATCATAAGTAAAGCCTAGTAGACGTGCAGACCATCTCGCTATTCTCAGACCTGCGCGACCCGTACCCCTGGAAGTGAGTAGGGTTGTCAACGCTTGGTGGTCTGTGCGTAGGACAAAACGATGTCCCCACAGGTAGGTTCTCCACCTTTCCACCGCCCAAACGCATGCCAGCGCCTCACGCTCGACGGTAGAGTACTTTCTCTCTGCAGGAGAAAGTGTCCTGGACGCAAAAGCTATGGTTCTCTCTGTATTGTCTGGGTGAATCTGGCTCATTACAGCCCCCAATCCATAGTTAGAAGCATCGGTAGTGACATAAGTAGGTAACTCAGGATCATATAATGCTAAGGTAGGACTCTCAGTAATCAGTCTCTTAACCTCAGTAAAACTGGACTCTGCATCCGCTGTCCATTCAAACTTAGTGTCAGTAGATTCCCTGAGTGTAGCACGTAGCGGTTCCACCACAGTAGAGAAGTCAGGTATGAATTTACTATACCACGATGCAAGTCCTAGGAAGGACCGCAGGGAGGATGTGTCGTGCGGGGCAGGCGTGTTCGCCACAGCACTGACCCCGTCTTGGTCAGGATGAAGACCATCTTTGGACACAGTGTGGCCCAGGAAGCGCAGAGCTTTCTGGTTGAACTTACACTTGTGCATGTTCAGTTTAAGTCCCACTTCATTTAGAGCCTGTAGCACTCTCCGTAGGCTGACATCGTGATCCTGCTGTGTGATGCCGTAGCAAATCACATCATCCAGGTAGGCCTGTACGCCTGGCAGGCCTGTCAGTACAGTCGACATCATTTTCTGAAAAGCTGAAGGAGCAGAAGCGAGGCCAAATGGCACTCGGCAGAAACGAAAGAGACCCTCATGCGTGATAAACGCAGTTAAATCACGCTATCTGGATGCAATGGCAACTGGTGATAAGCAGAGGCTAAGTCTAGAGTAGAAAAGACTGTGGCTCCACGGAGCTCAGCGAACATTTCATCCATGTGCGGTAAGGGATGACAGTCACTGATGATTGCCTTATTAGGTTCTCTGAGGTCAACACACAGGCGAGGCTTTCCTCCCCCCTTTCTCTGGGTCACAACTATAGGGGAAACCCATGGAGATGCGTCTATACGTTCTATAACGCCTTTTTCCTGTAGATCTGCGAGCTCATCGGTCACAGCCTGCCTCACTGAGAACGGAAGCCTCCTCAGTTTCTGCTGTACTGGCACAGCATCTGGTTTAACCTGTATTTTGTGCATAAAACCTTTTGCACACCCTAACTCCTGTACTAGAACCTCTGGTTCGGTCTGTGGAGTGGTACTCTGTACAGTAGGTGCTCGGAGCACAGTAGGAGAGCTAGCAGGGCTAACAGTAATAATTTTGTTACCCTCAATGCACATCTGCAATGCTACAAATAAATCTAGTCCCAGCAATGCATTTCCTGATTCAACCACTATCAATGAACCTGTAACTGAATGTCCATTATGAACAACTGTAGCATGAATGCAACCTTTAACAGGAATTTTCTCTCTGGAGTAAGTAAGCAGATTCACTGTAGGCTCAGCAAGGACACATGTATGGAAAAGTGTCTGGTAAGTACTCTCTGGAATAATAGAAACAGATGAGCCTGTATCCACTATCAGCTCAACATCATGGGAATGATAATTTGCATCAACTCGTACAGTACACATAATTTTATCATTCACGACGGCCCCCTGCATGTAAAGCACAGTAACGTCATTCACCACTACCTCACGCACCTCTTTTTGAGCCGATCTACACACCTTGGAAAAATGTCCAACTTTTCCGCATGTATTGCAAGTCACCTTAACCGCCGGGCATGTAGGCTTGTTAGCTAAGTGTCCTGTGGATCCGCATCGGAAGCAGGCGCGCTGATTCCCAGTTGTAGCTGGCTGGCTGTAGACCGTGGCAGGTGCAGTCGTCGTCGGAGCTTTCTTCTTGCCCTTGTCGAACCTCCTCCTCGTCGGCTGTTTCTCGATGGCTCTCACCGAAGCTGTAGCTCCAGAGAGAACGTTGGAGTTCCGTAGTCCAGCCTCGATTTGTAAGGCCATTGAAGTAGCTTTGTCCAGAGACAAGTCCGATTCAAGCAAAAGTCTGTCTCGTATGCGTGTATTAGCAACACGCTCAATCAGTTGATCACGAATCATTTGTTCCTCCATGGCACCAAATTCACAAGCTGCAGCTAGCTCGCGTAATGAAGCAAGGAACTGATTAACCGTCTCGTCAGGACCCTGAGCTCTCTGTCGAAATTTGTGACGTTCAGCAATCACATTCACCTTAGGAACAAAGTACTTTTTCAGTCCATCCACGGCAGAAGTGTAGGTAACACCCGTATCCTTTAGAGTGTAGAACAGTCTTTGTCCTTCGGTCCCAAGTGCATGGAGAAGAACCGCGCGCTTTCTTTCCTCCGGCCATTTTTCTCCGGTAGCATCAATTACGAGCATGTAATTTTCAAACATTCTCAACCAAGTAGGAAAAGAAATAGCAGGTTCGCCTGGCACAGGCATGAACGGTGTAGGTAAGGGTACGGAAATAGCCATCCTCGTCGCCAAAAATGTGGTATTCTGTAGTAAGAAAGTAGTTAGGAAAGAATGAGACCGGGAGACACGCAGCTGCTGTTCACTTCGCACGTTTATTCAACTTCTTCTCTTAACATCCGGAAGTGCATACATCACTTCCGTCACTGCATACATCACTAGCATACTAGCGCCCGCTGGCGGTATAAACAGGACACAACAGACGCCTATTGAGAGACAGCGAGAGAGCCACGCACTTTTAATGAATGGATTAAAGAGCCGCACAGAGACAGGCAAAGAGATCTCTGCTTCATTCATCAATCACTCCAACTCCTACCGTCAGGTCGGCGCCTCCGTTGTTGTTCAAGCTAGTGTCGCTTTCCCAGTTTTTGTGTAATAAGTGAACATGTTGTAATGTTTGCCCTTTAGCACAGTTATAAACTTAATAAATGACCCGTGTTGTCTTCAGTCTCAGCACTGTGTGCGCTTATTGATCCGCCATTTTAGTTTCACGTCCCGTTTCACATCCCGTTCCCTGGTCTCGCGGGAATAGCTGACGTCTATCCTATGGCAATGAATGAATGAATGAATGAATGGTCTTTATTGTCATTAATACAGTACAGGTACCATACAACGAAATTTAGTAGGGGGGGCTCCCCTGGTGCTTGGAAAAAGACTAAAGACAAGAGGGCCAAGGGTAAAATAAAAAAAGGGAAAAGAGCTGGTTTACATAAATAAAGGCTATGTACACTATCTACTATACTATACTACTATACTATACAATAAAACACTGTGCTGTACTCTATGCTATGCTATAAATATCCTAACTGTTCCAATAGCTGAACCTTATGTACACAAGGGTTGTCATATTGCACATAGTATTGTTGCACATTCATTTAAAGTGTCGCAGTTTGCAGGTTTGAAATGTTCACAGTTGTATTTCAATATTGCACTTATGTTTACAATCTAGTAGCTGCCACCTAGATTGTCCAGGGCCTAGAACCTAGGTCTTTGCTGTGTTCAGGGCCTGAATGGCAAGCGGTGAGGTATAATATTATGATTTATAGTATATCAGATGCGTCAGATGTTACAACTCCTTTTTTCCCCAAAAAAGTGCTGCTGTACACAATAATAATTAGTCTAACAGGTGGATCAATAAACCCACACAGTGCTGAGACTGAAGACAACACAAGCCATTTATTGTGTGTGTGTGTGTGTGTGTGTGCGCGCGTGCGTGCGTGTGTGTATAAGCATATGTTGAGTGTGTATTGTGTGTGTGTGAATGTGTGCATTGTTGTTATTATCATTATTAATGTGTCTTTCTCCTTTGTTGCCTGTTAGTTCGTTTATATGTGTCTTCAGTGGTGTAGTCTAGTTTTTTTCTAGTGGGTATACTGTGATTTTGCCCTCCCAGTCAGAGCTAGGGTTGGGTACCGTTTGGGTTTTATCCGGTACCTAACCGATACTTTAAAAACAGTACCGGTACCAAAACGGTACTTAATTCGGTACTTTTGATTTTTTTAAATGACATATATATATATATATAATAATAACACGGTCGACAACATTAAACAGCTTTTCACTTTTTTATTGCTGAGGCACAATATATATTAGTTAAATATACACTCAAATAAAACTCCTGAGCCTTGGGGACTCCATTAAGCTGGGGGTGCCTATCGTTGGTACTGATGTCCAATACGAGTACACACTTGTTCGGCAGCCCCTCAAGGACATCAGAATATTCTTAGAAAAGGGATCTAGTGAAGAGGCCTGCATAGCCCACAGAACCAAGAAGACCAAGAGGAAATATCTACATGATATATACATGATCTGACACAGTACCCGAATATCAGGAGATCCCCGATCATGTTGTCCACCTCGCAGAGACGCAGCCACACATCCGCACTATGTCATCAACAGACGCGTCGAATCCTGGAGTGCACTGTCCAATCAAAGGCTTGCGTTCGTAAACTCGCTCTGAGAGCGTCGCAGCGCACACTGGGCCCGACGTCATAAGGGGAGCAAGTAATTTGATTGGACAGAAGGCATTCCACGAGTGGTGATCAGAATTCCAGAACGAGTTTACGGAACGCACCCATAAGTCGAGCGTCGCGTTACGCCAACCCGCTAGCGGAAGTTGCTATTAGCAACCTTCTCGTTATCCTTCCGTACTCGCTGCTTTCACTGAGTGGAAATTTAACAGGCGATGTGACGTCACGAGTCACCAGTTGACACCGGACACCAGGGGGCGAGATAGAAAAGTACCGAAATGAGGTACCGAAATCTCCTTTGCGATTCGGTACGGGTACATAACGAATGTAAAGTAACCGGTACCTACCGGTACCGATTTTCGGTACCCAACCCTAGTCAGAGCGACACCTGTCCCGTAGCGACACCCCATAAGCACCACCACACTCACTTATGCATACAGTATGCATCTACACCAGTGTTTGCTGCCTTGGGGGGGGTGGCATGGACTGTACTTGTACATCAAGCTGCCTCACGCTACAGAAACAGGAGATAGGCTCCTGCCCCCTAAGGGCCGTTAGGCTCCAGAACCATCGGTTCTCAAGGCTACTTATGTGGTCTTGACTACATGTGCACTTTCTCACCTGGTTCTTGCTGTCTCTCTGGTGTGCCGACACCATCCTGCTCTCTCTCATTCTCTCCCTCTCTATCCTCCTCTCTCCCTCTTTTGCTGTCAACCAAAAGGCAAATATAACAACCAGAGTATTTATAATTTAATAAGAGGTATACATTGAATTCATATCAAATCATAACATCATTCTAATTGAATATTGGGTTGCTGTGGGCAATGCAGTCAGATACTGTCTTTACTTACTCTCTCACCTGTAAGAAAACCGTATGTCCAACTACAAAAAACAGACATTTCCAATGAGTGAGGGTTTGTTCCAATGCTTCAATCCACTGTCCATGTACTGTAAATATACCATTATGGTATTACCATAAAGCCCAATTCTAACAGAATAAGAAAGATTGTATATCTACTTTAAGTAAAATAATAAAGTGCATCCAGTTAGCTCTTTAGCTGGCATGTGTGCAGCAGACTAGCTCATCTAATCACCTCTGAGCACGCTAGCTAGCTTGCTAGTTCTTTGACACTATTATTCACATCATGAAACTATAATCAGACACTTTCTAGTCACAATAATAACGACTAATTTGAACCAACTTTCTCTGTCAGAACACAGTAATTTTATTTGCTAACGTTTCAACTTGCTTACTTTCTTCTGCAGAGCTTTCACCCTGCAAAAACTCTCTCGCGTCAAAATAAAACAAAACAAAACCATTCTCCAGCGCGGTACGAAGCGAAGTGTGGAGGTAGGTCTGGCCCGCCCACCCCAAGGCAATTGTAGGGGAAATACTGAGAGCATTGTGAACGACTGGTTATGCGATAACAAACATGTCAGAAAGTTCGAAGTAAGTGCTTCGTAACACAGACGGGGTGAATTTTATGAATAAAAGTGTGAAAGTTCTGTCACAAAACGCCGTTACGTATCCTCGCACATTTTTAAGTGGGTATACGCAAATCCTTGGCCTTTCCTAGTGGGTATACGGCGTAGTCCTGCGTATCACGTAGACTACACCACTGTGTGTCTTGGTGGTTGGCCCCTTCCTCCTACTGTTTTTCAAGTCAACTTTGTTATCCTCATGAGTATAACTATTACTATTTGTATTGTTTTGTTTTCCTTCATTTGGTTACTGAATAAGAATGTCTTTTGTCTTTTTTTTCTAAATAAGAATATGAATAAGAATGTATTTTTTTCTAAATAAAATTAGTCCCCTGAAGAAGGTGATGCTACAGCATACAATGTGATTCTAGAGAATTGTATGCTTCCAACTTTGTGACAACAGTTTGGGGAAGGCCCTTTCCAGGTTCAGCATGACAATGCCCCCATACACAAAGTGAGGTCCATAATGACATGGTTTGCTGAGTTTGGTCTGGGAGAACATGACTGGCCTGCACACAGAGCTCTGACCTCAACCCCATCGAACACCTTTGGGATGAATTGGAACGCCGACTGCGAGCCAGTCCTTCTCAACCAACATCAGTGGCCGACCTCATTAATGCTCTTGTGGCTGAATGGGAGAAAATCCCCCGCAACCATATTCTAAAATCTAGTAGAAAGTCTTCCCAGAAGAGTGGAAGCTGTTAAAGCAGCAAAGGTGGGACCAACTCCATATTAATGCCCAAGGTTCTGGAATGACAAGTTCAACAAGCACATATGGGTGTGATGTTCGGATGTCTGAATACTTTTGTCCATATAGTGTATATGGAAACTTAATTATTTAAATATTTTATTGTTTATTCAGATTTACAGAATTGGAATGCTCTGCCCTTGGATCTTAGATCAGTTGGCTCGGTCGAGGTTTTTAAAAAAACGCTAAAGACTGTCTTGTATAGACAGGCTTCTGGATAGCCCCAAGGGCCTGTCTTTCTGTGTCCTGTTGATGTTGTTGTACACTTGTTTGTTACTTGTTCTTATTTTCACTTGTTTGCCTGTTTTAACCTGCTATGACTTTCGCTCTTTTATTATGTTTTATTGTGTTTCTTCTTTGTGACCCTTGGTCTGGGAAAGGTGCTGTATAAATACATTTTACTTACTTACTTACACCAACTATAACCTCACCCTGCACCAGATCGGACATCAGCTCCAGTCTATGTAAGGGAACCGACAACCCTAATCCCTGATCCAAAACACTCCTGTGTGTGTCTGTCTGTCCCCGGCAAGAAAGGAACACTGACTAACACTGACTAACACAAATGATTCAGATGCCCCCAATGTTCCTCAGGATCTTCACAGGAACCTTTTCATCAGCCCCCCCCAGAGATACAAAACTCCCCCCCCCCCCCCCCCAGAGATACAAGACCCTTGGTGATAAAAGGTGCGCAATCTGAATCAATTAATGTCTTATCATACACTCAGGGTTCAAGTCAAATTCAATACCTTTTTAGACCTTTTTTAGACCTCTTTGAATATCATTTTATACCTATTCGAGACACCATATGATAGCTTTTTGTCATCCTCGAGGTGATGAAATTAGGGATTTGTTGAAGTCATTTATGATGACATCTGCCCCGGACTGGCCTTCCTTCTAACAGAGTCGATCTGTAGTCTGTATTACCCTAAAGGTAAACTAAGATACTTAGGCTAGAGGCAGAGAGATTCACCCTGCTGTTCACTGTCTTACTTGCTTCCTCCTATTATCATATCCCACAAATAAGCCTCAATAATAGCACTTAGAAATCATAGGCACATAGGTCCCTGTAGTTAATGACAGCTCTGATATTTTGTTAGGCTAGGCTAACCATTTAGTAGTAACTATAACGTGCATTGAATTGAATGTTTTACAGTTGACAAGAAGGGTACAAGGGACCTTTGTTACATAGGGAATTCCTAATAAATGCTGTGCCTGTCTCTAAATCCTGCCACATAACCTTCTACCAAGAACCTTCTGACTGAACGAACCTAATTTTACCCTCGCCTTAAGCATGCCTGTCATCAAGACCCTCACTAGCGCCACCTAGGGGCAATGCCAGGTAGTGGAGCAGCGAAAGGTCAAGACTCAAGACAACCTCTCTAACTCAGCTTCCAATCGATTGCCTACGGTCATGCCGTAATGACATCAATGGTTGCAGAGTCTTCCCGCTGCTAGAGAGAGTTCATGCAAGGATATTGAGTCCTTGTAATACCTTAATCTAATAACCTGTTAATCCCTGATATCCAGTTCACCTATTATAAGGTCAATCCAACCAATCATACGATTGATCTACCCATTATAGAACTGGATACCTTATAGGCTTTGACCCACCCTTTCATAGGATCAGAGGCCTCTAAACCAGTGGTTTTCAACCCTCTCCTCGGGGACCACCAGCCGTTCCACATATTTGATCTGTTCCACCACCAGCACATCTGATTCAACTAATCAAGTACAAATCATAAGAGGGTTGAAAACCACTGCTCTAAACCAGCGTTTCTCAACCTTTTTTCAGTCACGGCACCCTTCAAAAGTCGATAAAATCTCAAGGCACCCCAGTCTAAAATATAGCTATTCAAAAACGACACTGCATCACCCAGACAGCCACACACACACACACACACACACACACACACACACACACACACACACACACACACTCAGCGGCTATTGATACAAATAAAAGTTGTATTATTATTATTGAGAGAGAGAGGAGGGAGTGAAAAAGGCAAGTGTGCATCAAAGGCATCAGGCACGTAACCGTGCTGTATAAACATGACACAGTGACCGAACAAACGCGGGAATTTATGGAACACATTCATTTTCATATTCCCACATTTGATTGGAAACCTATCCAGTCCATTCAACGTAAACACCGGGGATGCAGAGTTATTAAGCCAGAAAATGCGTCTCTCTCTCCCGCTGCGCGCATCCTTGTCTGGAAGTATTAAATTCATTGCATGAAAACGAAACCGTGCGTTATTTCCCGAACTTTCCAACCCTGCTTAGCTTCCGAAGTCGGACGAGAGAATAATGTCACCGATCATCCATATAGAACAACCACCTCCGTACGCTGCCGGCGAGCGAGACTGCCCTGCCCGATCGTACCCTTTTTCGGGAGCGGGGAACATAGGATAGGACCCTTTTACATGTCATTGATTTGCCTTCCAATTGTACAGTCAGACAGCAGGACCTTTGCTATCTCTTTTGCAGCTTGTGGGCCTAGCATGTTATTAACTATTGCTGTGCATGCTGGCAATATTACGGACTCGGCTATAGTGTGTGGCTTCTTCGCCTTAGCAATAATTTCGGCTACGAGGTAGCCTCCAACGCTTTATCAGAAACTTTGGCGCACTTCATCATTACCTGTTCTGGACGGCTATGGTGACTTTTCATCCGAACAAAATATTCAGCATCCTTGCTAGCTTGTGATGGATGATCTGTTGTCAGTTTGTCATGTTCCATGATTCTGCTTGTTTGCTTGTTCATTGCTCTCGAAAATGTCTTTGCGCGGTAAATGAAAAAACAATGCAGGCTAATTGCAGACACACTGACCTTACGCTGAACCCGGTATTGACATTGTGACATGGGAAAGGGGCGCGCGAGACAGATTTTGATGATGTATTGCATTTATTTATTTATAGATTTATTCATTCATTCATATGAACGTCAGAATATAGAATTATTTGACGGCACCCCTGAAGAAGCCAGGCGGCGCCCCAGTGTGCCGCGGCACCCCGGTTGAGAAACGCTGCTCTAAACCATAACCCGGCCTTGACCAACCCTCTCAGAGGGTCATGGCTACCTTAAACCCTCTCAGAGGGTTACCATGGCTACCTTAAACCCTCTCAGAGGGTCATGGCTACCTTAAACCCTCTTAGAGGGTTACCATGGCTACCTTAAACCCTCTCAGAGGGTCATGGCTACCTTAAACCCTCTCAGAGGGTCATGGCTACCTTAAACCCCCTAACCCTTAAACCCTCTCTGGTGATTCTTCAATCCACCCTGATATAGGATTGAATTCACCCTTCTAAATAATTTTTTAAATGTGTTTTAATTATTTGTAAATATTTTAATCTCCTTGGAATGACACATGCACTCCATACACCGCACAGTCGCATGTAATTCCAAGTTTATTAATTGTAAAACATCTGTAACATCTGTAATCAAGACACCAGATGTTTCAATTCATAAATACCCTATTAATAATAATAACTTAATAATAATATTTGTTTATAATAGCGCTAATAATAATCATCCTAATAGCTTGTCAAATCATTGAACGCCTCTTGTCAATTGCTCAAGTAACACTTAATTATTCATTAAGTGATGGTAAAAATGCCAGCACATGGATATATATAAATATATCATCCCATAAGTGGGTAAAATGTATAAAAAAGAAATTAAAGAAATGAAATAAAATCATCAAGTAATTTAAAAGTCATACTAAATGTTAAAAATAATAATAAAAGGAAATTAAATGAATGACCAACCTTGTTCTTCCCATACTCTGCCTATCTGATATATACAAAAATAATGGAGAAGTTCGGCTTTGACCGATCCCCTAATTTCTCCTTTCAGCCACCAGCCTGTATCCTCAGAGTTGAAATCGGCCCTCGGCAGAGGCTCGTTTCACTTCACCAATACAAGTGAAGCCGGTTCCAAAAATAATCTGAGAAAGTCTGAGACCAAGTATTATTCATTAAGAAACCCTCTACATTTTACAGCCCAATTGGCTGGGATCACTCCAAACTATTAGCTACTAGCTAAAAAGAGGAAGTTCTCCTCTCCCGGAGACCATCTGGTCAAGAAGGGGAAAGTTACTTGCTCTTACGCCTAGTGAGCTTATTTTAGTAAAAGGGGAACTCCTTTGTCCTCAAGCTCTGTCCCTAGTTCAACACAAGACATTGTTTTAATCAACAACAAGATAGCGCACACATCCTATCTCAAGTCTCGGCTACATCACATTGGTCCTATCTCACATTTCTTATACATCTTGCAACACAATCAACCCCATTCTAGTGGGTATCTTGGATATGTTGATTTCTCTCAGAGTATATGTGTCTACTGAGGGTGTAGTAAGCTACCTCTCGGAAAACAGAAATACGTCAAATCAGTCTTCAAACAATTTCTGACCTAAAACTCAGATTTTCATTTTTTTAGCTAACATTCAACTTGAAGATGTGAAGTACCCACTCGTTATTTTTACGTTAATTAAATAAGTATAATCTATCAACAAAATAGGCTTGTTTGTCATGAAATAACATACGCTTTCACTTGGGTGTGATTGGCTGTTGAGCTCGCTCAAGGGGGAGGGACACAAAGGGCGCCGTGTTTCAATTGAGAATGGATTTTGCTTGGAATGAACACTGCTTAGCTCATCAATTGTTCAGTAATGACTGGAGGCACAAAGAAAGTCCCCATGAAACAAAACTTTACTAGGACAACATACGGATTTCACGGGATCAACATACCACAACACGTTCTGCTTTTGGGTAAGTAGCCTACTCCTTTGTTTGTTTGTGTTGGGCTAGCCGCGTTAGCTAGCGAACATTAGCTAGTACGTTCTGTGTCGTCATATTGCCTTTATAAAGACTTTCTACAACAATCGCATAGCACATGCTGTTCTTATAAGTTGTGTTGTTGCTACTGTGTACAGTTAGTTAACTGTTTGTCTTTTGTTACTTGGGTTGGGCTAGCCGTGTTAGCTAGCTAGTATTAGCTAGTAAGTTATGTGTGGTATTGCGTAAGACTTTCTAAAACAATCGCATAGCACATTATGCTGTTCTTATAAGTTGTGTTGTTGATACCGTGTACAGCTAGCTAACTGTGTTTATTATTATTTTATTTTTTACTGTTCAGAACAACTTCATGCTGTGGTTATAATTCAATGTATTGTCCGTCTGTTTCAGCTTTGATGCTAAGGAACCTGGCGTGGTTATGGCTGAAAATCACTGATGTCAAGCCCCCCCGAGGTGATCTTCATGTTCAAGGCCCACTCTATAGTATCTTTTTGATCAGAGAATTCTGTTCAGATGAGGCAAAATGAATGAATGAATGGTCTTTATTGTCATTGATATAGTACAGGTACCAAACAACGAAATTTGGGAGGGGGGGCTCCCCTGGTGCTAGGAAAAAAAACTAAAAACAAGAAGGGAAAAGAGCTGGTTTACATAAATAAAGGCTATGTACACTATCCACTATACTATACCAGTGTTTCCTCTATATGCATTTATTGGTGGCGGGCCGCCACAAATGAATTTCCTCCGCCACCAAATGATTCAGACAGTCCACTTTGATTCAGGCTGCGCAGAAAGGCAGCGAGTTATTATGACCAGAGAACAGAAAAAAAGCATGTGTCCCTGAACGCTCCGCCAATCACTGTGAGTAAACTGATTCTGAGAATGTCCTCACGTCACATTTTACCGTAATACCCTATATGTTGGTTGAAGTGCAACATCTCAGCTTTCAGGGACAGTTGGATTTTTTTCGATAGCACAAACCGTTTAGACATTACGGTAATTACAATGTCGGGTGCGGATTTGTGCCGGCGGCGGTACTAGGGTTGCAACAACGAATCGATTAAATCGATAATAATCGATAATGAAATTCGTTGGCAACGAATTCCATTATCGATTCGTCGGGTCTTGTTCCATAACAAACTTTTTTTTAGTTTTTTTTCCTAGCACCAGGGGAGCCACCCCTCCCAAATTTCGTTGTTTCAACTTGTTTGGTACCTGTACTATAGCAATGACAATAAAGACCATTCATGAGTAACGTGCAGTAGCGGAGTCCAACAGAGAGGCAGCAGCTGCGCGACATTAGCCTGCGTACTGCGTAGCCTGCCCTGAAGAAGAAGTGATCTCATCTCAATCAGTGCCAGGTGTGTCGCGGCGGTGTAAGTACCGGAGTTTTCGACCCGGCTCCATTTAAATCATGGCGGAGAAAACTACTCGAACGAAGACGTCCAAGGTGTGGGAGCACTTCACTTTAAAAGCTCCAGAAAAATGTGTTTGCTGCAACATATGCAAAACCGACCTTTCATGGCACGGGAGCACAACGGTGATGCGAGAACACCTCAAAAGAAAGCACGTGACAGTGATGGATGAAGACGGCTCAGCCTCAGCAGGGTAATTATATTACGTTGCGTTTTGAAGTGAGGATCGTTCGTTTCACTGGCACAGCTGTAGGCTGTTAGTTCTTCTCGTTTATCTAATAGATTCTCCCTCTTAATGACCTATTGTATTTTTAGCTTGCTGCTATTCGCATTCTATGCCTTCAGCACCGGAGTATGCTCATAGTCACTTGTATTAGTAAGGAGGAGACGCACTTGTGAGGTCTGGCGAAGCGTCAGCTAAATGACTAATGTAATGCGATAGCCAGTGAGTGTTTGCTCGCATTCATGAATTCAACATTGCATGCTATACAACAAACTAAAACAATGCATGCATTGAGTTTTAAAATATGCTATATTATGCATACGCATACTGTCTCATTTCAGAAAAAAACAACTCCCCATGACTGGCTACTTGACTGGGAATAAAGCTCCATGCACACCACAGCAAGCAGCTTATTTGACACTATCTGTCCTCAAGATGATAGTGACTGACATGAGGCCACTATCAATGGTGGAAGATAACGGCTTCAGAGAAATGGTCAAGACCCTCCACCCTGGTTACACTCTACCCTCAAGGTAGGGTTTCTAACTTTTAACTTTTACATTTTCACATTTTTTCTCTGTAGCACTTTGAGATTTGTTTAGAATGTAAAGGGCATTACAAATACATTTATTATTATTATTATTATTATTATTATTTAGGACCCATTTTACCAAGCTGATGGAGAAGAAATATGAAGAGACATCCCAGGAAGTGAAGATTGCAATAAAGGCCAACAAAAGCAAAATTGCTCTCACCACTGATGTGTGGACAAGTGTAGCCACTGAAGCATACCTCGGCATCACATGTCATTACATCAAAGATGATTGGAAGATGGAGTCAATTTGCCTCACCACCATGCCACTGCATGACAGACACACTGCATCCAACATTGCAGAGTGGTTGGAGGAGGCAGTAACCACCAGGTTTGAAATTCCTCCTAGCAAAATCATCGCCATTGTGCATGACAATGGAGCCAATGTTGTGGCTGCAGCTAACATACTGGAGGAGAAGCATGGGTGGATGTCCGTACGGTGCACTGGCCATACCTTGCAACTCGTGATCAATTCTGCATTGAAGCACCCAAGCATTGACAAAGCTATTGGGGCTGCAAGGTGTCTGGTGGAGCATTTTAAAAGAAGCGAGCTAGCCTGCACTAAGCTAAGAGAGAAACAGCAACAAATGGCCGCACCTGAGCACAGGCTTGTCCAGGACATAAGCACAAGATGGAACAGCACGTTCTACATGATAAGCCGACTGCTTGAGCAAAGGTGGCCTGTCACAGCAACGCTGTCGGACTCATCTGTCACTCAGAGGGGCAAAAGGTACCTGGATTTGAAACCAGAACAGTGGAACCTGCTGGGAGAGCTTTCCACCGCCCTTGAGCCTTTTGAATGCGCCACAGTTTTCATGAGTGGGGAGAAGTACATCACCATCTCTGCAGTACCTCCACTTGTGAAGGGGTTGTTGAAGTCCACCCAGAGTGCAACCATCGAGTCAGCTCCGGTGCAGGCTTTCCAACGCACTGCTACAGAGCAGCTCCAACAGTGATGGCAGAGGGAGACTTCTTTCTCAGGCACGGCACCAAACACAGTGATCCTCTCCACTGCCCTGGACCCGAGGTTCAAGAGACTTAAGTTTTTAACACCTGAAGAAGTCCTGAATGTGCAAAGCAAAGTCCAAACACTGGCACTCTTAGTGAGAAGGGAGATGATGGATGAGAAGCAGCAGCAGCAGGAGCAGCATGACAGTCTCAGCGACCAAACCCTTGCCCCCTCCACCACCAGTTCTACTACAGCTGCTGAACCTAAAAATGTCTCTTTACTTGACTCACTCCTCGATTCTGAAAACAGCAGTGAAGAAGAGAGTAGAGAGCGGGAAAATGAAGATCTCACCAGCCAAGTGAGGAATGAAGTCCTCGCATACTTTGGAGAGAAATCCCTTGCCAAGGAACAAAGTCCATTACATTGGTGGAAGGCTAACCAGGATAGATATCCCACCTTGGCTATGCTAGCAAAGTCCTACTTATGCATCCCTGGGACCTCAACACCATCTGAGCGGCTTTTCTCCGCAGCAGGCAACATAGCTTCCAAGAAGAGAGCTAGTCTTAGCCAGGAGCATGTGGACATGCTAACCTTTCTGCATTGCAATGCAAAGTTCCTGTAGAAAGAGGAGAGTGGATTAGACAGACTTGAGGTTCAAGTTGTGCAGTTGAGACTGTTGAAATTGTTCGTTGAAAGCACTTTGAAAACCACTGAGACACAAGAACACTTTATTTTTATTTTTAAACTAGCATTTTCTTGTTCTAGCTAGAGTTCAACTACGTTCAACTACTTCTATTGAAACAATCTAGGTTGTTAAACCTATTTGATGTAGCAAGGCCTTTTTTATTTATATTTATTATTTTTTATTTATTTTGCACATGTATATGTATTAAAAAAAATAAAATAAAAAAATAAATAAAATAAAATAAAAATCCGAAAGAAATCTGTTCTTTTCATTTGTCCGATTAATCGCTAGGCCAAAAAAGAATCGGTAGATTAATCGATAATTAAAATAATTGTTAGTTGCAGCCCTAGGCGGTACATTCGGCGCAGAAGTGGTATCTATACCAGATAAATAATAACCATTTGCTTACGTAATTTTTCGTTTGTTTACATAGTCTGAAACTAGAGATGGTAAGCTTTCAAATGATGCGTCATACATTGAAATCGAAAAAAAAAAATCAAGACGACACGAGTATTTGAATGTTTGTTTGTATCATGTTTTGCTCAAGAATGGTGACTGATAAAAACGCTGCTAGCGGCTAACGTTTCGTTCTAAAACGAAAGTATTGTAACGTCCCCACTTGGACAGTGGTTGAAATAATGACAGATAGCTTCTCTCATGTAATCTGTGGGTTAAAAAAACTTATAAATCGTATAAAAAAACGATTCTTATGTGCCGTCACTTTAGCAACGACACAGTATTGTCAAGGGGAAAAGAAGGGGAGACGATTTTTTTATTGACAACGGAATTACATGCTGGAAAAACATGCAGCTAAAATTCAGGGAACATTTGGACAATTAGAGACACACGGGAGAAGTACGGGAAAACAGGGCTCATGTGGGTGTCATCAAAGGTAAGAGTTTGTTTTCTTTAACTCAGCTGATACTCAGCTGTTTACCGAATGCTCCATCTGACTGTGATTTTACTTCTGTAATGTGGTGGGTTGACATAATTCACGCACGGAACTATAGGTTGAGAGTATTGTTCCGTCCACAGTTGAGTGCGTAGTACCCAAGTTGTTTAGACTGTTCTATTTACTGCTTGAGTGTGTTGTTGACAATCGTTCATGTCCTTCATTAAACATTTAGCTTTGTCATTTGAAACGCCGCCTACGACTACCATCTCTCTGCACTACAGTAAACAGTTAATCAGTAACGTTAGCCGCTTTTGTGCTCATGTAGGCCTACTTCGTATTATATTATAGCTGATTATCTTTGTGTGTGTGTATGTGACTGTTAGTCACAAGTTTATATTCTGTATATTCATTATTCTTTTTTTGGCCATCCTCTAGTTTTGGCTGAAATTAGGTCGTTGTTTTGAGCGCGCGTGCACGCGGAAAAAAAAATCGCACGCGCGGTCAGGGCTATCCGCCACCAATGTAACAATTCCTGGAGGAAACACTGTATACTATACAAATAAAACACTGTGCTGTACTCTATGCTATGCTATACCTATTCTAACATTTCCTATCTCTGAACCTTATGTACCCGAGGGTTGTCAAAAGACACCACATGCCCACCAGACTCCACAGCACCTAAGAAAACTGTATTACTTATCATTACTTACTTTACTTATTATTGTGATTATGTACCTTGCTGCAATGCTAATGTTGAAAACATTAGAACACAGGAATTGCACACTACCTGACTACTTGAGAAATACCTGAACACTTTCATTTTCATCTTATTGAACTTTGCACAGCATGTTACCCTATTGATTGCACTTTAATTCTGCTGTAGTGCGACTACCATTACTTATCACTTTATTACTTATCATTACTTACTTTACTTATTTACTTGTGATTATTGTGATGATGGTATTGTTGTGATTATGTACCTTGCTGCAAAGCTAATGTTGAAGAACCACAGCCAAAGATTTGTATTATTGTGTACTGTAAAATAAATTCTGATTCTGATTCAAGACTTTTTTGTATCATTAAAAGAATAATAGTTACAACAACCATAAAGCCTCCATAATGATAAGCTGGCTAATTAGCTTAGGTAATACCTTGCTAGGTAATAATGTTAGCTATAGCTATCTGACCCAGTGATTAACACTGACAGATATTGACAGCTGACAGCTGAGTGGTTGGGGGTGGGGTTAACCAGACATTGTTACCGCCCATTACCTGGCTGTGTGAAGGTGAGAAAAAACAATATCTTTGAAGGGAATTTTCTCTGCTTAGTGATTTCAGGTGTAGCAACTTTCAAATACTCATGTCGTCTTCAATTTGTTTCCGATTTCAATGTATGACGCATCATTTGAAAGCTTACAATCTGTAGTTTAAGCACATGTAAAAAACAGGAAAATGATTTCGCCTACAGGTACTGCGTTTCATTGTCAGTTGTCACATATGTGTTCAACGTTTCACTTCCTGATTCTATTCTTATGCAAGCAGGTCTACATTTCATAGCAAATCAGTCTGGCAGATAATGGCAGAAACATTCATCATTGCAGAGTCATTGGTGGTAAACCCAGGTTAATCATGGGGAACAGCTCGATGTCATAGTTCAAGTCTAGACCCAATGCTGGCATTGGATCCTCCTCGGACGGAGGTGGGGTCTGCTCATCGTTGCCCTCTGGTGGTGTTATAATGACCTGTGGCAGGGTGGACTGCTCGATGCCTCCCTCTGGTGGCAAGAACCGTGGAGTGATCTTCAACAACCACTTATCGGGTGTGGTGAACATCACACACTCCTACAGATTCTTCCTCTCTGATGCTTCTTCAGGCTATCTGCATGACTGAAACTCTTCCCACACTCGGAGCACTGGTATGGTTTCTCTCCTGAGTGTATTCTCTGATGCTTCCTTAGGGTATCTGCCCGAGTGAAACTCTCCCCACACTCGGAGCACTGGTATGGTTTCTCTCCTGAGTGTATTCTCTGATGCGTCCTTAGGTTTCCTGCTTTATTGAAACTCTTCCCACACTGGGAGCACTGGTATGGTTTCTCTCCTGTGTGTATTCTCTGGTGTTCAATTAGGGATCCTGGTTGATTGAAACTCTCCCCACACTCGGAGCACTGGTATGGTTTCTCTCCTGAGTGTATTCTCTGATGCGTCCTTAGGTTTCCTGCTTTATTGAAACTCTTCCCACACTGGGAGCACTGGTATGGTTTCTCTCCTGTGTGTATTCTCTGGTGTTCAATTAGGTTTCCTGGTTGATTGAAACTCTTCCCACACTGGGAGCACTGGTATGGTTGCTCTCCTGAGTGTATTCTCTGATGCGTCCTTAGGGTATCTGCTCGACTGAAACTCTTGCCACACTGGGAGCAGTGGTGTGTTTTCCCTCCTGAGTGTCTGTGTTGTTTATGGTTCCCTGATGTGGTGGAGCTGGGCTCGCTGTCTGAACCTGGGTTGGAGCTCTGCTCATCTGTAAGAATATGAACATATACAGGGTTACAAACACATTCTGCGCAAAGCATTGAGCAAAGTTGTCAAAAAGAAGAATATTATTTTAAATAGATATATACCTATAGTTTATAATGCAAAACATGATGGTGTCTCTCTGGTTTCTCAAATATATTGTTAAAGAAAAGGTGTAATAAAATAAAATAATATAAACATGCCTGTACGTCATATACGTGTGAGGCCCAACATAATACAAGGGTGAAAAGGTCAAATTGCATGACCAAACGGATTGGGGGAGTAACACAATGGTTAATTTGCATAATTTCTATATAGCCATGGTATAAATTCAAGGAAATAAGAAAATTCAAGGAAGCCATCATACAGTAAGTTGACGACCCAAAACATCTTGCAATAGCAACTAGGGAGTTTTTCAGAGCCAAAAAGTTGAACGTTTTGGACTGGCTCCGGGTCAGCATAGATATAGAGGATTTACTTACTTAAGACAAATGTAGTAAGTCGCTTTGGATTAAAGAGTCAAAAATGTAAATGTAATGTAGACGGATGTGGCTGTCCTATAGCCCACTAGGTTAGACTGGGGAACCAGCCCTGATAGATCAATCCCACACAAGGGGAGAGACCAGGACTGTCAGACTATGCAGGTTCTGACTGACTTACAGTGCACTGGACAGATGAATTATCCCCCGTCCAAACTACTGAAAAGCAGCCAACCGAAGTCCTCGTTAGCATCGTTAGCAACAAATAGGCCCGAGCCTTGGGCTTGCATGAATGAACAACACTGAGGTAAGACTCAGAGGCGCCGGGCAAAACGCACAGAACAAGACAGGCCCGCGGAGCGGCGTCAAGCCAAGATTTCAGAGGCCGCAAGAGCCTGGGAATCACGTGACTCCCCAGCCCCCCCTGGTGACTCCCTGGCCCACTCAAGAACACCCCCTCCTTCCTCTGCTTCTCCATGTGACATGCAGCGGATGAAACAGACCTCACAGATAGGGATGCACGATATTATCGGCACCGATATTTATCGGCCCGATAATGGGAAGTTAATGTTATTAAATATTTATCGGTTTTATTAAATCTTAGCCGATATAGAGCCGATAATATGAAGCCGGAAATATTTCTGCTTCCGTTTTCCGCGCTCATGATGCTGCGCCTGCGTACAGCCACGCAGTGTATAGACGAGAGCGAAACATGTCTTCCCCGGTGTGGACATTCTTCAGAGTTTCTGAGGCAGATAGTGCGTTTGCAATTTGCAACACATGTTCGACAAAAGTTCGGAGAGGAGGGCAAAGGTCTACGAGTTACAACACAACAAATCTCATAAGTCACCTTAAGATTCACCATTGCAAGCACGCTGTATGGAAGGAATATCAAGCACTAGTAGCAGAAGGTAGCCTAGCCGCGAAAAAAAAAAGCTGCTGTGCCTATTGCACACGCATTTGAAAACTGCAGGAAGTTTACTCGAGACAGCTCAAAGGCTCAAGCAATCAATGAAAAAAGAATGGAGTTTATGGCCCTCGACGACCAGCCTTTCTCTGTAGTAGAAGATAAAGGATTTTGCCAGCTAATTTCACATTTAGAGCCCCGGTATACACTCCCAAGCCGCCGCTATTTTGCAGACGTGTGCCTGCCTGCTCTGTATGATACAGTCGCCACACACATCCATAGTCTGATCGATACTAGCGTAAGCCAGATAAGTTTTATCACAACCTACTTCATCCTCATGCACTAAAAGTAGCATAGCCCAGCCCTTTTCAGTTGCTTTATTAAGCATACTAGTGTAGCCTACTATGTGCCTTGTGTCATTCTGTTTATCTGCAGACTAAGCAGCCATTTGGCACTAGTTTCTGTAAAAGTTCTATAAAACTTTATTTTTGTATTGACTGAGGCACTTTATTTATTTATTTTTTGATATTTTATTTATGCATTTTCAATTTACAGGGATAGACAAGATGCACTTTATTTTTGACACTTTTTTGATCTAATTACTCTTAGGTGAGCCTTTTTTGTTTTCATAAAAGGAGGCCAGATCTTGGCTAAAAAAAGCATTGTGCACTGTCTATAACAGATTCTGTTTGTTAGAGGAAATAATAAATGAACATTTGAAGAGTCAGAAGTGTTCTCTTTGTTGTGTTAACAATAGTGATGTAAGTTAGATTTGGTGAGATCACTATGGAATATTAAATCATCAATCTTTGCTCACTACATAGCCTTTCTTACCTTCAGGTGTGCATGAACTACAGGTTATCAACTGTGAAATTATATCTGTTCTCATATCGGTTATCATATCGGTTATCGGCCACGAGAAGCGGGTAAACATCGGTATCGGTTGGAAAAAAATGCATATCGTGCATCCCTACTCACAGATGATTGGAGACTCGGCGATCAGAAATGTAAGAGGTAAAAAATTACAAATCCAATGTCTTCCTACTGACTAAATATCCAGACACAAAGTGGCTCATATTACACGTGGGATCAACCGATCTATGTAAAATGGGCTCACTAGACTTGAGACGTGATTTTATGGAACATTTCAATAGACTCGACAAGCTTAAGATTGAAACATTCATCTGTGGACTGCTTCCCACTGTTGCCAGAGGTAACTTCGAATTCAGCTGCTAAGCCATAACACTCGGCTTTCGGGAGCGTGCAAACTTAAAGGGCTGAAATCTATTGACCACTGGAACATATTCTGGAGGCAGAGCGACCTATTCCAAAAAATGGGCCTCCACTTAAACAGATCGGGAAAATACCATTTAACAAACAACATACTCTTCAACCTCATACCCTCTGCTCCCCCTTCTCTCGATGCTCTTGAGACAACTGAAAGGCCTACAATGCAGGATTCTTCAGACTCAGCACAGCCAACTGAATTGTTCACAGTAGTTCACAGCTCCAGGTCTCCTCACAGACCTGCGACTCATCACAGCCTACAGTAAAGGGCCCTCCAAACTCATCACAGCCTACAGTAAAGGGCCCTCCAAACTCATCACAGCCTACAGTAAAGGGCCCTCCAAACTCATCACAGCCTACAGTAAAGGGCCCTCCAAACTAATCACAGCCTACAGTAAAGGGCCCTCCAAACTCATCACAGCTGGCTGAACTGCGATCTTCAGTCGCCAGGGCAAGACAGATCGTTAGCCAACTTGTTGAGCCACTAAAGCGACGGTGCAGCCCCCCTTCTCTTCCCCCACCCTCACTCCCTGCCCCCAACTCCCCAAACCACTCAACCCCAAATTAAGGTCCTTAATGACATTCGTGTGAACACTGACTCCAGAAAAATCTGTTTTAGTACTACTAGACTGGTTTAGATCCTACCTACAGGACAGAAGCTATTATGTCTCCATTGACCAAATTAAAATGACATATGGGGTTCCCCAAGGGTCAATCCTCCCTCCTATTCAATCCAGTGTTTCCTCTATATGCATTTATTGGTGGCGGGCCGCCACGAATGAATTTCCTCCGCCACTAATTGATTCAGTCCACTAAGTGCACGATTTCTAAACAAAAACAAAAAAAATCCACCTCTGATCATTTTAGCTGATTAAAATATATCTGATCCTAGATCAGCGCTATAATGGATGTTGACTAAAAGTGCACCTAAATCCACGCCCATCTCTCTCTAACCGCTGATCCAAAATCAGATTAATGACATTAAACATTCAGTTGACGACGTGACACAAGGGCTACTCCTGATTGGTCTAAATGTGAACCGGCATGAGAACCGTGCAGACTCAACCATCCCTGCTCAGCAGTCTTACCTGCCGAAATGCTCGGGCGCCTGTGTTTTCTCCTCGCGAATAACGGGCTAAAAGTCACCGGTAGTACCATCTAAAAGATACAAAAAGCTGATCTAGCTAGCTAGGTGCACAAATAAGATATCACGTTAAATAACTTCGAAAAATTAAACGAAAACAGCGACAGATGGATGGATTTTTCAAGAAAAAATATGTCCCAGACACTTCAAACATTGCTGAAGCTAGCAGTGGCTATGAGCGATCCGAAACTGCATGGCAAAGGAGCTAGTTGGTGGATCAAGCTAACAACGTTTATGGCGGGCGAGTTCATCGAGGCTGTTCGCACCTGCACCAAATATGTCCCAATTTGTGCACTCGAAACAGCCTCTCAGAGTATCAATGGCAGTTCAGGATTTAAGTTTCTGTTTATATTTCGGGACGAGGAGCAGCATGGCATGGTCGGACCTTCCCAGCGGTGCCCTCGGGAACGAACGGTAAGCCTCGTTGATTGTAACGTAGCAGTGGTCTAGTATGTTAGCTCCTCTGCTGGGGCATGACAACATGTAATTGGGAAGTTCGGTGTGCAGGTTGGTGTGATTAAAATAGCAGAGCACAATAACTACAATAAAACACACACACACACGCAAATATTGACAGTAGAGCTTGGCTTGATAGTGTATATCCCCACTGTGCTGGGTCGCCTCCACACCTGGCACCACAGGGGCCCGTTAATAAGACTGCTGTCTGTGGATTAGTTCGAAAATGTTTTGTCCAATACAACGTTGTAGTTGTTTAGTACAAATGGGTCTATAGCGGCTAGGTAACATTAGTCCTGTATCAGAGTTGTGTTGTTGGGTCTTGTAGCAGGGTTGGGTTAGCTATAGCAGCTAGGTAACATTAGTCCTGTATCAGAGTTGTGTTGTTGGGTCTTGTACAGTTGATCAAAATGCAGATAAGAGAAAGTATAGGCTAATATCAAACAACAATCCTAGAGATGACTAACTCAAACGTACGCATAACTAAATAAAAGCAGGCCAACTAACGACAGCTACACGCCCTCAACTGGGAACATAAAGGATAAATGAATTTTGCAATCGAACGTGTCCTACAGCGACAGCTGGTCGTGCAAATCAGGTTCTGGGAAGATTTTTTTTTTTTTGCCATCCTCCCTCGTTTTGGTTGAAATTAGGTCGTTGTTTTGAGCGCGCGCCTGCGCGTTTCATGCGCGTGCACGCGAAAGAAAAATCGACAGGGCTCTCCGCCACTAATGTACAAATTGCTGGAGGAAACACTGCAATCTCTATATGCTTCCATTGGGACACATCATAAAAAAGAACAAAATTGCCTACCACAAATATGCAGATGACATACATAACCCTCTCATCGAACAACTATAGCAGGGGTATTCAGCAAAAATTCAACAAGGTCCAGTTAGAGAAAATGTCCTCAAGCAAAGGTCTGGAACATTATAATGTCTAGATTGCGTTATGATTCAGTGCTATATATATAAACTCCTCAAAAAAAGTTTGGAAACGTTATTTCAGTCGATTCTTCCTCCCCTTTAATAATACCAATGCAGTGTTTCCTCTATATGCATTGATTCGTGGCGGGCCGCCACAAATGAATTTTCTCCGCCACTAATTGATTCAGTTATTATGACCGGAGAACAGAAAAAAAAGCAGATTGAAGCTAGATTTAGGCCGCTTCCAGACCAACATTTCGTCACGCTTTAGGGTGTAGCAAGTTACAATATGTTACAATGTTGCAATTAACCTCGTCGTTTGTGTTCGCACTGCAATCGAGACTGAATCGCTCTCAACAGGCGTGCGGCGCTGTTCTCTGGTTCATGTTCTTATACCAGTGCTCAGTATAGAGTATTTTAGATGAACATTCGTAATGTATGTCTCTGATGTTCATGGTCAACTAAATCAGACTATTTTGTGAAACAAATAATGTTCCCGCTAATGGGTTAACCAAGCAGCCTCGCACCTAACGCTAGCTTCGAACTATTCATAGCAATATGCGCGGGGCAAAAATAATCTATTGCCTCTAAAATCACCACGAACAGAACGGCGGAGGTACGGGTAAACAGAGATCATGTCGGTGTCATCAAAGGTAAGAGTTGGTTTTCTTTAACTCAGCTGATAGCATTACCTTGCTGTTGGTTGTTTACCGAATGCTCCATCTGTCACACAGTGATTTTACTTGTGTAAACAGTAACGTTAGCCGGTTTTGTGCGTGTACTCTCATGTAGGCCTAATTCGTAGGCCTACACAAATGTGAACAATCCTAGAGGAAACACTGCAATGGGTATTGTATTTTATATCGTTGGAAAGCCTTATTAGTCACCTTTACAACTTTTTTACAACTTGTAAGGATCATGCATTCGTGGAATGAGTAACACAGCTAAACGTGTGGGTAGCGGGCCAAATTTTTTTGCCAAAATCCCTTGCAATATTCTTCTGTTGGTATTCACTCTCGTTTTGAGCTTCAAGTGCTGGCAGGTGTATTTTTCATTTAAAACTTTTATTTAAAACTCGATAGGCACTGAGGTCACCTTCATTTACAGTGACGTCGAGTGTACAATAGAACAGTGAGCAAGGGTAAACAAACAGTGAGCAAGACAGGATTAAAAAGAAAAAAAAGAAAGAAAAAAACTAAAAACAATTGCAATCGGTAGAATACCGTTTTTGCACCAAGAGTTTAAAGGTAGAGGCCGAGGGGAGGACCTCCAACCGGAGAGTTTGCTGCAGAGTGTTCCATGTATTAGGGGCATCAATAAAAAAGGCTGTTTTACCTAGGTCTGAACGCGCATACGGAACCCGAAAAGAAAGCCAACTATTAGATCTGGTCACATAAATACCAAGACTCCAGTCCAATAAAGATGAGATATAAGGAGGAAGCTTGCTACAGATGGCCTTGAAAACGAACAAGTTCCAGTGGTAACTGCGCCTCAGAGAAAGAGAGGGCTAGCCAACCTTGTCATAAAGTATGCAATGGTGAGTGTCATAACTGTCCCCGGTAATAAACCTTAGAGCTGAGTGATAAACTGAGTCCAATTGTTTCAATGTAGAAGAAGCTGCATGCCTATAGATAACATCACCGTAATCTAATGTGTATGTCAGTCACAGGTGTGTGACTGGCACCTGAATGGCACCTAATTGACAGGAATGATATTCTGGGGCCAGTGGCGATCCCATATCTCCAGATTCTGGGACCTAACTCCATCCTCCAGGATGACAACGCTCGCCCCCACAGAGCCAGGATCATCACAGAGCACCTCCAGAATTTGGGAGTGGAGAGGGTGGAATGGCCTGGCGTGAGTCCAGACTAGGGCTGCAACTAACGATTATTTTGATAATCGATTAATCTGCCGATCATCTTTTCGATTAATCGATTAATCGGATACAAAAAAAGCGGGGGGAAAAGATTTAAAAATAAAGTTTTTTTTATTTTATTAAAAAAGATTTATTTTGCACATTTTATTTTATGTTTTCTAAATCAGCCAGGCCTATACATATACATGTGCAAAATGAATAAGTATTAATAATTTAAAAAAAAATATATAAATAAAAAAGGCTTTGCTACATCAAATAGGTTTAACAACAGGCCATGGACTATGGCGGTAGATTGTTTCAATAAAGTAGTTGAACTCTAGCTCAATACATGCATTGTTTTAGGTAATAACTTTGCTTAATGTAAAGGTCAGTAACCCAAAGTGCAATATAGGCTACAGACAAGACACTAATGTTTTTATATAACAGATATGCTCCAAAACAATGCAATGTGTCCTCTCACTCCATACAATAGGCTAGGCGACAGTCAGTGCCTCACTCTAACTCACGGGTAGCTTGGTAGGCTACCACTAGCTAGCCTTTAGCTTATCACCTCTGCTCTACCACTAACTCCGCCTACTATCGTCTACTCCTCCTACTAGTCCGGGTCGGTTTGTGTATAATGGAAAACCAGAACTGTTCAAAAGCGGGCTAAAGTGACCCGACCTGACCCGGGCTGGGCTGCTGATGGAAAAAGGCCATTAGCTACCCCTACTTCTGTTGGTTCATTAGCCCTCTTCCCCTCTACGGACCAATATCCCAATGTGCTTTCTCCCTATTCCTGTCCTTCTGACAGGCAGGAGGACACCTATATGCTACACCCCCCCTCGCAACCCTTCCAATCTCATCTACCCACCTCTTTCTACTGACCATGACTTTATCGCCGCAGGCGGTCTCTGGAATTTCCAGTCGGCGGTCCGGAAAGCTGACGCTATCTCAGCTTATGCATCTCTTATGGCCCTCAATTTCCTTGCTCTCACTGAAACCTGGATCACACCAGAAAACACAGCTACACCGGCAGCCCTCTCTGCCGCCTACTCCTTTTCTCATTCCCCTAGACCCTCTGGTCGAGGGGGAGGCACAGGACTCCTCATCTCGCCCAAGTGGTCACATACTGTCCTTCCCCTGGCACACTTGTCTATATCCTCCTTTGAATTTCATGCTGCTTTCGTCTCCTCCCCGGTCAAACTCCACATTGTTGTCATCTATCGCCCCCCAGGCCAGCTCGGTGACTTCCTAGGCGAGATGGATGGCCTTCTCAGCTCCTTCCCTGATGATGGCACTCCGCTCGTACTACTAGGTGACTTCAATTTCCAATCTGAGAAGCTTCTCTCATCTGGAGTACTTGACCTTCTCCTCTCCTTCGGCCTTACCCTGTCCCCCTCTCCTCCGACTCATAAGGCAGGCAATCAGCTCGACCTTGTCTTCACCAGATCTTCCCACACTTCCAACCTTACCCAGTGTTTCCTCTACATGCATTTCATCGTGGCGGACCGCCACGATGGAATTTCCTCCGCCACCATTCAGATTTCTCAAAAAAAAAAAAATTTAGGCCGCTTTTCAGACCTTCACATCGCTAGACACACCCACAAGCGCGAAGCGACGCGCTTGCAAAACTGTTTTGTGATTGGTCGAATACATCTAGGCTGCGTGTAGTCTACAAACTACTTCAAATGTTACAATATGCGCGACGACGGTGCTGGATCCTGGATCTGTGCATCGGTGTGCAGGAAGAACACGGAGCAGGCGCCAGACCAGACTAGATGATCGTGGAGTGAAGATATTATGAAAGTGTACGTACTTGTCGATCACCCGTCGCATCGCGTACGCTTTAATAATCTCTTCACTCCACAATCATCTAGTCTGGTCTGGCGCCTGCTCCGTCTGTTTTTCTTCCTGCACACAGGTAAACAGATCCAGGATCCAGCAGCGTCTTCGGGCTCGCGCAAACAAACCCGGCGAATTGTTTTACTTGCCCCAGGCAAGCGTTACTGTTGAACCCTGCTGATACATGATTCTTCCCTGCACATTGACAATGTTTTCTCTCTCCTCTTTCTTCTGCGTTGTGAAGGGATCCACTGCAGCGTACACGAAAAGCGGCTACTGTGTCAACCGCTTCCCATAATAGTTACAACAACCATAAAGCCTCCATAATGATAATGAAAAGAAGGGGAGACGAATTTTTTATTGACAACGGAATTACATGCTGGAAAAACATGCAGACACAGACAATAAGAGACACACGGGAGAAGTACGGGAAAACATTTTATTTTTTTTGGCCATCCTCGAGTTTTGGCTGAAATTACGTCGTTGTTTTGAGCGCGCGTGCGCGTTTCATGCGCGTGCACGCGGAAAAAATCGCGGGCGCGCGCGCGGTCAACGCTACCCGCCACCATTGTACAAATTCCTGGAGGAAACACTGCTTACCGTTACCCCTCTTCCAGTTTCTGATCACCACTTTATATCCTTCTCCCTTCCCCTCAAAACTTCCTCTTCCCTCTCAGCCTCTAACCACTTAAGACCCTCTCGTCGTAACCTACGTACCCTGTCCCCCATCACCCTCTCTTCTTCTGTCCTATCCTCCCTACCCTCTGTCGAATCCTTCTCCCTTCTATCCACTGATGCGGCATCCTCAACCCTCCTGTCCGCTCTCACCTCATCCTTCGACACCCTCTGTCCACTAACCCTGAAGCCAGCTCGATCCTCTCCTCGAGCTCCCTGGCTCTCTGAAACGCTACATGCTTGTAGACTAGAGCTCAGAGCAGCTGAGAGGAAATGGAGAAAAACTGGCCTTTCTGATGACCTTAACCTCTATCACTCTCTCCTTGCCAACTACGCCTCCTCGGCATCAGCTGCTAAAGCATCCTACTATCATTCCAAAATACATTCTTCTGCCTCTAATCCTAGAAAACTGTTCTCCACTTTCTCTTCACTCCTTAATCCACCTCCTCCCCCTCCTCCTTCCTTCCTGTCCGCCGATGACTTTGTCACCTACTTTGAAAAAAAGGTGGACGACATCAGCAGCACCTTTTCCCCCCCACCTCTCCCTCCTCCCACTAACAATGCTAACAGCCCTTCCAAACTCTCTCCTCGACACTCGGTCTCTGGATTGTCATCTTTTTCCCCCCTCTCCCCCGATGAGATTCTCACACTTATCACATCAAAGCGGGCAACCACATGCCCTCTTGACCCCATCCCCTCCCCCCTTCTCCAATCCATTTCCGCCGACATCCTTCCTTACCTTACCACCCTAATCAACTCCTCCCTATCCACAGGATCTGTCCCAGCGGCCTTCAAAATAGCCAGAGTCAAGCCTCTCCTCAAGAAACCTACCCTTGACCCATCATCTGTCCACAATTACAGACCTGTATCCCTTCTCTCCTTCCCTTCCAAAACCCTTGAACGCGCGGCATCTAAACAACTGACTGACTATCTCCGGAAGATGGATCACTTAGACCCCCACCAATCCGGCTTCAAGGCTGGGCATTCCACTGAGACTGCGCTCCTTGCTGTCACGGAAGCCCTCCACTCTGCCCAAGCTTCCTCCCTCTCCTCTGTTCTCATTCTCCTTGACCTGTCTGCTGCCTTCGACACAGTCAATCACCAGATCCTTCTCTCCATCCTCTCAGACCTGGGCATCTCTGGCACCGCACACTCCTGGTTTTCTTCCTACCTGGCGGGCCGCTCCTACCAGGTGACCTGGAGAGAATCGCTGTCTTCTCCATGAACCCTTTCCACTGGAGTACCCCAGGGTTCTGTCCTAGGGCCCCTACTTTTCTCCCTCCACACCAAGTCTCTTGGCTCGGTAATCTCTTCACATGGGCTCTCCTACCACAGCTACGCAGACGACACTCAACTCTTCCTGTCCTTCCCCCCGTCTGATGTACACGTGGCAACCCGTATCTCAGCATGTCTCGCTGACATTTCAACTTGGATGGCTGACCACCATCTCAAGCTCAATCTTAACAAGACCGAGCTCCTCTTCATCCCTGGGAAAGCCTGCCCTCTCCAAGACTTCTCCATCACAGTGGAGAACTCTACTGTAACCCCCTCCTTGACAGCCAAGAACCTTGGAGTGATCCTGGATAACCGACTATCCTGTGCGGAGAACATTGCAGCAACGGCTCGCTCCTGCAGATTCTTCCTCTACAACATCAGAAGGATACGACCATTCCTTACCAGAGAGGCAGCGCAACTCTTGACCCAGGCACTGGTCATCTCCCGCCTGGATTACTGCAATGTACTCCTGGCTGGGCTCCCCGCTTCAGCCATTAGACCTCTGCAGCTCATCCAGAATGCTGCTGCCCGGCTGGTATTCAACTTCCCCAAATACTCACATGTCACCCCTCTCCTTCGCACCCTGCACTGGCTCCCGATAGCAGCTCGCATCAGATTCAAGACAGGGCTCTACGCTAACCTTTTTCACTAGGAGCACATGTGCTCCTAAATGAAAAATGTTAGGGGCACACAAAGAAATTTAGTAGCACAGTGAAACATTTTATAATAACACATTTTTATTAGTGATTTTGCCATTTTTGCACCAAAATCACACATTGGCCCATGCCTACAGCCCTACTAGACGCAGAGGATATCAGTTGTCCATATGCTTTTGTATGTTGGCCGTCTGGCACGCTTAGAGGTCAGCCAGCGGTCCACGGCAGGAGTGGGATCGAAGTCCTCCTCGACAGAAGGCCCCTCCAGGCTCATCTCTCTCGTTAGTTGAACCAGCTTGCGAATTACTTGGGCCCTCACCGGATTCCTCTTTTTCTTTGTTTCTTTGACTCGCAAAATACAAATGAATGGGCTTCATTTTCTTCATTTTGAGTCAAACTTTCGATAGCGCAGCCGTGTTCTTCTCAGGGAAAGTTCACACCACACGTTATCACAGAGAGCTGTACTGTGGTTGGCGGAATCGGATTGTGGCTTGTGGAATGTGGGACTTGTAGTTAAAAAAATATATATATTGTAGTGTAGTGACCGCTCGTTAGCGAGCAAAGTATTCAGAATTCACGGCGTGTGTTGACTCAATCACCCAGGCTGCTTAGCGGGTGATATGACGGGATATAAGTGGGACAGAGATGAATGAATGTTGTTGTTGTCAGTACGCATGCAGAGAGTGAGAAAGCTGAAATCTTTCACTCGTGAATTATTTTCCCGGTTCGCGCAGATTTATTTTTAGAATAAAAAAATAAAAAAAATAAAAACATCTGTAATCGCACAATGTGCTCGTGAATTTATTTCTCTAGTCGCACAGATGTATTTTTAGTCGCAATTGCGAGTGAAATGGTCGCACTGTAGAGCCCTGCAAGACCCTGGTGCTTGCATACCAGGCAGCTAAAGGGACAGCCCCTGCCTACCTGAAGGAAATGGTAACCCCCCAAACCCCTGCCCGCTCACTCCGCTCCTCCACCTCGGCTGGCCGACTGGCCCCACCTCCTCTACACAGCAGTCGGGCTGCCCGATCACGTCTCTTCACAACACTGGCTCCCCGCTGGTGGAATGAGCTCCCCACGGCCGTCAGAACGGCTGAGTCACTACCCATCTTCCGTCGTAGACTGAAGACCCATCTCTTCAGGTTACATCTTAACTGCTCCTCCTGAGACATCTTCTGACCCTCACCACTACGTCTCCTAAAGACACCCGCTTTCCCCTCTACTGTGTCCCTAAGAACTTCTATTGCCCCCCTTGTACTGTTTCTCAGTTTCTCCAGAAAAAAAAAAATGTTTTAGTAGAAGGCGATAGGGAGAAGGTTTTTTCTTCTATCAGTGGCCCCAGGCCCGAGCTAGATTACTCTTCCTGCAACGAATGGTGGATTACTGATTCACATGCTTAGTATTCAAATGTATTGATTGTAAGTCGCTTTGGAATAAGGCGTCTGCTAAATGCCAAAAATGTAAATGTAAATGTCTATCCGCCGAACCCTTCACTGGTATATTTTCATTTACAAATCCCAAGGACCCAAGGACCTTGCGCACGGCAGCCCTAGCCCTCGTTTATTCAACTAGTGAATACTGCGCCCCAGTATGGTGTCGCAGTGCCCACACTGCAATTAAGTTGACCCTCCCTTTTGCCCATTACTGACCCCTCCCTGTCCCTAGCTCTTTAGCTGTCTAGTCTTAGGTTTTGTAGTTTTACTTTAGTTTTAGATGATCTCAGACTGTTTTAGACTAGTTTTAGTTTTAGACTATGTAGTTTTAGTTTAGTTTTAGACTATATTGACGGAAAGTTTAGATTATCTTAGACTGTTTTAGATTTAGACTATGTAGTTTTAGTTTAGTTTTAGACTATGTAGTTTTAGTTTAGTTTTAGACAATGTAGGCCAGGTTTTGTATTGTATTTGGTTGTGGTGGATGTTGTATGCCTGTAAACAGGTCACACTTGAAAATGAGCCCTTGGGGCTCAATGTGTTTTTTACCTGTATAAATAAAGGTTACATTTAAAAATGTAATAAATAAAAAATAGGTACATCGGTATCTGCTTGATCTTTTCACAAAACTCTTATTTTTGTTTCCCCTCAAGGAAGGTTTCAGCTACCACTCATGCACTCCTTGACCGTCAGTAAATGTGTTTTATGTTGTTTTATGTTGACGCAAAACGCAAGCAACTTTAAGGGAACATTCATTAGCACGTTGTTGGGCAGTGAATGAATGTGTTTGAATTCTGGTGGATCGATCATATTGGGCTTTGTATCGTGTATTTTCTCTGTCCTCGGTTCAGATTTGAGTGTGTATGTTTCTGCTCAAAAGATGGGTTTAGTCTCGTAACGCTTTACATTGCCGCTTTTAATAATCGCCATGGTCTCCAAACATATCAGACATACAGGGTTTGAACTGAACTGCCCGTGGGAAGAATGAACATGTGAGAGTCTGTCCATTCTTCATTAAACAAGGACAAAACAGAGATAATTGTATTCGGTAAACCTGACAAAAGATCGAAAGTCAGTGCAAAACTTGATTCTCTCTCTAAACTAAAAAACAGGTCAGAAATCTTAGTGTAATTCTAGAATCTAAACTTCAACAGCCACATGAACTTGATAACTAAATCAGCCTACTATCACCTGAAAAACATAACAAGAATGAGAGGTTTCATGTCCAAATAAGATCTTGAAAAAAAAAAACTCATCCATGCATTTGTTTCGAGTAGACTTGATTATTGTAATGGTCTACTAACAGGCCTATCTAAAGGGGCTGTTCGTAAGCTGCAGCTCATCCAAAACGCAACTGCTAGGGTCCTAACAAAAATGAATACTTTTGAACACGTTACACCAATCCTGAGATCCCTACACTGGCTACCAGTCTCACAGAAAATGGTCTTGGACCAAAAGACATATCAGACGTCCTCCCACCCTATATTCATATCAGATCTCCTCCCTCCCTATATTCATATCAGATCTCCTCCCACCCTGTATTCATATCAGATGTCCTCCCACCCTATATTCATATCAGATGTCCTCCCACCCTATATTCATATCAGATCTCCTCCCTCCCTATATTCATATCAGATCTCCTCCCTCCCTATATTCATATCAGATCTCCTCCCACCCTATATTCCCTAAGGCTCCTAAGGTCAGCTGCTGTATGCTCCTGGAACAAACTCCCTGAAGAAATCAAACAGGCACAAACCCTAAACATATTTAAATCTAAGCTAAAAACCTTCATGTTTTGCAGCAGTTATGATTAAACACTTCTATCAATGTCTTTTATCCATGAACTATTGTCTTATTGTTTTATCTATTTACCTCTTATATTTGCTTTTATTCAGTCGTTTTTATTTTCTTGCTATGCTCATCTTGCTGTATTTTAAAATAATGGATGTAAAGCACTTTGAATTGCCCCTGTTGTATGAAATGTGCCATACAAATAAACTTGCCTTGCCACTGGCAGCATTGATTTTACAGCAGTGCAATGACCCTCACCACTATACAACAAAGACTTACCATCCGTGTCTTCAATCTCCACTTCTACTTCGACCTCTTCTTTCACCATCACTCCCTCCTCCCTCATTTCTTCTCCTCCATCTTCTTCTTTCACCATCACACCCTTCTGCATTACAGCTGCAGCTCCTTCCTCTTCTTTCACCATCACTCTCTTCTCCTCCACTTCTTCTTTCACCATCACACCATTCTCCTCTACATCTTCTTCCTCCAGCTTCACTGTCACCATCTCTGGACCCCACTGTGTGATTTTCAGGGCTGGAGAACCACAGCCAGATCCGGGGGACTCTGTGGACTCTGGTTCATACATGGTTACATGAGCTGAAGAGGACCTGCATCTAGAAACAGTGGAGGCAAAACAGTGCAGAGTCAATTACAAATGACAGTTCACTGAAAGCCCATCTAGACTGACAGGACATGTCCTGCAAATGCAATAATCTATGGATTACTGATTGCATTTCTTTGTAATTAAAGGGTCTGGAAAATAGACATTAAACGGTTCCAATTGTATTTTGTGTCCAAGAAAAAATGACTATAATCTTCTAGTTAGGCTCAACTTCCTGGTCAGACAGAGGGCTGTATGGGCGTGGACTTTGCACGCTTGACTGGCAGCTCCCTTTCAAGCAAGCTTGCTGCGTTATCATACATGACATTCATCTATTAGATGTGCTTATAGTTCTGCCCTTTAATTACCAACTGTTTAGCTGCTGCTGAAATGTACTGAGCTAATACAATGACTTGGCTAAGATTATAGTTATGCACCTGGCAGTATAATTCATCATATCAATTCAATGACCACCATTAGCATACTGTACACCTGGCACCCTATGGTGAATTATTGAACCAGGGTTCGACAGTAGCGCTTGCCCGGAGCAAGTAAAATATTCACCAGATGTGTTTGTGCAAGCCTGACAACGCTGCTGGATCCTGGATATTTTTACCTGTGTGCAGGAAGAACAACAGACGGCGCAGGCGCCAGACCAGACTAGATGATCGTGGAGTGAAGATATTATTATTATGCCGTCTGTTGTTCTTCCTGCACACAGTTAAAAATATCCAGGATCTAGCAGCGTCATCAGGCTCACGCAAACAAACCCGGCAAATGTTTTACTTGCTCCGGACAAGCGTTACTGTCGAACCCTGTGAACACAATAGGCTACTTGTGGACAGGATTCACAGCATGTGTATGACTTACTGATCAGTTGTACCACAATGGTGTTGTCCCCCTTTTCTAATTTCGCTGCCGTATTTTCACAATATCCGTATTTTCACAATGTTTAGTTTCTTCCCACACTGGACGTAGCACTGGCGCATGTCGTCATGACCAGAACAAGCAGAAGCATCCATCATTGCCCAGATGGGGAGTTCACAGTGCAGGGAATCCTACGAATAAAGATGATCAAAATATTAAAACTAAAGTGAAGAAATGTAATCAAAACATACTTTTATGTTATTTTTTTACCAGAAGTGGAAAACAGTAGCCAAGCTATATGTAGGTCCATATACTATATATATATATATATATGCATTTTGGACACTGACATAATTGTTGTTATTTTAGCTGTTTACCAAAACATATTCAAGTTGCAGTTATAGAATGAATATGGCCTTAAAGTGCAGACTAAATACCCTCTTTAATTTGAGGGTATTCCTATCCAGATTGGAGGAAGGGTCTAGGAATTACAGCTCTTTAATATGTGGCCCCCTCTTTTTCAAGGGAAAACCAAAAGTTTAGCTTTTTCTGTGTTGACAACACAGCAAAAAGGCTGATTATGCCATGATTTTCAAATACCATTTACAGGCCACAGGATAAGAGTGCAGACGAAATGAAAATAGCTATTGAAAGGTGAGAGATTACAGATTTGAATAGATCAGGTTTGTATTGTTACATTTAAAATATATAGGGGTGTAATGGTACAGACACATTTCAGTTTGTGGTTTTGAAGTCACGGTTCAGTACCTTTTCAGTACTGTGCCGTGGGATTTTTTTCAAGGTAAGAAATGTGCCGTGGCACAAAAAAGGTTGAAAAACACTGGACCATTGTATCTAGCAGCTCTCTGCTTCATTCATCAATCACTCCAACTCCTACCGTCAGGTCGGCGCCTCCGTTGTTGTTCAAGCTAGTGTCGCTTTCCCAGTCTTTGTGTAATAAGTGAACATGTTGTAATGTTTGCCCTCTAGCACAGTTATAAACGTAATAAATGACTCGTGTTGTCTTCAGTCTCAGCACTGTGTGCGTTTATGGATCCGCCATTTTAGTTCCACATCCCGTTCGTTGGGCTTCTTCTTGTTCTTCTTCTCAGTTTGAAGGTTTGCGACCAACTTAAGGCGCATTACCGCCACCTAGCGGACTGTGTATGGACCTGTTCGTTGGTCTCACGGGAATAGCTGACGTCTCTCCTAACCTAAGGCATCATATTTGTATTTTGTTTGTGTATCATATTTGTATTTCAAAAAACTGTAAAGCACTTTGAATTGCCCCTGTTGTATGAAAAATGCTTTACAAATAAACTTCAGACGTCATAAAGACGTCAGTTATTCTCGCGAGACCAGGGAACGGGATGTGGAACTAAGATGGTGGATCCATAAACGCACACAGTGCTGAGACTGAAGACAACACGAGTCATTTATTAAGTTTATAACTGTGCTAGAGGGCAAACATTACAACATGTTCACTTATTACACAAAGACTGGGAAAGCGACACTAGCTTGAACAACAACGGAGGCGCCGACCTGACGGTAGGAGTTGGAGTGATTGATAAAATGCTGGTGGAAAGCGTCACTTATTCTGTTTGTATCCATATGATGTTAGTCTTGGATAAAAGTTGATGACGTTGACAGGGAGAGGAACTATTTATTGTGATTTAACTGCTTTCCAATATGTAGTTGGATCACCGCCAGAATCAGAGATGGTGTTTAAATAGTAACTTGATTTATACTTTATAATCATGGCAGTACATCTATTTCTGAGCTGAAGGATAGTCTATCAGTACATCTGGCTTCAGGACAAGCGTGGTTTCTGTCCTGAATTAATTCAGAGAGCTCAGTAAAGTAGCATGGGTTTCTACCTTTTAACTGGAGACAGCTTACCGGAATACACAAAGAGGGAAAAGTGCAGCTCAGCATCAGGAATATAGGAAACACTGGGTAGATCTCACAGATACTAGGGTTGGGCGATTTGACGGTTGTACCGTAAACCCCGGTTTTTGAAAATAGCAACGGTTTTTGTCAATACCACTATAAAACTGTCATAAATCGTTTTATATAAAATAAACGCCTTAATAAAAACGGCCATGCATTTTACACACATTGTTCTCATTACCGTAATTCCTAAACAAAATGTGCTATCAAAACAATTCCCACGGTTCCATGTAGGGTAATACGGCAATTCAAAGCACGAAGCGTAGGGTATTTTCCTTTTGGTCTCTTGAAAAAGAGGGGGCTACATATTAAAGAGCTGTCATTTCTACACCCTTCCTCCAATTTTGATATTAATACCCTCAAATTAAAGAGGTATTTGAGTCTGCACTTAAGGCCATATTCATTCTATAACTGTAAGTTTTGAAATCTGTATGTTTTACTAAACAGCTTAAATAACAACAATTCTGACAGAGTCCAATATATGGACCTAACTGTAGCTTGGCTACTGTTTTCCACTTCTGATGATTACAAATTACATTTCTTCACTCTTGTTTTAATATTTTGATCATCTTCATTCGTAGGATTCCCTGCACTGCGAACTCCTCATCTGGGCATTGATGGATGCTTCTGCTTATTCAGTGTCAGAGAGCCAGAGGACACACCTTGGGTCCCCTGATGCAGAGACAGAAGGACAGAACCACCGGAAGGACAATCTTATTAGGCTCCAGCCACCACCACTACCACCACCTCCCACCCACAGTAGGAACCATCACTCTCCCAACATTAAAGAGGAGTACGACACGCCGTGGGATATGTTTTTACGGCACTACATCAAAAACCAAAAGGCCAAAGATGAGATGCTCAGCACAAATGCCTCAGGGCAAGATGCACATGCTCTTAAAGAGAGGCATCAACTCTCTGAAGCACCGAATGACATGGATAGTGACAGTAATGACATGGATAGTGACAGTAATGACATGGATAGTGACAGTAACGCCAGTTCAGCGGTCAAGACTAGAGGTCAAGAGGTCGAAGAGCGCTATCGTGATGACGACATGCGCCAGTGCTACGTCCAGTGTGAAAATACGGCAGCAAATTAGAAAAGGAGGACAACACCATTGTGGAACAACTGATCAGTAAGTCATACACATGCTGTGAATCCTGTCCACAAGTAGCCTATTGTGTTCAATAATTCACCATAGGGTGCCAGGTGTACAGTATGCTAATGGTGGTCATTGAATTGATATGATGAATTATACTGCCAGGTGCATAACTATAATCTTAGCCAAGTCATTGTATTAGCTCAGCATTTACACATTTCAGCAGCAGCTAAACAGTTGGTAATTAAAGGGCAGTCAAGCGTGCAAAGTCCACGCCCACACAGCCCTCTGTCTGACCAGGAAGTTGAGCCTAAGTAGAAGTTTATTGTAATTTTTTCTTGGACACAAAATACAATTGGAACCATTTAATGTCTACTTTCCAGACCCTTTAATTACAAAGAAATGCAATCAGTAATCCATAGATTATTGCATTTTTAGTCTAGATGGGCTTTCAGTGAACTGGTTGGCTGTCAATTGACCCTGCACTGTTTGTGCCTCCATTGTTTCTAGTTGCAGGTCCTCTTCAGCTCATGTAACCATGTATGAACCAGAGTCCACAGAGTCCCCCGGATCTGGCTGTGGTTCTCCAGCCCTGAAAATCACACAGTGGGGTCCAGAGATGGTGGCAGTGAAGCTGGAGGAAGAAGATGTAGAGGAGAATGGTGTGATGGTGAAAGAAGAAGTGGAGGAGAAGAGAGTGATGGTGAAAGAAGAGGACGGAGGAGAAGAAATTAGGGAGGAGGGAGGGATGGTGAAACAAGAGGACAGAGGAGAAGTGGAGATGGAAGACAGTGAGATAGTTGGTAAGTCTTTGTTGTATAGTGGTGAGTGTCATTGCACTGCTGTAAAATCAATGCTGCCAGTGCACTGTAAGTCAGTCAGTACCTGCATAGTCTGACAGTCCTGGTCTCTCCCCTTGTGTGGGATTGATCTATCATAGCTAGTTCCCCAGTCTAACCTAGTCCTTGTCTATAGGACAGCAACATTTAAACACATTTTAATCAAATAGTTGGAGCCACTTAATCCATCTAAATGCAGGGAGTAAAGTTCTCTGTCGCTACGACGGATTTCCGTCAATTTGATTCCAAGTCGCGTCAGATTTTCTGTCAATTGGCTACCTGGTGTAATATGATTTGTAGTGGCATACTATTTTTATGTCGGTATTAGGTATATAAATGATATATAATAGCCTATATAGCCTACATATAGGCCTTTATTGGCTACAACTATGCGACAGTAACTTCACAGACACGGCACCCTGCGAAGCCTGCCTACAGTAAACTTGATCGTTAATCTAACTGTTGTCCTTGTATCCTTACACTTATGAAAACATTAAATCATATTTATAGGCTCTAAACTATAGCCTAGCCTACCCTCGTTTGGCCATAATGGAGCCTATTCTCCAATGGCTATCCGCTATGGCTGTGGGCTATAGCCTCGCTGCAAGAGGATTTAGAATAACTGCTTGAAGTTTGCCACCTATGGACCCACCAGACACTGCGTATCGTCTGTGGTAATGCTTGGCCAGGCCTGTACTGCAGCCATCTTCAGTTGTTGTTTGGTTTGAGGTCTTTTGCCTAAAATCTTATCATTAGGAAATTAAATACGTAAATATGTTCAATTGGATTTAAATCGGATGATTAACTTGGCCTATAATTGCTCATTCCCCACTGGTGGAATGAGCTCCCCACGGCTGTCAGAACTGCAGAGTCACTACCCATCTTCCGTCGTAGACTGAAGACCTCCATCTCTTCAGGTTACACCTTAACTGCTCCTCCTGAGACATCTTCTGCCCCTCAGCACTACGTCTCCTAAAGACACATGCTTTCCCCTCTACTGTGTCCCTAAGAACTTCTATTGCCCCCCTTGTACTGTTTCTCTGTTTCTCCAGTGTAAAAAATAAAATAAAATAAAAACTAGGTTTAGGAGAAGGTTTTTCCTGCTAATGGCCCCGGGCCTGAGCTGGATTACTCTTCCTGCTACGAATGGTGGACTGATGATTCACATGCTTAGTATTCAAATGTATTGATTGTAAGTCGCTTTGGAATAAGGCGTCTGCTAAATGCCAAAAATGTAAAAAATGTAAATGTAATTGCACAAAGGGTTCACATACTTTCAAGCAACACTGTTTGTCACCACCCAGGTGCTCAGTGACATACCTCAAAACACACAAGACAAACAGAATGAATGACGACACTTTTAATTCAAATAACACCCCTTTAGGGGACAGGTGTAGAATTATTTCTAAAATCCAATAACAAAGTGACTATTATATTAATTGTATTGGTCTGAAAATGTAACTGGAGAAGATGGGGAAATCACCGTGGCTAAAGCACCGTCAAACCCGCTGCCACGGAGAGCCACTGTGATTACCCTCTGTATGTGTGCTACACAGGGAATCCTTGCTGCCGCTATTGCGAGCGCTATCTGTTCCTATAGTGGTGACCTTGTCTGTTATCTTCCACTCCTTTGCAACTTCAACAAACTGCCTAAGGCCGTTGTTAAAGGAGCACAGTCTAATAGTGAGCTACTGAGATGCTAACCCGCGGACTCTGGTTGACGCGCCGTGCGTTCTAGTTTAAGGTGTTGCTGTTGGTTATACAAGATCCGTAGTCGTTGGTTTGCTGCATAATAAACTTTTATTGCGTTACTATGTGCCATCAATGGCTTAATCACTTGTACATGAACAATAACAATTAGGGATGCACGATATTATCGGCACCGATATTTATCGGCCCGATATTGGGGAATTAATGTTTATCGGTATCGGTATTTATTATAAAATGTAGCCGATATTTAACCGATAATATGAAGCCGGAAATATTTCTGTTTCCGGTTTCCGCGCTCTGCTTCCGGTTTCCGCGCTCAGGCACGCAGTTTGTATAGACGAGACGCGAGCGAAACATGCCTTCCCCGGTGTGGACATTCTTCACAATTTCTAAGGCAGATATTGCGTTTGCAATTTGCAATACATGTTCAACAAAAGTTCGGAGAGGAGGGCAAAGGTCTACGAGTTACAACACAACGAATCTAATAAGTCACCTGAAGAATCACCATTGCAAGCACGCTGTATGGAAGGAATTTCAAGCACTCGTTGTAGCAGAACACGGTAGCCTAGCCGCGAAAAAAAAGCCATTGTGGATTTCATGAACTTACATGTAATGAATATACATGTAAACATACTGTATACTGTCTAAAGCTATGGTTAACATATACATGTAAACATGCAGTATACTGTCTAAAGCTATGGTTAACATATACATGTAAACATACAGTATACTGTCTAAAGCTATGGTTAACATATACATGTAAACATACAGTATACTGTCTAAAGCTATGGTTAACATATACTAGGGAGTCCACCCACTGGTCGTAGAACGTGCGAAAACGGGGTTTTGCCAGGGTTGCGCTACTTAATCACCATTAAAAATACATTTTTGGAAGATATTGTCTTACATGTGTCAACATATATGTCCATATGTATTATAGTTTTAGCTCTGTGTACTTGTTTTTGTTGTACTTATTGTTTTAAGAATGTAATTTCAATGTTACCGTTGCTACTCACTGCCGCATTAAGCGGCGCCGTTCTAATCCCTATCTCCAGTGGTTTTCCGCTATTTACAAGCTCTCTTTCTTGTCATTTCCGCGGCTCTGATCAATAGTAATCCTTTTAATGGACGTGTCACCTGTATCTAAGGCATCTTGACTTCCTATTGGTCTTCCGCCAGTCTCCACTCATTGGAGGATTTTTTCCTGTGGTAAATTTAAGGAGACACTTGACAGATCCTCATCATTATTGACGTCTGATCATCTTCGCGGTGGGTTTCTGTTCAATTCAACTTGTTTTCTATCTAAAAATATATACATATAGCTACATGTTTGTCTTGTATCCAGCGGATTTTGATTAGAAATACAGTCTACTCCGCTCCGGTTGTAATTTCGAGAGCCTACCGTACTCTAGCCCGCTAGACGCTGTTTGTGTGAATGTGAAACCTCCGGTTTCGAAGGGTTAATAGTAAGATCGCTAGATAAGTGTATATGTTGTTTTATGTCCACATAAAATGTAATCCATGTAACACACAGCACTGACTAGCCTAATTTCGGTTCTTTGTTTTGATAAGTTCATATTTGATTTTTACAGAGTCTAGCTATGGCCACAAACGCACCTCAAGTGTCACCTCAAGTGTCACCTCTCCAAATGTTACCTCAAGTGACACCTATCGTTACAAACGGCTGGCTCTATGAGCAGAGTTTAAAGGGGAAGACTGCAGCAGAATTAACTGAAGAAATAATTAAATTGGTTCCTAATAAATATGGACACTCAAACAGCCTCAGACAAAAATGTGATGATGCCCTCTCTAAAATCAAGAAAATGAAGAAAAACAAGTGTAAAGACCTACAATTATTTTGGCAATCTGAATTTCTTCCACCAAAGGCCCGAACCCCAAATTCAATTGAAACCCAACTCAAAAAAGAAAACCTATCCCTAAGCAGAAAGCTTCAGTCATCAGAAGAGCAGGTCTCTCAAATACAAACACAGCTCACAGCCATGGAGGAAAACGCAGCTGATAGTCAGACCAAATTCCAGACCAGTATATTACAGTATCAGCAGGCCAGCATAGATGCCACATTGGACAGACAATCATTGAAATTACAATTGGAACAATTTGAACTTGAGAACTCTAATCTGACCAAACAGTATGACCTCTGCCTACAACAATTAATTAGAGTAAAAGCAACTTTACCAAGAAAAAGAGCATTGGACATGAAAGACAAAACAATTAAACGGCTAAAAACTACCATTAAGCTATCCAAGGAGGATCTTGAGGAGAAAGAGGGAGTAATACAGGTGCTCACTGAGAAGTTGAGCCTCCAGGACAAGTGGAAGCAGGAGAAGGTGGCCCTTCAGAAGAGGCTGAGTGTGATGAGAGGGAATGTGACGAAAGCCAGGCGGGAGAGGGATGAGGCTGAATATATGGCAGAGGCCTCCATTCAACACCTGGAAGCTGAGGTAAAGCAGCTGGAAAGGAGAGAGCGAGAGCTTCAGTCTGTGATAGACTGCACTGAGAGGGAGGAGGTTGCCACATTTGAAAATGGCAGATACACAAATGAAATCCGGGAGGTCTGCATGACACTACTGACAGAGGGGAATGTGAGCATCCGAAAGCTGCCAAAGGTCCTCACTACAGTAATTAAAAACCTGACGGGCAAGGTACCACAGAGGCTTCCCAGCAAGACACTTCTCAGCAGTCGTATTATGATGGAGGCCAGAATAGTGGCGAGTAAGCAGGTAAAAATATATCTGAACATGATATTGGTCTATTGCTCAACTTCTTGAAAATGTTTTGCCCATTTAAACACAATTATGTTTATGGCAAATTCATAATAAAATCAATTGTGTCCATTGGTAAGGTTGCTGAGGAAATGCTGAAGGACTTTGATCCGGAGAGTGGTGCAGGCACAACACTACACCAGGATGCCACCACATTTAATCACAGCCATTACCAAGGCATGCAGGTATGTACTGCCATTGAGCCCTCTAACAATAACCATAATCCTCTAAAGTGTGTGTGTGTGTGTGTGTGTGTGTGTGTGTGTGTGTGTGTGTGTGTGTGTGTGTGTGTGTGTGTGTGTGTGTGTGTGTGTGTGTAAACAACATGTACTTGTTTCCAATTAAATCAGGCAGTAAATTATTATACTAATTTATACATTGATTGCAATTCTGGATTTACATAACATATATAATATATTTAAGTATACAAAATGCATTTATTGTTATTGTGAATTTGCTTTAAGGCAAACATGATTGAGGTTTAAAAGCGGTTACGGTGTATGTTTTAGGTGTCACTGAAGTCAGGGAAACACCTGACCTTAGGGCTGAGGCAGGTAGCAGGAGGAGATGCTGAGACCTATCTGACCGCTTTCAAGGAGAGCATAGACAGTCTAGCAGCAGCAATCACATCAGCTGAGGAGGAGAAGTCAGTAATCGTGGCATCACTTGTGTCGAGCATCAAGTGCTTGATGTCAGACCAGGCAGCAGTCAACGGGGTCTTCAATCGACTTCTGGCCCAGTTTCGGGAAGAGCTACTGCCAACAATAATCCCAGCGTTTGATAGGTATAATGCAGTGATTTTAGATAATCCCAGAGTTTGATAGCAGTGCATTAGGCTAGTTATTTAAATAAGACCAGGAGGCTTCAATTTGTTTTGTGTGTTAATAGAAACAATAAATGAGTATTGATAAGAAATTAGAAAAGGACAAGAAGAATTATAGTTAGTTAACTGTTAACTCTGATTCTTGTGAGTAGTGTTTTATTTTGTGCAAACACATTTTACACACATTTTACACACTTTAATCTAATCTAAAGCTTTTTAAATATTTTTTAGTCTTTCAACAGACCAGCAACAGCAGCTCGTGGAGATGGGGACCTTTGCGTGCCGAATGCACCTGCTGGTGAATATGGAGCCTGCAGCAGCCCGTGCTCTCCATGCTCTGGATATCACACTCTCTGAGGGCACCAATCCCCACAGTCTGCACAGTAAGGAGGCAGGGACACAACGAGTGATCAGAACCGCTGCAGCCCTATTCACACGGCGTGGGTCTGCAGTTGCTGGGGCACCCGACATGTGGGAGGTTTTTTTGAGAGGCAAAGGGCAGACAAAAAACTATCTTGTGACCTACCATGGCCACCGAATGAACATTTCATTTCAAAATGCCCTGGCCCTGTACTTCCACTGGGAAGATGCTGCTATGTTCCTCACTGACTGGCCTGCTGACAACGACCTGGTAAAGTCAGTGAGGTATGACATTAAGGAGCCTCTGTACAGGGCCGGGTGCAGGGCCATGGGCCTGGTCTATGCTCTCCTCATGGAGCCTTTCGAAAGGATCCTGAAGATGCCTGGTAACATCCTAGATCTGAACAGTGATCTTGAAAGGATGCTCTCCTCCCTCCAGGTGTGGTCCATCGATGGCTCCATGGCGATGAAGAGGGGTTCAGTGTTCGCCGTGCAGCCCCTTGACAACGAGCTGACGGCAAAGATATTCAGAGAGGTGGAGAATGCGGAGGAGAGCGCCTTCACCCAGCTCGCCATTGAGCTCATTAGCGCGGAGATGCTGGTTGTGCTACAGAGGCAGGCTTCCATCCAGCTGCCAGGGGGGAAACACTGGCACCCCAGCACTCCAGTACAGCAGATGGCAAGCACAGTCCCCAAGACCAACATGCTGGGTGAGTGTGACCTGGCTGTGCTTGACCACCTGCTCCGTTCCAAGCCCTCCATCTCCAATCACAACCTGGAGACGCTGGTCATGTGGTGGCAAAATAAGCCCAGCAATTATCTGGAGAGCCTGAGCCCTGCTGAGAGAACAAAGGTTCTTGATGAGGCAAGGCGTCAAGTTCCTTCCTTCATTTTGTCAATGAAGGAAAAGAAGGCTACACTACAATTGGCTCTGGAGGAGAAGATGGCGAGCAAGATAGAATCAAAAAAAGCTAAAGATGCCGCACTTCGGACCACAAAAATTCAGTTGACACAAGGTGTCACCAAGTTGGGGGGGCCATGGTCCAAGGAGGAGGTGCAGTCGCGGCTCAACGAGATAGGCTCTGGTGAGTGGAGGGAGGCGCTCCTGGCCCAGATAAGATTTCAAAAAAACGTCCTGAACTCTGCGGGGGAGAGGCATCTCTTCCAGGAAACAAGGGAGAAGAGGAAATACTCTGTGGAAGAACTAAAAAAAAACCTCATGTCCATCTTGGAGGCTAATGTCAGTGTCCCTCAGATCATTCAGCCTGGTGGTCTTGTATATAGGTCCAGGGAAGAGCAGCAAATCACAATTAGCGACTGCAGAGCCAAAATGCTCTTTAAATTAAAAGAGGCAGAGCAGAAGGGGAAAATACAGCAGGCTATGTCATGGCTGGAGGAGTTCGGTAGAAGGCCTGAGCTGTTGGTTGGCAGGAGGGTCATGCACCTGTGCAAGGAGGATGGGAAGGTAGAGTGGTTTCCAGCAACAGTCTGTGGACTTAAAGAGCCTCAAGCAGAGGAAGTCATTAACACTCTGTTCAACATCAAGTATGATGTTTGTGAGGAACACTGGTGTTTTCCTCTTTTAAAGGATATTAAAAACCACGATTTGTACTTTCTCTGATCACTCCCCACCCTCCAACACCCCGTCCCATTGAATAAATGTTTTGTTACCTACCTTTAGTGCCTGGACCTGGATTATTTATGCAATTTCTTGGTCATAACTATTCCTCTCTTTTTGAATTATGCATAGTTGTATGCATAGCATTTATACACAAAAACCTAACACAGCATTTACAAAAGACAACAAAAACATTACGGGGGCCATGTTAGATTTAGTCTGCCCTCTTGGATATGAATTGTGTGATAAATGTTTATATTTGCTATTAATATTGGTCTTAAAATTCTCAAAAACATGATATATAGGTTTATTTAATAAAAATGAACAGTTTAAAAGATACATTTGAATTTCATAATTGGTGTATCCAGTGTCTTAACGACAGCCATATTGGATTTAATCCGCCATCTTGGATATTAATTGTGCGATAAAAAATGTCATTTGCTATTAATATTGGTCTTAAAATTCTGAAAAGAATGATATATAGGTTTGTGTAATAAAAATTAATAGTTTAAAAGATAAAGTTGAATTTCATAATTTGTGTGTTCCATTACTGCACAGCAGTGACCACTTGTTAGGTCAAGATTCTATTGAGATAAATTCCTGGAATTCACATGTGTATGTAAAGAGGTCAACCTTGATAACTTTTGAACCGTACATGATAGAACCATGGGGTTTGGACCATTGTTTTTCTCATGAAATTCTCTGTGAGATGGACATATTTATTTTAATCTAAAGTGAAAGCAAAATTATATGTGTGAACACCCTACATATACATGTAAACATGCAGTATACTGTCTAAAGCTATGGTTAACATATACATGTAAACATGCAGTATACTGTCTAAAGCTATGGTTAACATATACATGTAAACATACAGTATACTCAGGGCTCTACAGTGCGACCATTTCACTCGCATTTGCGACTAAAAATACATCTGTGCGACTAGAGAAATAAATTCACGAGCACACGTGCGAGTACAGATTTTTTTTTTTTTTTTTTTAATTCTAAAAATAAATCTGCGCGAACCGTGTGGCCACATTTTAAGCCGTCAGCCAGCCCGCTACGACCACGGGAAGTCATGTTAAAAGTGAAGTTACTTCTGTTAAACTGGCGCTAAGCTAACATCGCTAATCGCTAACTCCCTTTTGGGCCTTAAAGAGACAAGCGCCCTTTTCTCATCTCAAGCTTCATTAGCTTCATTAGCTCACCACATCTACAGATTTGGTCCCACACACTCCAGATTTGAACCCAAGGTTACAACCAGGGTTAACTACCCAGGGTAGAAAGTAGAAAGCTCTCAGACCTTCAGAACCCATTGAAAGTAGTGGAGGTACTCCAGAAGTCCAAATGCATCTCTAATCCTAGGAAACCCTAGGAAGCAAGTTGCCTAATGGCATGAAAATGCAACATGTTGTACTTGAGTGTGGCAGAGAGGTGGGACCCCCGGGGATGGTGGTGTGCTAACAGCTAGCCGCCGCAGAGGCACCGTGCTGGGCTGGCCACCTCCACATGTCACCACCCCGGGCAGCATGGGGCTGGGGACTGGTCATCTGGATGTGGGGTAGTTTAATACCCCTAGATGTGGAGTTGTCTGGCCACCGTGTGTGACTGATGTAGCCTGACCCAGCAGCAGGGAGGTGGGCAGCATGGAGACAGACCTCTGCATGGCCTGGCTGGGCTGCTAGCTGACAGACCTAGCCCTAAAGCCTGGCTGGGCTGCTAGCTGCTAGCTGACAGGCATGACATGGATGAATGAATGAACATGCTGCTAACCAGGAGAACTTGACACAGCTAGTTACCATAATACAATGCCATCAACTCTGCGTCTAGTAGGGCTGTAGGCATGGGCCAATGTGTGATTTTGGTGCAAAAATTGCAAAATCACTAATAAAAATGTGTTATAATTACATTTTTCACTGTGCTCCTAAATTTCTTTGTGTGCCCCTAACATTTTTCATTTAGGAGCACATGTGCTCCTAGTGAAAAGGGTTAGCGTAGAGCCCTGTATACTGTCTAAAGCTATGGTTAACATATACATGTAAACATACAGTATACTGTCTAAAGCTATGGTTAACATATACATGTAAACATACAGTCTACTGTCTAAAGCTATGGTTAACATATACATGTAAACATGCAGTATACTGTCTAAAGCTATGGTTAACATGTACATGTAAACATACAGTATACTGTCTAAAGCTATGGTTAACATATACATGTAAACATACAGTATACTGTCTAAAGCTATGGTTAACATATACATGTAAACATACAGTATACTGTCTAAAGCTACGGTTAACATAAGATCTTTATGAACTTTGGCTAAAAAAAGCATTGTGCCCTGTCTATAACAGATTCTGTTTGTTAGAGGAAATAATAAATGAACATTTGAAGAGTCAGAAGTGTTCTCTTTGTTGTGTTAACAATAGTGATGTAAGTTAGATTTGGTGAGATCACTATGGAATATTAAATCATCAATCTTTGCTCACTACATAGCCTTTCTTACCTTCAGGTGTGCATGAACTACAGGTTATCAACTGTGAAATTATATCTGAATGGTCTTTATTGTCATTGATATAGTACAGATACCAAACAACGAAATTTGGGAGGGGGGCTCCCCTGGTGATAGGAAAGAAAAAATATAATAATAATAATATCGGTATCGGTATCGGTTATCGGCCACGAGAAGCGGGTAAATATCGTTATCGGTATCGGTTGGAAAAAATGCATATCGTGCATCCCTAATAACAATAACAAACTTAGCGCCCTTGCGGTCAAACCTATTTGCCCTTCCGGGGTCAACACCTGACGATAACAACAAATGTGCTACCTTATATACACCTGCCTCAGGTATTGTGACAGCGCCACCCCATGCCCACACAGTGAATTACAACACGTATCACAGAACCATATCTGGCTCCTACAGCCGTGTTCACACTTGACTTATTTTTTTAGAAAAAGGCGCAGGCTTTGCCGCCTTTTTCCCAGAATGCATTTCGCAGCGGGCAATTTAAATCGTCCATTTTAAACCTCCATTGACTAAAAGCTGTAATTTTGGCTTTACAAGTGTTAACATGTCATTTTATGAAGTTTTAATATGTTTTCAGGCAAGAAAGTAACCATATATATTCCCATAATGTGTCCAGTTTATAAAAATAACCTGTTTATACATCTGATCTGACGTTTTTTTTCATCTTCTGTTCGCTAGCTGCGTTCGTAAATTCGCCCTGGAAATCTGATCAGCACTCATGGAATGCCTCTTATCCAATCAAATTACCTGGTCCCTTTATGACGTTGAACCCAGTGTGCGCTCCGGCGCTCTCAGAGCGAATTTACGAGCGCACCCTGCGTTGCTTATACTTCCCTTCCTGCTTCTGAGTAGATTAGACGTGCTTCTCCCTCGCTCCTCTCCTCTCCTTTTTTCTTGCTTCTTTTTTTATAGTTTTAACTTCTTTTATTTCTTTATTTTAAGTGTTTTATATAGCTTTTACTACATTCTTTTATATCCTCTTTTGCTTATTTTGCTTTCTCGCTCTCTACAATTTTCACGCACCTGGAGCACCGGCGTGTACAAGCAATAGCCTAATCAAGGAGTCACCAGTCCACAGTTTGTCTCTCGGACACCGGGCAGAATATCCTCTCGGCGCGGACATGTCGCCTTGCAGAGGCTGCAGCGGATATCTACAGAAGATTGCAGTACTTGAAACAAAGATATTTCAACTGAAGGACTCTGCGAACCGAGTGGCACCGAGTCAGAATGCTAACGTGAGTAGCACCCGGCCCACTGAAAACGATACTTTCCCTCTGAATGCCCGTCGGGGAAAGCCGGCGCCCTTGACTCTGCTTCCCGCAGACAGTGACTCTCAACCTGAGATTAGTACCGCGACCGGCTGGCCGTCACTGGCTACCCAACAGCTACTGTGTGAGCCTGGATTAAAGGGGCTGCAAGCTAATGATGCTACAGCACAAGCTAACAATGCTAGTTCAGGGCCCACCTTAAAACCAGCTACCAGGCTTAAGCAGCACCAAGGTAATGATGCGACAAGACCAATAGCAACTTTAATTATTGGTGACTCTGCTGTAAAGCATATCAATATTGGCAGTAAGAGGAACATAAAAGCATACTGCTTCCCTGATGAGATGGTTTATAACATAACAGAAAGAATCCCAGAAATCCTGTCTGCCCATGAAGATGTGAACAAGATTATTCTACATGTTGGAACCAATGACATAGCCAAACAGCAATCAGAAATACTGAAACGTGACTTTGTCAAACTCCTAAAGATGTTAGGATCCTTGAATGTTGAATCATACATTAGTGGTCCCCTGCCTTCAAATGGACGGAGAGTTAACAGATTCAGCAGGCTACTCGGAATAAGCACATGGCTATCAACTAATTGTCACCTACATGAAGTAAACTATATTGACAATTTCAATCTATTTTGGGAATGCAGAGACCTCTTCAGCAAGAATCGACTCAACAGAGCCGGAGAGGCGCTGTTCACCTCTAACCTACTTTACTCCATCAACCACCCAACAGTAGATAAGAACAAGAACAGGCCACAATCAAATGACTCAGCCACAGATGCCGGTCTCCCCAGCCACAAGGACAGGTCAACAGCTGACGCACCACAAGACGAGGACGTCAAGGAGAAGGCCTCTCCCACCCTCACAACGCTGGACCCTGCCTCTGCTGTTCAACTAGCAGAGGTGTCAGTTCCAGCGACTCCCAACCCCCCACCCACAAACCCCCAGGCCTCTACCCCTCTTTGGGATACTCCACCTGACCCCTTCACAACCCTCCACGACACGCCACCTCGCCCCTACCCTAGCCCTCTCCGGGCACCACCCTTCCACTTCCCTCTCACTTCAAGCCCTGTGCTTTCATCCCCCTCAGAGGGGACGCATGCACAGGTCTCTGCATTCATCTCATCCTGTATCCTGAATCTAGCTACCCCCCCAATTCACACACCCAAACCCCCCCATCCCGTCCCCCCTCCCCACCCCCATCAAAGAAAACCCAGAACACTCTCTCATCCAGCAAGGACACGGTCATCCAGCAAGAGATAAGCACCTCTGCTATTCTTACACAGATTACTGCTAGACAAAACAATTACAACTATCCCTCAGCACATCCTGTACGTAAATCAAGGCTAATAACTGTTACCCGTGAGACAACTGTGTATTCAAACTGTGATGCAAAGTTCATGCAGGTGAAATTAGCTCTTTTTAATGTCAGAGCTTTGAAAAATAAATCATTCTTGATTAATGACCTGATAACCAAGAATAAGCTAGATTGTATATTTTTAGTCGAGACATGGTTAACCAATACCGAAGGTTTAGGGACCATAATAGAAACCTGCCCCCCAAACTATAATTATCAGCAGTCAATTAGACAAAACAAGAAAGGAGGAGGCATTGCAGCTATTTATTCAGCTAAACTTGTTTTCAAGGACATTGACCTGGGTGAAGTCACATCATTCGAATATTATGCTCTTGAGCTCAAAGCAGAAATATCAGTCCTTATCATTACAGTATATCGACCACCAAGATGCTCATTATCAGTATTCCTGCAAGAATTTTCAGAACTGATCTCAACTGTCGTCACTAGATTTGATAGATTAATCTTGAATGGAGATTTGAACATTCACATTAATAAGAAGGATGTATAAAAAAAAAAGTATAGAGCTCTTGAACCTACTCAGCTCAGCAAGGTGAGTCGTCCTGACCTCTGACCTATGATGTGTTCTGATGTAGAAGTTAACCCACCCGATAGGTCTAGTGCTGCTAAGTGTTGTGGATTGACATGACATCATAATGGAAGCTGTGGTTCTCGTGGTTTATACTCATGTAGGAAAGGGATTCAAAGTTGGTCATTGCACAGAGTACAACGAAATGCATTAATGCTCTAGAGGGGGCATCTAGGCAAAGGGGTCACAGCCATTATAGGGATTCGAACTGCTGCCAGCTGCCAACTTTTTGCAATCATTAGATGTCAGCTCTACCGGTTGAGCCACAGCCGCCCCCATGTACAGTATGTATTCTGTTGTGATAGACGTGGCTATATCATGTGGTCACGCTGACGTGCACATTCATTTTTCCTCAGAGAGAATCAGACAGAGAGAGAGGTCAGTTTGCAGTCCATCCGTGATCTGAAGCGCTTGATTAAGAGAAGCCAGGCTGAGCTCATTGAGATCGAGAAGCAGCAGAAAGCAGCAGAGAGGCGGGCTGAGGGGCTGATTAAAGAGCTGGAGGAGGAAGTCACTGAGCTACAGAGGAGAAGCACTGAGCTGGAGCAGCTCTCACACACTGACGACCACCTCCACCTCCTACAGGTCAGTTAGTTAAGTGTCCTTCTCTCTTGTTACGACATGAGAAGAGCTGCTCTTTTATTAGAATCATTTATTTTTTATTTATTCTTCTTGTAAAGCATATTGCATCGCAGTTGTGTCTGACATTTACTCTACACTTTACAGCAGGGGTGCCCAATACGACCGGTCGATCGCAAAGGTAGTATGGGTAGATCGCACGGCATTGAACAAAACGAAAAAAAAAACGGGAAAAAAAACAAAACAAAAAACAAGTTCGCCTATCATCCATCCTCACTAAATCAAATCAAATCAAATCAAATTGGCTTTTGCCACTTGATTGACGTACAGGTAAGCCAGTCTGAGATCTGATCTTTTCACCTACACCTAACACGCGGTTCACCACACATGCGCAGTCAACAGCACCAACTACAAAATACAAAATACCGGCGAGACTAATTACCTAGTTAGCCTTCCAATTTCTACTATTTACTATATAATACTAAATAAAGGCTATACAAATGAGTGGGGAAGCTGGACCAAGTAAGAAACCAATAACGTATAACTTCCATCCAGAATGGGAGGAGGACTTTTTTACACGATGTGATATTGGAAATGCGTCTGTCTGATCAGCAAATCTACGATGGCTATTTCGAAGAAGGGAAATGTGGCAAAAGAGCGAAAACGTACGGCTGCAACGATAGCTTCTTATCGCGTCAGTCACGTTCTTGTTAAACACAAGAAGTCATTCAAAGACGGCGAAATTGTGAAAAAAGTTTCTCGAGGCTGCAGATTGCCTTTTCGATGACAGATCCACAGTGGCTGATGACACCTTGCAACCAGCTCCTACAGCCCTGACTATTAGAAACTAGCTGCCTCCTCCCAGTGCCAGGTCTCCCACTAAGGTAGAGAAATGCATTTATTTCCTCCTTTCAAACTAGGGAACTACCTGTTTTGTATCTGGTTTACTTTTCTGTTTGTTGGATCAGTAGTTGGCTATGGTACTGCATACTGGCTGTCAGTGTGTGAGTGAGAGAAAGTGAGTGTGTGTGTGTGTGTGTGTGTGTGTGTGTGTGTGTGTGTGTGTGTGTGTGTGTGTGTGTGTGTGTGTGTGTGTAAGAGAGTGAGAGAGAGAGTGAGAGAGAGAGAGGGAGAGAGAGGGGGAGAGAGAGGGAGGGTTTGTGCTATGGCTCCCTATGCAGACTGGCAAATGTGTGTGTGTGTGTGTGTGTGTGTGTGTGTGTGTGTGTGTGTGTGTGTGTGTGTGTGTGTGTGTGTGTGTGTGTGTGTGAATGTGTGTGAGCGAGAATAGCAAAGAGGGAGGGTTTGTGATGGTCTTCTCCTGTGGCTGTGTGACAGAGAGAGGGAAAGTGTATTGTGAGTTTACTATGCAGGCTGGGAACTGTGTGTGTGTGTGTGTGTGTGTGTGTGTGTGTGTGTGTGTGTGTGTGTGTGTGTGTGTGTGTGTGTGTGTGTGTGTACAATCTGTCCACCTGGTATCCCCACACTCACAGTCCATTCTGTTTAAACCATCAGGATTCACAACACCTAGAGTCCATTGCACACATAACAAATGGATGTAATGCATACAAACACCTGTACATAGCTCGTCATGACCGTATTGTGGACATTGTGTCTGATACAGTACAAAACATCTTACCATCTAGCGCAGTTATGTACAAGCATGCCAGAGTGTTACCAGAGTGGTTTGGTTTTGCCAATGACGTTTTTTCCAACATCCCAAATACACCTGATGTTATCTTTGTTGACACCAGCCACAAGGAGGTGCTGATTATAGAAGTAGGCTGCCCCTTTGACCTGTACATGGACCAGACTTTCCAGGACAAGTATATCAAATACCAACCACTACTTGGTACGATAACCAGCTTTGGGTACAAGTGCAAATTCAGCATACTTGTATTTGGAAGTCTGGGCCATGTATATAAATGCACCATGAGGGGTCTGAGAATTGCTGCAATGACTAAAAGAAAGGCCAAACAGGTTGCCAAATTTTGCTCTGTCTCAGCTATTATTGGCAGCTTGGCCGTGTGGAGAAGGAGGTGTTATGTGTATCCTTAAGTGTTCAGTGCTGCTTAGCCCCGAAATATTTGATTCCCTGTTTGTATAATATAATTTGTGGAACCAAATAAAGTATTCAAATGTGTGTGTGTGTGTGTGTGTGTGTGTGTTTGTAGTACGTGCATGTACGTTTGCGATGTTGAAACTAGACTGGTAGATCTTGGCAGACTGGCTACTTGAAAAGTAGATCTTGGTTCCAAAAAGTGTGAGCACCCCTGCTTTACAGTATGTATTGATTTATTTGATTTATTGACAGATCAACTGATCATATTTAAAATGTAATCAGAACATCACGATGCCTAATGTCTCCTCTCTCCTACTTTCTCCCCTCCAATACTGGTCTGAGATCAGAGTTCACAGTGATTCTCTCTCTTCTCTTCTGTTGCAGAGCGAGAGTCTCCCATCCAAGGACTGGTCTGAGATCAGCGTTCACAGTGATCTCTCTCTAAGGACTGTGAGAGTGTTCCTGTCTCAGTTGGTGGAGAAACTTCAGAGTGAAACCAAGAAGGTGTCTGACGTTGGTAAGGACTGATAAGGACAGACCTTCTAACATCAATGTGGACAGGAGCTTAGATCTGATGTTCAATAGTTTACCCATGAAAGAACTACTGCTGCATTTACACTGCAGATCGTCATGCCTAGTTCAGATTTTTTGCCTATATCCGATTTTTTTTATATCTACTTTTTAAAATGACCCATATCTGATGATACTTTCACCTGTGGTGAAATTTGCTTACTTGCGTAACACTTGAAACAACCCGCATGCGCACATGAGGGTTTGGTTACTGGAAATGAAAGTAAACAGACAGCCGGCACTTGCAATGGATGCAAACGAGACAGAAATTATAATCCCTTTTATATATATTAAAATATAAAGCCAGTATGTTTAGAGGTCCGCAAAATATTGTGCACATTTTACGGCGGAGAAGAAAGAGGACTCTTTCTTAAAATTACTAAAGTACTAAAGCACTTTCTGCATGCATGTTTTACATGGAGATTGTGCTGGATAGTCACAACTGAATGACATATTTCCTTACTATCACTGTGGTCTTTGTATCGATAATATAAATGTTCTGTCCAAGACCAGAACAAGTTTCTATTCAGGACATATAACTACTCTGAAGATAACTATACACTGTAGATACAAAGTATGAACATACATACTAATATGTGAGATTACGTTATATTCATTTACTGAAAAGATTTAAGCTCATGTCCATAGACATAAGCCATGTCACCTGACTACAGGGGTCTCTTCTGTGTCCACAGAGCTGAGGAGCATGCAGCAGTATGCAGGTATGTGCTGTTTAAACATGCATTGGTAAATGCACACATGCTGTCTTAAAATCTCTGAAGTGCATTATACCACAGATATTTACATTCCTTCCATTAAGCATTTTATCCAAAGCGACGTACAATTAGAGATTACAGGGACAGTCTCCCTGGAGTAATTTAGGGGTAAATGCCTTACTCAAGGGGTGGTGTTCGCAGGTGGGATTTGAACTCATGACCTTCTGATCACCTGTCCAACTCACTCCTATGAACCAAATCATGTCAAAATGATCAGTGTTCTGCCGAGTCGACGAAAAATCTGCCAGGCTACAAAATCATTCTGTCCCCAATAATGCAGATTTAAGATTAGTTATTCCTAATCTGGGGATCAAACTAATTGGGATTAGTATTATTTAAGTTTTTGTTTATTTATTCTATAAGGATGAGCAGCTTTATGTGTTCACTCTTGACAACATGCACACTGACAACATCAACTGTACATCATTTAAGGAAAAATAACAATCACCATAGCACCTTAAGGGCTGGTTCCAAATGGATACGGGTCTAAACGCAGGCATATTGGCTATATTTGTTGGTGGTAACAGGTAAAAATACCATCACGCTGGGCGGCTGTGGCGCAGGAGGTAGAGCCACCGTAGAGGAGGTAGAGCCAGCGTCTCATGATCGCAAGGTCGGCAGATCGGCGGTTCGAGCCCCGGCTGGCCACATGTCGAAGTGTCCTTGGGCAAGACACTGAACCCCAAATTGCTCCCAATGAGCGGGCCGGCGCCTTGCATGGTAGCTTGCCGCCATTGGTGTGTGAATGTGTGTGTGAATGGGTGAATGAGAAGCCGTTGTAAAGCGCTTTGGATAAAGACGCTATATAAGTGCAGTCCAAGATATAATATCATGTATATAACTAGTGTTGTTCCGATACCATTTTTTGATCCCGATACCGATACCGATACCTGACCGTGCAGTACTTGCCGATACCGAGTACCGATCCGATACCACGGCGTTTGAAAAAACAAAACAAAAAAACATGTTTTTTGAGCCGCATACTCACCTCGATGTAAAATTATTGCTAACACTTAGTCTGGCACTGCTCAAAACCTTTGTAAAACAGGAAAAAATACCAACAGAGAGTAAATACTATAGAACTTTTTTTTTATTGTCTACCTGGTATGGTGACAAGAAAATCAACCCCTTATAAAACCTGAAATGTGGCTCTCACAGATGCCAATCAGTGCAATATCCATTTAAGATATAAAACAGTCGTAGTAGTAGTGCAACAGCAAGTGAACATTTACAAACAAAATAACTTTGGTACTTAAAAAAAAAAAAAAAAAATCGGATTTTTTTTTTGTTAGTACTCGCCGATACCGATACCAGCATTTTTGTGCGTATCGGTGGCCATGCCGATACTAGTATCGGTATCGGAACAACACTATATATAACAGCATTGGAAAGGCCCAGTATAAACTATGTGTATGTCCTCCACAGTGGACGTCACTCTGGACCCTGATACAGCACATCCCAGTCTCATCCTGTCTGAAGATGGGAAACAAATGAGACATGGAGACACACGACAGAATTGCCCTGACAACCCAAAGAGATTTGATCATGTTGTCATTGTCCTGGGGAAGGAGGGCTTCTCCTCGGGGAGGTTCTACTATGAGGTGCAGGTGAAGGACAAGACTCGCTGGTCATTAGGTGTGGCCAGAGAGTCCATCAACAGGAAGGAGCAGATTGCACTTAGCCCTAACAATGGTTACTGGGCTGTGGTGCTGAGGGGTGGGGAGTACAAGGCTAAAGATAGCCCTGCTGTCCTCCTCTCTCTGTCAGAAGCCCCAGAAGGTGGGGGTGTTTGTAGATTATGAGGGGGGTCAGGTCTCCTTCTATGATGTGGACAACAGGTCTCATATCTACTCCTTTACTGGCATCACCTTCACTGAGAAACTCTATCCATACTTCAGACCTAACCTTAATGATGGGGGTAAGAACTCAGCCCCACTGGTCATCACTCCTGTCAATTAAACAGTCTGATAAAATCTGTAGGATTTCATGTTTTTTCTGATTTTACTTTTTGGTATTTTACTTTTTACTCTTACTTCTTTTTTCGTGATATGACGGAGAGAAACTCTGTTTGAGTGATTTAGAGAAACAGTATAGAACATATTGTGATGGTAATGTATATTCACACAAAAATAAAATGATGTAATAGCTGATCCCCTCTCATTGAATGTAACGTAGTTGATTGTTTATATGTTTCTTATCATTGAATACAGTTTAAGATTTTAATGTGAATTTGGTTGAATAAAGATGTTATTGCTGAAGAGGTTCGCTCAATCCCTTTGTTGATGAAAGGTAGCATACCTTAGATCAGCGTTTCTCAACCGGGGTGCCGCGGCACACTGGGGCGCCGCCTGGCATCTTCAGGGGTGCCGTCAAATAATTCTATATTCTGACGTTCATATGAATGAATGAATAAATCTATAAATAAATAAATGCAATACATCATCAAAATCTGTCTCGCGCGCCCCTTTCCCATGTCACAATGTCAATACCGGATATCCTATGTTCCCCGCTCCCGAAAAAGGGTCCGATCGGGCAGGGCAGTCTCGCTCGCCGGCAGCGTGTGGAGGTGGTTGTTCTATATGGATGATCGGTGACATTATTCTCTCGTCCGACTTCGGAAGCTAAGCAGGGTTGGAAAGTTCGGGAAATAACGCACAGTTTCGTTTTCATGCAATGAATTTAATACATCCAGACAAGGATGCGCGCAGCGGGAGAGAGAGACGCATTTTCTGGCTTAATAACTCTGCATCCCCGGTGTTTACGTTGAATGGACTGGATAGGTGTTTCCAATCAAATGTGGGAATATGAAAATGAATGTGTTCCATAAATTCCCGCGTTTGTTCGGTCACTGTGTCATGTTTATACAGCACGGTTACGTGCCTGATGCCTTTGATGCACACTTGCCTTTTTCACTCCCTCCTCGCTCTCTCAATAATAATAATAATACAACTTTTATTTGTATCAATAGCCTGTGTGTGTGTGTGTGTGTGTGTGTGTGTGTGTGTGTGTGTGTGTGTGTGTGTGTGTGTGTGTGTGTGTGTGGGGCTGTCTGGGTGATGCAGTGTCGTTTTTGAATAGCTATATTTTAGACTGGGGTGCCTTGAGATTTTATCGACTTTTGAAGGGTGCCGTGACTGAAAAAAGGTTGAGAAACGCTGCCTTAGATGATGCTCATGGAAAACAAATACTCCTGTAATCACACTTGTAGATAAAACACAGACACACACACGATACTGTAGGAGGTAGGTAGCTTTATATGTACTCAAAGCATTACATTGCATGAACACACACACACAGTAAAGTCATCTATAGTATAGTATATACAAGCTCCAGTAGGTAGTCAAAACACATTTTGTCATCATTTATAAATTATAAAAATAAAACATTAGAAGTAGAGGAGGAAGCCTCCGAGCTATTACGTTTTTTAATGTTTCATTTCATATTCATGGTCATACTTTTGTTTGCGTCCATCAAACACCTTTCCAATGGCTGCACGTTAATATGTAGCCCCCTCTTTTTCAAGGAACCAAAAGTAATTGGACAAGTGACTCAAAATCTGTTTCATGGACAGGTATTGTTATTTCTTTATCAATTAAGCAGGTAAAAGGTCTGACTTGAAGTATGCTGTGATTTGCTGTTGCTGTGAATGCACAACCTATGGTCAACGGAGCTCTCAATGCAAGTGAAACAGGCCATTAGGCTGCAAAAACTAAAGAAACCCATCAGATATGTGTTTGTTAGTGCAAGTGAGGTGTTACATGCCGTAGTGCTATTCAGAAAAAAGCAAATGTGACAAAAGTGATTACGACAGTGCTAAATTCAATCAAAGCAAGAAAAACCCGGAAAACACTCCATCTTATATCCATAATACATTTCTATGCACTTCATGTTTTCCTATTAGTTGCTTCATCGACCGTTTCATCTTTAAGCCTTTATTTCCCCTAGTAATTCAGGGGGTGTTTATAGATTATTGAAACATTTTGAAAACAACAGTGTTGCCTTGACAACAGACATGTTTCCACTGGAGGGCCCAGCCGCACCAAGCCGTCAACATCAGTTAACCGTCCTGTCGCTTTAAATAGACGTGTCCTTAGTCTAAACGTCATGCCGTGGATATGGAAGGCGCAGGGTGATGACGTGTCCACCTAGTTCGAGCCCTGGCGCTTTAGGGAAACTGCTCACTCAACATTACCGTCTCTGGTCTTCTTCTCTGCGATCTCACTACTACTACTTCATTATTATAATGTGGTGGCCTGGGAAAACCCGTCGGATGTCGCTGGCGTTCGTTTGTGGCAAAGAGCAAAAATAGATGGAAATGTCCTATTTCGGCGATTTTGATATTATGTGGTATTCTAGTACTTTGAACTCCATACTACATTATGGTGAATAAACATTTTAAGAAAACAAAAGAGAAAGTACTTATTTTTATGTTTTTGTGGTGGGTAGTTTGCTAGCGAAACAACTGTAAGGCGATCAACTTCTCCAGAATTGATTTAATTGAGTCGTCACTTACAAGCGAGTCCGTTTAATCTCAACGAGACGTCCTTGATATAACTTCTAAGATAAAATGATCCAATCAAATATTCGGCACCACTACTGAACTGTTCTTTAAGAGAATATTTATTCGAGCACATCGGCAAACAATAGCATCAGCATACAATAGCATTTCATTCCATGGGTCTTATCTAGCTTCACCTCCGCAGACCAGGATCAGCTGGTTAACTGCAGAAGTTTCACCGGACAAGAGCCACGTTTCGCCTGGGACCACAGTTTTTATATATTCTTTACGGTTAGGGATGGGATTATTATATATTTCTTAACAGTTAGGGATGGGCTGTCCCTCTGGTAGGTTTTATGTTAAGCGTCTGTTTTATATCGGAATGTGGCTTTCGACTTCTTTCGGTGTCCGTGCGAGTGTGTTATCCTCTTCTTCTGACCCCCCGGTCGTTTGTCATGGTGAGAGTGTTCGGACACTGTCTGCAACGGTATCCTGAGCAGCCTAGCGCGACGTTAGACACACACACACATTCTAATGTTTTTTAAGGAACCAGTAAGCATATGCACACAGTTATGTTTTTAGGATGCATAGATATTTTGATAGTTATTTTGGGTGTATTCTACATACGTTCTAAAGCACTAATTGGCCAGTTATTTAATCTTCAAACACATTCCTTCCTGACCAGGTCTGTAAGTTCTATGTCCTTATCAGGATCGCTTGTGTAAACATCACTGTTGCCAGGCCCACAGACTCCCATGACTTGGGATTCGATTAACAAGTTAAAATACAATATTGAAGAATAGACTTATCATTAATCATTAGTTATGATAGTATAAAATGAGTATAGGAAAATAGAATATCATAACAGCAGGTACAAAATGGTTGTTAGTACATAGGTAAAAATAAGCAATCTACAGGCGGTTTGAACCACAACACTTTCTCCCAGTCAGGAGCCCCTTCCCCCCACGTCGCTCAAAAGCAGAACCTCTCTTTTATGGTTCTGTGAGACTTCAACTGATCTCAGTCACATATTATTTAAATGAACACACAGTATTTAATACAAATCCCTAACAAATCCCCCCTTGGTCATAAACAAAATTATGACCATCACAGAGAATTTGTAGCCGGACTTGGTGAGATGGGTCTAAGACAGACCGCAAATGCCTTTATTTACACCCCATTCCATCACAAACCTCCATAATCACAACATCTCTTCAACCCCTACGTCACGATACACCTCTTGTAAACATCCTCATCACCATCTACCCACATTTCTCATTATCAGCGCCCAAGTGTCTCGCACCGACCCATGAGTGGGACCATGTGCCTCAGCACCAATAACATTCATGCGCTCTCCACAACCCGTAGCCCTTTTCAGAGGACCAGCTTTGCGTCACCCCCCTTGTTACCCACACTGACCTTTCTTGGGGGGAGGCGGCCCCCTGTATGTCATCTATAGTCTGTACAGAGCATTTAGGTTTGTCTAGCTGGATTGAAACCAACTGATGTTCTCTGGGGACATATTAATGGACTGCACTTACATAGCGCCCTTATCCAAAGCGCTTTACAATGGCTTCTCATCCATCCATTTACACACCCATTCACACACCAATGGTGGCAAGCTGCCATACAAGGCGCCGGCCCTGGGAGCAATTCGGGGTTCAGTGTCTTGCCCAAGGACACTTTGACATGTGGCCTGCCGGGGCTCGAACCGCCGATCTGCCAACCTTGCGATCATTAGATGGCGGCTCTACCTCCTGCATCACAGCCACCCCCTCCTGATTTAGCGGCTGCATCTGCAGCATCATTTCCTTTATCTTCGTTTGTGTCGGCTTTCGAGTGTCCCTTCAGCGGTGCCTCCAATCTAAAGGCAGATATCTATACAACTGTGATCCCCCACCTTTCCAAAACATGTCTGCTACAGGTTGTGTCTGATTCCCTGTCCCCTGATGTCAGAGTCAAATACGCAGAATACTAAACATAACCGTCCCAGAGTGAGAAGGAACAGCGCTTCTTCTCCTCCGAAGCCCTCTGCTTATCAGTAGTCGTAAAACCTTTGTTTATCACATGAGAGTATCCTGCTCTGCATTCTTGTCATTCACACAGTTTTCAGTATTCACACAGTTTTCAGTAAACATTGTCACATTGTTGTTGTTTTAAAGACATTTTTTTTTTTCCACACCTGAAAAGTCGGAATGCCGTAACCATTAAAAGTACAAGTAGTGCTGTTATCGCACTGGCACAGAGTCCTATATAGCGCGTAGCATTAAGACGTCACACGTCGCCCCCCTTGCCCGTCCTGTTAAGGCAGTCATAGCCTTTTTCTAAATGTGAGGGGTAAACATCTGACTTTTAGTTCTATTCATACCGGGACAGTTTTTCCTATAGAGAGAGTGGTTGACAGGTAGGCCCATCAACAAAATGCAGTCGTACATACAGTACATACCCTCACTACCACCATTAATTGAAAAGACCCCAAAACCAGCTATTTGTTTCCCCCCTTGTTTGCAGACTAAACATGTCACCTTAGAGATGGTGTACATCTCCATTTATCTCGAACATTTCACACACAAAAACACACACATCTGCAACAACAAAAAACAACAAAAGCAAACCCCAAAAAATAAATACAAATACAAATAAAATACAAATAAAATAAGATATAAATTGAAATCAAATATATCTTCCTCGACATGGAAGCAACAGTCGGCAATGGCCCTGTTCGAGAAAAGACAGAAAGAAGCAAAGCCCATCTGGTCCTGCCCCTTCCCCACAATATCATACCCAAATATCCACAAAAATACCAGTTCACGTCATTCTCAAGCTCCTCCAACCTATATCCCTCCAAACATCTCATGATGTATTGTGTCGAATGCTCTTTTTATTTTATTTTATTTAAGGTCAATGAATATACCCAATGCATATTTCTTTCTCTCTGTACAAGTTGTTATTTGCTTCTACTAGCTCCTTTAATGCCATGGCAGTAGATCTAGCTGTTCTAAAACCATACTGACTATCCATTAATAGTGGATGTTTTTCAATGAAATTGTCCAGTCTTTCATCATATAGTTTCTCAAGTTTCTCAGTCTTTCATCATATAGTTTCTCTAACCCTAACCCTAACCCTAACTGTTATAATAAGGATACTGGTCTGTAATTGGTGAAGAGGTGTTTATCTGTTGAAGTTTTGTTCATACATTTGTTTACCATATCAGTATATCAGTAAAATATTTTTATTTTTTCCTATAGTTCCCAACGATATTGAGTCAGTGATTCTCTCTCCACAGTCCTCCTCAGCAAATCTCTTTCCAGTGCCGTTTATTTCTTTAGCTAGTTTTGGCCCCATATCAACAACATATATATATACTGTATATATATATATATATTTTTTTTTTCTTAAATCCATCCACCACCTAATTTATAAGGCTAATTTTCCCGTCATTGTCTGTAAAATGTTCTACTTTGTTCCTTTATCATTATTTTTTATTCTCATCTAATAATCTGGTATAATAATCTTTCTTACATATTCTCATAATACTAATTAGTTTGTTTTTTGTATTTCTTATATGTACCCCCTGCCTCCTTTGTTTTATGCTTTATAAATACACTTTATAGAGTATTCTTTTTCTTGTATGCATTTTGAATGCCCTTGGACGTCCACAAATTTTCAGAATATTTATTCTTATTGCTACATTGTTTTAGTGGGCAGTTTTTGTCATATAGAACTTTAAATGTTTCTAGGAATAACCCATACGCTTTGTCCACATCTGATTCTTCATATATACTCTTCTAATTCCATTTTAATAACTCATTTCTAAAAGCAGATATGGATTCCTCAGTTCTACTGTCTTGTATGTCATTTCCTTTAACTCCCTCTTCTTTCTATAATTACATTCATAAAATGAAAAGACAGGCAGGTGATCTCTAATATCATGGATTAATAGTCCACTTGTTGTGTTACTTTCCACATTATTTGAGCCTGAGGCTAAGTCATGAAATGCTTCTTGGAACCCAAACCCCCCCCCTGGGACCCCAGTAAACATCACCGAAAGGAGGGTGCATGCTGACAGAATCGCCAGGATTTGAAAATTGTATACATGTGGTGGGTCTGCTTTGGTACAGTGTGACAAGAGAGGCCACCCTGTACCCGGTTTACCTTCGACTCTGACAGCGTGTGAGGTGGTCAATATACCTCCCACGGTCTTGTCCACCACGTCGCCTGGGTCTAAAATAGGAGTCTGTTTTGCGCCGTTGTCTGCTTTCTCCGCAGCATTCAGTTCCTGTGAAGAGAAAACTCGATTGAGATTAGTTAGAGTTTTGACATATATTCATTTTCATGGAGAGGGGGGTTCAAGCCACCTCCCTCTGTCTCTGTATCATGTCGGCAAGCTTTCTTTTAATAGATTGGTTATCCCTCTCAACCTAACCCTAACCCTGTGACTACTGGGGGTGGTAGACTGAACCAAATCGATGCTTAATCCCCATTGCTGTCTCAATTGCAGCCATATGGACTTTTATTTTATTTTATATGTGACCCATTATCAAAGTGTATTATTGTAGGGAAACTAAACCGTGGTATGAATTCCTTTAAGAGGCACTTTATTACAGATGCGGCATCCTCCCGTTTACACGGATATGCTTCAGGCCACCTTGAAAATCTATCAATCACTCCCATGTCCGTGAAGTCAATACATGCCTACTCTCTCGGAATGGACAGGGAGGCATCGGATATGTGTACATTTAAGTACTGTTTTAACGGGTTGTGTTTGTTACACACATCACAGTCTGAGATGAAATTCTTAACCATCTCCAAACCATATGGGGTCAATTCCAACAATATTATTATTGCCAGTCAATGCTAAACAACCTGTACAACTAAACAAAACCACAATTTAATCAAACACCCCAAATATACCACTATTACAAAGACGACGAGACACAAATCACCACGTATCAACAGAGACACTCCTAGTGAGCTTTTTTTTTTTTTTCCTGCTGTCTGCGCTTCAATGGTGGGTCACACCCGCAGCACAACACTTCTTTAAACACCTTGAACGAGGCATAACACATTTTACGAAGTTTGCAAGTGATATTTGAGTGATATACCAAGCCAGGGAGCACTCAGTCTAGACCAGGGGGGCACCCCATCAACGCCGCCAAAGGAAAAAACCCGGCCCACCTCCGACAACTCGCGCGAGACCCAGAATATGCCTGGATATTTTTAGGAACTCTCGCGAGACCCGTCAGACCAAACCCGGACTCTCCCCCAGCAACGCCGATGGAACACCCCCCAGTTGCTCCAGGGCGCCTCACTCAACTATCCCTTTTAATAGTAATAATTACAATAATAATAACAATTCCAACTATGATTTACGTACAATATTACGTAACACCTTTGCATGAGTTTAGAATTATAAGGTTCTATCTCCGTTTAGGGTAGTTCAGAGACACTGAGCGTCAAAGTTTTTACATTCCATTATGTTTTGTGAGATGGAACCTTTGTATTTTATGAATTACTAACTCAAAATGCCAACATTTAAAAATAACACCACACATTAATAAACCACTTTGTTCCTTCAGACCTCCCCTCTTCCCAGGGCGCAGTCTCAGGCTGGAACCCTTTCCGATGGAGGTTTACTGCCCTCCAACCCCTTCTTGGGTCAGAGTCAGTCTACCCCCACCCCTTCCGCTTCCCAGACGGCTCCTTTTCAGAGCTCTGATCACGGAAAGCACTGCTCGCTTACTAACGCATTCGGTTTCAGCTTACAGTGGCCTGACTGTACATTGAGCTGAGCGCAGCCACCATTTTCCTATGGCTTAAGGCTTTGCGACCCAACCGGCCGGTGACCCAGTCGATAGCGATCCCCAGTCAGTGTCTAAACACCAACCCTGTAGCGGTGATTGGCCGCCCAGTTGGGAACCGACGGTCTGATCCCTAGCCCACTTCGCTATGGGTCTAGAAACTTTGACCGTTTACACCAGCCTTGCCTGTTCACGGGTGTGACTTCCCCTCACATCCCGCTAGGTGTGGGCTGTCGCCCACGTACCACGCACTGCCCACACACCTAGATGCGACAGCTGCGCCGACTAGACGGTACCACGGTAGTATGTTCATTCATACTTCATCAGACACGGGGGCCTTCAGTCCTCTCCCCAGCACTATATGATGTCTTTAACGTGCCCTCGGAACTTTGCAATTCCACCGCCGCCTGTTTTAGGCTAGGTTCGGGGTGCCTAATCCCCTGCCTAACCTAATGGATCAGATTGTGTAAAAGACCCAATTTTGACTAAAATGAAGATAGAACCTTATAATCCTAACGTCACAACTGTTTTAGCGCCCGCTGTGAGAGGAGGCACGCTAATATAGGACCTTCACCGGACTGCAGTCCTGCCGTGAACGCTACCCTACTCGCAATGACCTACACTCCTCACTTGGTTTGCAAGGTATTTCAACCTTCGGGACACCGTCCTTTCTTTAGACCTCGTCGGGTCTATCCTGGGGGCTGGTTACCTCTTAATATCCAGGACTGTCGTGTCTTTCCTTACCTTAGACCTCGGCGGGTCTATCCTGGGGGCTGGTTACCCCTTTTTATTTCCAGGACTTAGCTACTGTCCCTTCTTTAGACCTCGGCGGGTCTATTACACGTTAATACAAGATGTGCTTAAATATCAGACAGTGGTGTTCAATAATGTATAGAATGTCAATTTAATTAATGATTATCCTTACTTTGTGACGGATCTTCAAAGACACAGATCAGAATGGGTTTGACGATTCAGGCCCAGCACTTCCACCTAGAATACTATTGACTACCTAAGCAGATTTCATTAAATGGCTCTGCTCACCTCTTTTGTCTTGGTACCGTGGAGGTGCTCAGTCCGAACCCAGCCTCGCCCACTCCTCCTTGCATCCCGTTGAAGATCACGTCGGGGTCACCAATTTTGTAAGGCGATCAACTTCTCCAGAATTGATTTAATTGAGTCGTCACTTACAAGCGAGTCCGTTTAATCTCAACGAGACGTCCTTGATATAACTTCTAAGATAAAATGATCCAATCAAATATTCGGCACCACTACTGAACTGTTCTTTAAGAGAATATTTATTCGAGCACATCGGCAAACAATAGCATCAGCATACAATAGCATTTCATTCCATGGAGAGGGGTCTTATCTAGCTTCACCTCCGCAGACCAGGATCAGCTGGTTAACTGCAGAAGTTTCACCGGACAAGAGCCACGTTTCGCCTGGGACCACAGTTTTTATATATTTTTCTTAACAGTTAGGGATGGGCTGTCCCTCTGGTAGGTTTTATGTTAAGCGTCTGTTTTATATCGGAATGTGGCTTTCGACTTCTTTCGGTGTCCGTGCGAGTGTGTTATCCTCTTCTTCTGACCCCCCGGTCGTTTGTCATGGTGAGAGTGTTCGGACACTCTGTCTGCAACGGTATCCTGAGCAGCCTAGCGCGACGTTAGACACACACACATTCTAATGTTTTTTAAGGAACCAGTAAGCATATGCACACAGTTATGTTTTTAGGATGCATAGATATTTTGATAGTTATTTTGGGTGTATTCTACATACGTTCTAAAGCACTAATTGGCCAGTTATTTAATCTTCAAACACATTCCTTCCTGACCAGGTCTGTAAGTTCTATGTCCTTATCAGGATCGCTTGTGTAAACATCACGGTTGCCAGGCCCACAGACTCCCATGACTTGGGATTCGATTAACAAGTTAAAATACAATATTGAAGAATAGACTTATCATTAATCATTAGTTATGATAGTATAAAATGAGTATAGGAAAATAGAATATCATAACAGCAAGTACAAAATGGTTGTTAGTACATAGGTAAAAATAAGCAATCTACAGGCGGTTTGAACCACAATACTTTCTCCCAGTCAGGAGCCCCTTCCCCCCACGTCGCTCAAAAGCAGAACCACTCTTTTATGGTTCTGTGAGACTTCAACTGATCTCAGTCACATATTATTTAAATGAACACACAGTATTTAATACAAATCCCTAACACAATGTCACGTTGAACGTGTCTCATTCTCAGTTAAGCAACGCACGCACACATGAGCGAAAGGAGAGACGATACTTCCACCTGTGTTATTGCCAGTTTACTGATGCTCACAATAAGCATAAAGTAATAAAATCTTAACTAGAAGACACACAAATGGATCTGTCCCTCGCATACCGACGAGGCGAGCAGACTAACACCGCATTGTTATGTTCAATAACGGAGACTGATACTCAGAGCTTCAAGTCGGAGCTTGTACTCCATTTATTCAACATTGTGTTAACCACCTAACGTAAGTCGTCCTAACACATAACATAACACGGCACTGTAGTGAAGTCCAAACTGTCGTAAAACTACAGACGTAACATTTCCCCCCCCCTCACACAACCTAGGTGTGATACTCAGTCATGTAGTCACGCAAGTGATCGGGCCTGTTGCGTGCTCAAGAAACCTACCTTTGACCCATCATCTGTCCACAATTACAGACCTGTATCTCTTCTCTCCTTCCCTTCCAAAACCCTTGAACGCGCGGCATCTAAACAACTGACTGACTATCTCCGGAAGATGGATCACTTAGACCCCCACCAATCCGGCTTCAAGGCTGGGCATTCCACTGAGACTGCGCTCCTTGCTGTCACGGAAGCCCTCCACTCTGCCCAAGCTTCCTCCCTCTCCTCTGTTCTCATTCTCCTTGACCTGTCTGCTGCCTTCGACACAGTCAATCACCAGATCCTTCTCTCCATCCTCTCAGACCTGGGCATCTCTGGCACCGCACACTCCTGGTTTTCTTCCTACCTGGCGGGCCGCTCCTACCAGGTGACCTGGAGAGAATCGCTGTCTTCTCCATGAACCCTTTCCACTGGAGTACCCCAGGGTTCTGTCCTAGGGCCCCTACTTTTCTCCCTCTACACCAAGTCTCTTGGCTCGGTAATCTCTTCACATGGGCTCTCCTACCACAGCTACGCAGACGACACTCAATTCTTCCTGTCCTTCCCCCCGTCTGATGTACACGTGGCAACCCGTATCTCAGCATGTCTCGCTGACATTTCAACTTGGATGGCTGACCACCATCTCAAGCTCAATCTTAACAAGACCGAGCTCCTCTTCATCCCCGGGAAAGCCTGCCCTCTCCAAGACTTCTCCATCACAGTGGAGAACTCTACTGTAACCCCCTCCCTGACAGCCAAGAACCTTGGAGTGATCCTGGATAACCGACTATCCTGTGCGGAGAACATTGCAGCAACGGCTCGCTCCTGCAGATTCTTCTTCTACAACATCAGAAGGATACGACCATTCCTTACCAGAGAGGCAGCGCAACTCTTGACCCAGGCACTGGTCATCTCCCGCCTGGATTACTGTAATGTACTCCTGGCTGGGCTCCCCGCTTCAGCCATTAGACCTCTGCAGCTCATCCAGAATACTGCTGCCCGGCTGGTATTCAACCTCCCCAAATACTCGCATGTCACCCCTCTCCTTCGCACCCTGCACTGGCTCCCGATAGCAGCTCGCATCAGATTCAAGACCCTGGTGCTTGCATACCAGGCAGCTAAAGGGACAGCCCCTGCCTACCTGAAGGAAATGGTAACCCCCCAAACCCCTGCCCGCTCACTCCGCTCCTCCGCCTCGGCTGGCCGACTGGCCCCACCTCCTCTACACAGCAGTCGGGCTGCCCGATCACGTCTCTTCACAACACTGGCTCCCCGCTGGTGGAATGAGCTCCCCACGGCCGTCAGAACGGCTGAGTCACTACCCATCTTCCGTCGTAGACTGAAGACCCATCTCTTCAGGTTACATCTTAACTGCTCCTCCTGAGACATCTTCTGACCCTCACCACTACGTCTCCTAAAGACACCCGCTTTCCCCTCTACTGTGTCCCTAAGAACTTCTATTGCCCCTTTGTACTGTTTCTAAGTTTCTCCAGAAAAAAAAAAAAGAAAAAAAAAAGTTTAGTAGAAGGCGATAGGGAGACGTTTTTTTCTTCTATCAGTGGCCCCGGGCCCGAGCTAGATTACTCCTCCTGCAACGAATGGTGGATTGCTGATTCACATGCTTAGTATTCAAATGTATTGATTGTAAGTCGCTTTGGAATAAGGCGTCTGCTAAATGCCAAAAATGTAAATGTAAATGTAAATGTAAAATAATATAATATATATACATATGGGATGGCAGGGTGTTACTGAATGTTCAACATATTGGATGTTATTTGTACTTTAAAAACAATATAACTGTAATGTAAATATTCAAAATGAAACCTGCATTTTACTAGGACATTTTGGAGACCTTGTTATCTTACAGTTTTTATTGCTGTAGTTGTTGCTACAATTAAACTTTATTACGTGTGCATATTGTTCTACCCATTTACTTTTACATGTGTCTTATTTCAATTTCTGAGGACATTGGCCCTCCGTCCTGCCAGAGGATCGGATCCCTTATAATATGGCTGGTTTTCAGTGTTGCCACAGTTACTTTGAAAAAGTATTCTGATTACTGATTACTGATTACTCCTTTAAAAAGTAATCTAGTTACTTTACTGATTACTTGATTTTAAAAGTAACTAAGTTAGATTACTAGTTACTTTTTTAGTTACTATTGGCAGCTGCCTAGGCACCCGACCCCCCCCCCCCCCCCCGCAACATAAAAATGAAAACTGGTTTTGCCAAAACTCACTTTATTTTAACAGTAACTTAAATTACATAATTAAACTTTAAACAATAACTTAAAACAACAAAATAAAGAGTCTTTCTTTGCCTCGCCCAACATAAATACTTGTTTTTAAACAATAAAATAAATATAATCTTTATTTAACAGTAACTAGCAAGGAGTGGTTTCACAAAACCTAAAACCTACCCTGACCATTCAGGCTTTTACCACAGGACAATATTTTCTTGCCAGCACAGAGTGTACAACGAACATTTATGTTCTTGTCATCCTTTGCTGACACAAACTCAAAATAATCCTTATATTTCCAGCTATTTAACGCATATCTCTGTTCTCGCTCCATTCTTCTGTTTACACTGTGCAATCAGTGTGGTGATACACGTGAGCGATTCTGCTGCAACCTCGTGTTGAAAACGTGAGCACTGACGTCACTCCCCAAGACGCGAGAAAAGCAAACAAATGTTTGTTTACTATCGAACATTACAAAGAAATACTGCATTTAGCCTAAGTTATGAGGTAGTAACGCAATAGTAACGCACAGTCACTTGAATAAGTAACTTTAATCCGATTACTGATTTGGAAATAGTATCGCGTTAGAATACTCGTTACTGAAAAAAGTATTCAGATTAGAGTAACGCGCTACGCACGTAAATTCGACGCAGAACTCTAAATCGGCCTTTACTTAGTAACGCGTTACCGGCATCACTGCTGGTTTTACAGACAAAGTTGAATGCATAACTCTGAAGACTAGAACAGAGAGACGAACTAGAACAGTTACAGCGTTACCAGTGGATTAATAAAGGGTGGGTATAATTATCTAAATGTTTGGTTCATTGAATAAATAAATAAATAGTCTACTTGAAAGTGGTACTCCACTCAATTGTATAATAACTACCATCTATTTTTTTTTTTATTGGAACAAGGTTCATGATATCCTCCACAACAGCTATATAAACACTACAAAACTGATTTTGACAATTTTAGCCAATTCTGCCAATATAATTTGATGTTCGGGTCTGGGAAGACCCAGCAGTGCATTGAAATATTGTGGGGCCATACAATAAAATGACAACAGGATTGGTTATGAATGCATAATAAGTTAGTTATGATGTAGTAATAACAATATTGGATGATAGTCATTGTTTTTGAGTGTTTTGGACTGAGTTAAATCATAGGTCAAAATTGACCCATGAACACACAGGACAGAAACAGCTTTCGAACACAACACAAGGGTTAAAAAAAAGTGGGGACAAGTGAACTCCATCTCTAAAGGTGTTGCAGTATCTCTGTTCTTAGCAATGTGTACAGTTCAGCAGCATCATATGCATCTTTTGGAGAGTCCCATCCATTTTCCTGCATCAGTAAAAGAGATAGCTCAAACACGGTTTCATCACAAGGCAATTGACCCTTGGGTGTACACTCCTCCTTACAGAGATCCACCTCTTCTTGGTCAATCGATTTCAGTCTGTCCTCTGCACCAAACATCTGTGGGACTGTATACAACAAGACTGGACGACCTCCTGGCACATTCCGGGCTGGCATTGGTCTGATCTTGTGTGAATTCCATGTCCTCACAACTTCATCAAGTTCTTGCTGCAGGATCATGAAGAAAATAATCTCATTACCAACATAAATCAATACATTCCACAATAGTAAACATCTGATCATAATTTGCATATAATTATGATAATCATAATATCTTATCTTCCTAGAGAGGTGGCTGACTAAAATGTATGATTATAATAAGAGAGGCCCATCATCCAACCCAACCCACCCCCCTTTTAATAAACCTGATGTTGCACACAGAATACATATTTGTCTGTTTATATGAATGTATGTAAAAGTGGAATCTATCCAGTTCCTAAAACGCCTTACTTTATGAAAACAGAGTGGCAGATGCAATCTAATATATGCTTTTCTTGATAAACTGTGTGTGTGTGCCTGCTTTATATTAGGGACAGACTTGGACTGTAATAGTGTTACTGTACCTGCACAAGGTTGAGGAAGCAGAACTGGATGAGACTTTTATCCAAGAAATCTCCAGAGAAATGACCATTATCTTGAAGGGTTTTGAAAAGATTCATCCAGAACTGTGCACTTTGTTTTCTAAGTATTCCCCACCAGGACTCAATTCGCTGATTTGCAGTGCTGCGACCATACACAACTTTTCTCTCTGGCAAAAACATCTTGGTGGTTTCTTCTCAAAAAGACCTGCATGTTCTCCACATCTCCGTTTTCTGTGCCCCTATCAGCTCGCAGCCTCTCTGGACATCCTCCAACACCTTCAATGCTTTGAATATAATATCCAGCTATGACTTTTGGATCGTTGTTTGTTGTGTACGCTTCCATCCATACCACATAACGACTATAGCCATCGATGCAACCATTGATCCCTATTCCGTACGGCTTCAGTTTGTCGTAAGAGTTCATATGCCAGAATGCATTAGGACCTCGGGTAGAGTACTGCCGACGCCGCAGACGATGTGCCCGTCGCAGTTCCACACCTTGAGGGTCAATTAATTTGATAATCTGTCGTATGACATCTTGTTGGACCACGAATCCCATTCGAATTGCACGGAGATGCATCCAACGATAGCCTTGCATTTGGCCACTTCGCGATAGTTCCTCCTGCAGAAAGGCTATTACCTCATTTAAATCTGAGTGATTTGTCCTTCTGTAAAGACCCAGTTCACGACAACGTCGCTTCAAAGTACGAATACTTGTTATGATACGGTGATTTTGTGCCAATAGACAAAGAATTTCCTTATTACTAAAGCCAATTCCAAAGTATAACTCGATAAGAGAATTCATGTCATCCATTTTAACCAGTAGGAACATTCCATTCTGACTTTAATCTCAGAAATTCTGACTTTTTATCTCAGAAATTCTGACTTTAATCTCAGAAATTCTGACTTTTTATCTCAGAAATTCAGACTTTAATCTCAGAAATTCTGACTTTTTATCTCAGAAATTCAGACTTTAATCTCAGAAATTCTGGCTTTTTATCTCAGAAATTCAGACTTTTTTCTCAGAAATTCTGACTTTAATCTCAGAAATTCAGACTTTTAACTCAGAAATTCAGACTTTTTATCTCAGAAATTCGGACTTTTTTATCTCAGAAATTCTGACTTTTTTCTCAGAAATTCTGACTTTAATCTCAGAAATTCTGACTTTAAACTTAGAATAAAACCCCCCCCCCTCTTTCGGAAAAAAATAAATAACTTGTGTTGGTGGCCCTAATACTCTTCCGTACACTGCCCATTTGAGAGCAAGAAATTCAAGTTTATGGGCTGGATAACGGGACTCACTGCGAGAGAGCCCTCTGCTGGCATAAGCAATGACTCTGTTTTTCCCATCGTGTTCTTGATATAACACAGCTCCAAGCCCAGCGGAGCTGGCGTCTGTATGGAGGATGTATGGTTTTTGAGGATCAGCAAAAGCAAGAATTGGAGCCGTGGTGAGTTTCTGAATTATATTGTCAAATGCTTGTTGACAATCAATTGTCCATCGGCCATCAAACGGTTCTTTGGGATTCAGGTATTGCTTTGGTTTCACTGTAGGTTTACATTTTCTCTGTGATGGTGGATAACCAGATGTGAGATCATTAAGAGGTCTGAGAATGGCAGAGAAATCCTTCACAAACCTTCTATAGTACCCAGCAAAACCAAGAAATTACCTCAGTTGTTTTAAGGTTTTAGGTACTGGCCAGGTTGTGAGGGTGGAGATCTTATCTGGGTCTGTTTCAACACCATTTCGGGAAACCACATGTCCCAAGTAACGTACAGATGGTTGGAAGAATACACACTTTTCCACAGAGAGCTTTAGGCCAAACTCTTTCAGCCGCTCCAACACTTTCATTAGCCTTGCTTCATGTTCTTCCAAGGTGGGTGCAAAAATAATCAAGTCATCAATAAATACAAGGACTTCCTTCAAATTAATTTCTCCCATGCATTTCTCCATAAGACGCTGGAAAGTGCTCGGTGCGTTTGTCACGCCTTGGGGCATGCGATTAAACTCCCAAAAGCCTAAGGGACACACAAAGGCTGTTTTGGCTTTATCTGCTTCATCCATTTCAATTTGATAGTATCCAGACTTGAGATCGAGTACTGAAAACCATTCAGATCCAGAGAGTGTTATGAAAGTGTCTTCAAGCTTTGGCAGAGCATAAGCATCCTTGATGGTTTGTAAATTCAATTTCCTGTAATCTATACAGAGTCGCACACTGCCGTTCTTTTTCCTTACCACCACAATGGGTGATGAAAAGGGAGAATCAGATTCTCGGATTATTCCACTTTCAAGAAGATCCTGTATATGTTGACGGACAGCGTCAATGTCTTGAGGATGAATGGGTCTCGCTCTGTGCTTGAATGGAGTCTCATCTGAAAGTTTGATGGAGTGAGTCACTTTATCAGTCCTACCGAAATCAAGATCATGTTTAGCAAAGACCTCTGGAATATTGTTAAGTTTTGCTGTTATGCGTTCTTTCCACTCAGGTGAGAGTGGTGACTCGCCAAAGTTGAAACTTGGTGCCTTTGAGCATTCAACATGGTCCTGTTTTGTCCTGTTGCGTTTGCCGTAGATGTTTTTCCGGGTTCAGAGCACGCTGGCGTCCGCGTTGTGACTGCCGCTTCTGTTTCCCTGTCCTGTCTTTTTGTGTCCTGTCCTAAAAGTGTCTATGGTTTCTTGTTTTCGGCGTCTACCTTGTTTTGTGTGCCCGTCTTCCCCGGAGGTCTCCGCTTTTTATTTTTCTTGTTTTCTTTTCCAAGTATTTTTTCACTTTGTTTTGTTAGATTTTTTTCGCCGACCTCCGCTGCTTTCCCCCCCGCCATCTCCCGCCTCCACTACCGGACTACAGTACTCACCGCCTCCACTACCGGACTACAGTACTCACCGCCTCCACTACCGGACTACAGTATTCACCGCCTCCACTACCGGACTACAGTACTCACCGCCTCCACTACCGGACTACAGTACTCACCGCCTCCACTACCGGACTACAGTACTCACCGCCTCCACTACCGGACTACAGTATTCACCGCCTCCACTACCGGACTACAGTACTCACCGCCTCCACTACCGGACTACAGTACTCACCGCCTCCACTACTGGACTAGAGTATTCACCGCCTCCACTACCGGACTACAGTATTCACCGCCTCCACTACCGGACTACAGTACTCACCGCCTCCACTACCGTACTACAGTATTCACCGCCTCCACTACCGGACTACAGTATTCACCGCCTCCACTACCGGACTACAGTACTCACCGCCTCATCGTTCCTGTCCCCCGGCTCTGTGTTGCCGACCGACCCGCTACGCGCCGCTCTCAGACATCGCTAGCCTGGCCGTGCTGTGCTACTACCCTCGTCCCGGGAGGTAGCCACCACTCCCTCCCCGGTTTGGGGGTTGCCATCTCCGCAGGTGAATGTCAGTCCTTCCCAACCTTCACTCACTACTGCGGGATTTGGTCGCTGGCATGGCACGGCTGGGCTGGCCGGCCGCGCGGGTTCGGTCCCAGGCTGGCAATACAGATGACAACGGTAACGGCGGCACCGCGCTGTCGCTCTGGTTTCATCTCCAGCTTGGTTTCGCCCTCCTGCTGCTCCTGTCATTTTGCCCTGGACTCCCGGCCATCTCACCTGCCCCCCACCTCCCCCTGCCCTTCTCTCGTCTCACCTATACTGCCACTGACCTACACTCACTGAACCACAACCATCGCCTCACTGCTGCTGCTGCCACCGCCGCCACCAAGGCAGGCATTCTCCGCCGCCGCCGCTACATCCATCGAGGCTCCCAGCAACATCGACACCAGACTCTACACCACCCACCTCCCCCCCCCCCCCCCCTCCCCGTTCGCTGACTCTGTGTTCCATGTTACTTGTTGTTTTTGTGTTTCCCATATCCCCTATATTGTCAGCGTCTTTGGGCCTCGGAAAAGCGCTATATAAATTCAATAAATTATTATTATTATTATTAGATTGGGGTTGAGACCACGTAATGGGACATTGAGTTACTGCAGCCCCTGGATGTCCCTCCTCAGAGACTGCAGCTAGTTTGATGAACTAGATGAAGTGTTCTTCCTGTCCCACATCTGTTGTAGTTGTTGTCGTTTTGTCATCACCAGACTTGGGTTTGCTACATTACTGCATGCTGTCACCATGTGACCGTCCTCACCACATTTAAAACAATACCAAGGTTTGTTTGAGCTGTGTGGTGTGGCAGCTCTAGCCCTTGAGGCATCACCTCGCTGTGGTTCATTCTTTGGTGGGGACTGTGTCTTCTTCTGAGAAATCAGAAAAGTTAGTTGGCTCTGCAACTTGTTCATTTGCTTCCTGAGATCATCAATTGCACTGCAGTCATGCTCTGTTGCAGCACAAGCACAAGTGCTTTGTGAATTCAAGGTGACTCTTTGTTTGGAAGAACTGATGTGTTTCTTCATGCGGCTCTCTTTAGCAAATTGTCTGTCTTCTTCTGTGCGTAACAAGAGTAAGAGCTCGGCAAAGGATGGAGGATTGTCTTTCTTTTGTTCAAGTTGTAAATTTGTTATAACGGTGTTATCCCAACATCCACGGCAGAATTGTTTAATGAGGTGTTTTCCTGTTTCACTTGTTAGGATACCTCCCCTTTTTACAACAGAGTTCAAAGTGAGTTGCAGTCGCTGCAGATAGGCAGAGGGCCTTTCACCTGCATCTTGCAGTAAATTCAAGAATTGAGCAAAAAGCTCTTCTCCATCTTGGACAGTAGCAAAGGCTGAGTCAAGAACCTTTAAGTGCTGGGACATCGTCCTTCTCTACAGAGTTGAAATGAAGAGGTTTAGTTTCAGGTGTAAAAGATATTACTCTTGGTAGTAAAACCCCTGTTCATGAAATACTCATAAAGGATGTTGTTTCTAAAATCTTCTTGATTATGAATGGTGAAGAAATACTTGATCCGGATCCGATGTTAAATGAACAATTCTCTTTATTGATATCAAGTAACATACATTCAATGATGGTCCGAATTCTTCCAAATTCATGAGCTCTCTCTCTGCTTGCATCCCTTTTTATACCTCAAATGACACTGCACACATTTCTAGTCTGATTGGTCTAGTTGGGTTTTTGTTTTAGTTTGAATAATGCATAATGTTTTAGTTCTTATATAAATCCTTATTATGGTTCCCTGGCCTCTCAATCTAAAGCTGGTCTCATCCTGGTTCACTTAATGAACTTTCTTTCTGCCTGTCTCATGCCTAAACATGAAACATACACATGATAGTTATGATAAAAAAATATACTACAAGGACAACTATGTTCAGTCAATACAGTACACCAGTGTTTTGAACATGGATCTGAACAATACCTTCAAGATGACGCTGATATCTGCGGCCCATTTTCATGTCTGTCTCACACAGGGTTTTCATGTCTGTCTCACACAGGGTTTTTGTAAATGACCCATATATTTTATAACATGTATAACAAGTTAAGATAAGGACTTTTTATTATGGTGCTTTGTATACCACATATTATTTGAATATCAAAATGTTATTATAGCCTACCGCCTTTATTTTGAAGAACACAACTTTAATTTGAAGAACACAAGTATGTTCTCCCTTTGTAACTGCGCATGCGCGTGAGAGTTAGAACGGAGAAGAAAGAAAGACGGTTAAATTGGTCTACGGATTTGTGAAGAATTATCGTCTCATTATCGTTTTATAGCACCTAGCTGGAAGGCGAAGAGGGATGTTTGTATTGACTGTCAATTTAATTTCATTGTTGTGTATGATTTGAATGTATTGATTCAATGCTGTGAAAAACGCTCTGGAATTAGCAAAGTATACTCATGCTAGCGGATGGATGCTGATTGTGGCTGTGTGTTATTCTACTTTCAGCTCTTACGGTGTGTCTATGGTGCATTTGGTGCGTGTAAATAAAAGGTTAAACTGCATCATTGACCATCAGTTATTAATAAGGAGTCACCGTCTATACTAAGTCCGGCTGGAATGCTACAGTTTTCATGTCTGTCTCACACAGGGTTTTCATGTCTGTCTCACACAGGGTTTTCATGTCTGTCTCACACAGGGTTTTCATGTCTGTCTCACACAGGGTTTTCATGTCTGTCTCACACAGGGCGTTCATGTCTGTCTCACACAGGGTTGACTGAGGGGGGTGACTGACTGGAAGTCAGAAGACGATAGATGGGTTAATCCTTAACTATGAAAGTGTGTTATTATTACCTGGTTATGGTTAATCATAACCCCCCCCCTCTCGACCCTCTTTTCCGATTTCAATGTATGACACATCATTTGAAAGCTTACAATCTGTAAACAACAGAAACATGACTTGGGCAATTGGTTTATCCTTTGACCAGCTGGTGTCACATTTATTTAATGACGTCTGATGAACGTATTCCAGCAGCCACATGCAGACACGTTCAACACTGTCACCAGTAGATGGCGCTCTACAGCAACGAACTTCAATCAGTGTCAGAGAGGGACATGAAATAACAAGCACACATTCAATACATCAGGTTATTGATACATCAGGTTATCAATACATCAGGTTATTGATACATCAGGTTATCAATACATCAGGTTATTGATACATCAGGTTACGTGGGCAACCATTTCAAAAAAAAATCCTGTACAGGAAAGGTTTGATATGGGTCTGTAGTTGTTCAGTACAAATGGGTCTAGGCCGTTCTGTTTTAGTAGAGGCTTGATAACTGCAGTTTTCAGGGCTTCAGGGAAGATTCCTGATGAAAGGGAAGTGTTGATTATTTGTATTAGTTCGCCTGCCAAGCAGCTAAATATGTTTTTAAAAAAGCTGTCCATGAAACTATTAACTAATAAATTAAACTAAGCAATGGAACAAGACATCTCAGTCTTCCAGCTGAAACGTTAGGAGGATTTATTGCAAACATAACAACATACCAGTATTCAGTCACACTCGGCTTCTAAACACCAAGGCCACATCTGGGTGGAAGGGGCGGTGACCACATGACGCAGGAGGGGACAAGGACATCTCAACTCCTACGACCTCGATTCCTCCTTCACTCTCCAGGAGGGAGAGGAGGGGAGGAGAGGAGAGGAGGAGAGGAAGGGGGAGAGGAATGGAGGAGGGGAAGTGAAGAGAGGAAGGGAGGAGAAGAAGGAGGGAGAGGAAGGGAGGGTAGGAGGAGAGGACAGGAGAAATTGAGAGAAAAGAATCAAGAAAAGGCTCATGTTGTGACACAACCTTCTCCCTGATCTGATCAACAAGTAAATATCCATACAGTATATGATGGTGTAGCCAGCCTTCTTCTTTAGGGCTCCTGTCTCCTTTAAACACCTCCCACACTGGGAGCAGTCGTGTTAACTAGTGTATGTGTTCTCTGATGTTTCTTTAGGGATCCTGTCTGACTGAAACTCTTCCCACACAGGGAGCAGCAGAATGGCTTCTCTCCTGTGTGTATTCTCTGGTGTGTCTTTAGGTGTCCTGCCTCAATAAAACTCTTCCCACACTGGGAGCAGCAGAATGGCTTCTCTCCTGTGTGTATTCTCTGATGGCTCTTTAGGGATCCTGCCTGACTGAAACTCTTCCCACACAGGGAGCAGCTGAATGGCTTTGGCTTCTCCCCTGTGTGTATTCTCTGGTGTTTCTTTAGGGATCCTGCCTCACTGAAACTCTGCCCACACTGGGAGCAGTGATATGGCTTCTCTCCTGTGTGTAGTGTTGTCACGATACCAATATTTTACCCTGCGATACTATACCAGCCCAAGTATCACGATACTGAGTAGTATCGCGATACCGCGGCACTTTTGTAACTTTGTAATTTTATTTTTATGAACATGCAATGTATTTATACAAGTTACAATAACTTAATGAGTGGTGCATGAATAACATGCATTTAATGCATTACACTGTAACTCTACAGGTAAGTAAAAGTACTGAAACCGATATTTTTGTGAATAACATGTTTATTAATAAGTAAACATCAAACAGACCAACTGGCCTTTTGCAAGAGTATAGCAAAGTAGGTGTGTGTGTGTGTGTGTGTGTGTGTGTGTGTCTGTCTGTCTGTATGTCTGTCCGTCTGTGGGGTCTTTTTCACGAACTTGAAAAGTAACTCTAAGCAGGGCAGAAGGGTGGAAAAGTAACACTAAGCAGGGCAGAAGTGTGGTTCAGCAACAGCAGTCCTCCTACACCTACAATACAATTCACTCAAGTCCTACTGAAGTTTCTCCTTAATTTTAGGCAGGTTTTGGGCTAGGAAAACAAGCATGTCCACCCTGTCTTGAGCCAATCTAACACGCCTTGAACTGCAGATAATTCCTGAGGTGCTAAACACTCGTTCGGAGGCACAGCTCGATGCTGAAATGCACAAGTACTTTCTTGCACATTGTGAGAGGAGTGGCAGAGTTCCTGCATTTAGCTTCCACCACTCAAGTGGGTTTTCATCTGCACCAATCTCCTCTATTTTGGTGTATATTTCCAGCTCTTTTTGTAGCTTCTGTGTATTTGTCAATCTCTCCTCAGCTCTGAGGTCACTGCTGCTTTCTCCCTTCTTCTTTGCTTTGATACTGGAAAGAAGCCCTCGCATGTCAGTTTTGAACCGCTTCTCTGGTGAGCATACGGGTTGCCTCACCTCAGGCTCAGTGTGATGTCCGGAGTCCTGCTGCTGCGCTTGCTTCATGAGGCTTTCTTTCACCTCGGGTTCCATTGTCACAAAGGTGTGTTTAAAACGAGGATCGAGGAATGTGGCACAGTTGAGGGTAATCTGTAAATCTCGGTCTGCATATCGCTTCTTCAGATCCGCTGAAACTTTCTCCTTCATTTCACAGGCGAGGTTGCTATCGGCTTCAGATTGGGCAAGGCAAGACGATATCTCCCACATGACCACCTGAACTGCAGAGAGTGTGGGATGTTGCTCTCCACTGAGGGCATCCGTGAACCGTCGTAGTGGACCAAGCACCTCCTTCACAGTTTCAAGGGTAGTGATGTCACTGTCCTTTGGCATCAGATGCCACTTCTTCCTGTCGCTGGCCAGGACACCACTCACAGCTTGCTGCTGCTCCAGGAACCTCTCTACCATGTCGTACCCGGAGCTCCACCGTGTTGGTTCATCATGAAGCAGCTTGTGCTTAGGTAGATCCAAGTCTGTCTGCTTTTCAGCCAGCAGCCTGGACAGCTTTGATGACCTTGAGAAGGCGGAAATTGTTTTTCGTAGTCTGGACAGGCTGGATGAAATCCTGTCAATGGCCAGTGCTTTATTGGTGGCCAAATCTAGATTATGTCCAAAACATGGTATCCAGGTGTAGTCTTGCGAAAAGGCCTTTGTGTTGTTTGATGCATTGTCGGTGGTGATACCTGACATCCTGCTCATGTTCAAACTCCACTCCTCCATCTTCTCATCCAGGGCCTCCCGTAGGCTTTCGGCGGTGTGGTCACTGTTCAGCTCAGAACACCCCAAGCACCACGCATCCATCTCCCAGCTCTCTGTAATCATCTGCACTGTAACAGCCATGTAGGCTTCCATGGCCCTGCTGGTCCACAGATCTGTCGTACAGGAGAAGTATTTGTTAGGACCTGACAGCTCTACTCTAACTGCCTCTCTGGTTTCTGCATACAGCCTGGGTATTTCTGTATTCATAAAGAAGTTCCTCCCAGGAAGCTCATATCTGCCATTTAATTTTTTAACCAATCCCCTAAAGCCATATTTCTCCACTGTGTATATTGGAATTCGGTCCAAGCAAATGAACTCTGCCACTGCTCGATTCAGTGTTTTGGCTTCCTTTGAAGTTTTCTCATATTGTTTTTGCTGCTGAAACAGTTCTGGTAGGGTCTGGGAGCATGAGGGCTGCCTTCCTTTAGCTGGGGTGGCTGCTTGTTTCTGAAATGAGAAGGATGGGAAATGCATATTATGAATTATTCATATAAAATATTTAAAACGCACATCTAACATAACAGAATCAGCCATGTATAGCCTACGTTACGTTACTTCATTAGCTAGCCAGGCTGGCTAGCACCGGCTGGTTAGCCAGCAACAGCAGCAGTGCTGCCGCACACTTTAGCTAAGAAGTTTATTCATTCATTTTTGTAATATTAGCTAATTGCAAGAACACAGATAATTATAACAAATAAAGCCATACTAACCTCATTAGCTTGCTTGTATTCCAGTGCAAGGTCTGGATGACGACATTGTAGGTGCTTTAGTAAGTTCGACGTGTTGCCTCCTTTTGCCTGTATGGCATGATTGCATTTCCTGCAGAACGGACGGCCATCATCGATTGCATTACCTTCGCGATCTGGTTTAAAACCAAAATAGTTCCAGATAAAACTTTTTGAGTTCGTTTTCTTAAGTAATGTTGGCGTTGATGGTGCGACGCTATGGGTAGGCACCGTGACATTTTGGCACCGCGGTATATCGTTGGTACCGGTATATCGTGCAACACTACCTGTGTGTATTCTATGGTGTGTCTTTAGGTGTTCTGCCTGACTGAAACTCTTCCCACACTGGGAGCAGCAGAATGGCTTCTCTCCTGTATGTATTCTCTGGTGTTTCTTTAGGGATCCTGCCACACTGAAACTCTTCCCACACTGGGAGCAGTGATATGGCTTCTCTCCTGTGTGTATTCTCTGGTGTTTCTTTAGGTCACCTGCCTCACTGAAACTCTTCCCACACTGAGAGCAGCAGAACGGCTTCTCTCCTGTGTGTATTCTCTGGTGTGTCTTTAGGTTGCTCATATAACCAAATCTCTTTCCACACTGAAGACAAGAGTGAGTCTTCTGTCCTCCTTGAGTCTGTGGTTGTGATTTAAGGTGAGTTGGACAAATGAAACTCTCACTGCAATCTAAACAGTGGTGATTCTTCTGTCTTGAGCTCCTCCTCCTCCGTCTGTGTTGTTTATGGCTTCCTGATGCGGTGGAGCTGGGCTCCATGTCTGAGTCTGGGTTGGAGCTCTCTCCTGTAAGAATAGGAACATATACAGGATTAGAAACAACATGAGAACAAGTGCTGCTTCCATAGACTCAGCAGTGTCAGAAGTAACACCACATTTCTGGAGTCTGCACTCGCTGTGGGAACATGAAGTGTTCAGAGTGTTACAGAGATATTACAACAAATGGATACCGTATCAATGTTTTATCATTAACAATTGATTTAAAGCATATTCTCTCAAACGGAGATATCTCCATATCTCCAGATTCTGGGACCTAACTCCATCCTCCAGGATGACAACGCTCGCCCCCACAGAGCCAGGATTATCACAGAGCACCTCCAGAATTTGGGAGTGGAGAGGGTGGAATGGCCTGCCGTGAGTCCAGACCTCTACCCAATCGAACACTTGAGGGATCAGCTTGGGTGTGCTGTACGTGCCAGAGTGACCAACGCAACCATGTTGGCTGACTTGCGGCAAATCCTAGTTGAGGATTGGGATGCCGTCCCACAGCAGTGTGACCAGGCTGGTGACCAGCATGAGGAGGAGGTGCCAAGCTGTTGTGACTGCGTATGGATCTTCCACACGCTACTGAGGCCCCTGACAGTGTAAAATGAATAAAGTGTAAAAATTGCCAATATGTATAGTTTTTTCCTTATTACTGTGGGAGAGTGCAATCATCCACCAAGCAACTCAAAACGAGAGTGAATACCAACAGAAGAATATAGGGGATTTTGGCAAATATTTTTGGGCCGCTACCCACATGTTTAGCTGTGTTGTTCATTCCATGAATGCATGATCCCTACAAGTTGTACCTCGTTGTACAGGTGACTAATCAGACTTTCCAACGATATAAAATACAATACCAAATGGTATTATTAAAGGGGAGGATTAATCAACCAAAATAACGTTTCCGAACTTTTTTTGAGGGGTTTATATACAGTATGTTAAGGTACATGTGGGAATACGGTACATGTGGGAAAACTAGGGTTAAGCGGGGTACACACATAAGGAATTTCAAAATCTTAACAGAAATCTTATCTGAGACAGACCCCACACATGAAGAAACAAAATCTTGGATTTGAACAGCCTTGATCGTATTGTGTGGGGTGTGCGCCGACTTCCCCATTTCAGCACCCCACAGACATAAAGATTTTCGCTACGACAGACTCCACTCTCTAGAGTCTCGTTCCCCAAGCCAGAAATCTTACGTGATCACATGCAAGGCCAATAAAGTGCCGAAAAGAAGAATGCGCGAAGAACGAGTGAAAACAAACATGGAAGAGGACATGCAGGAAGAGTGTATGGTGCTGGCTATGGCTGTAATCTTAACAGAAAAACCCCAAAGTAGAACAAGACAGAAAAAACTATGGACAAAACCGTGGAGGCGGCGCGAGCATGGACTGTATATGTTACTGCGCGAGCTGGAGGTGAGTTGTTCTCAAATGGCTAATACACGTAAATCAATAGTAATAACAATAGTAATACACGTAAATAAATCTGACAGCCATCAAGAAACAGACATTGTGCATGGTTAATTGTGTCGTTCGTTTTTTTATTATGTTGACAGATAACTGACAGAGCAGGTTTCAGGGTGCTGCTTCGAATGGACGCAGAGGAATTTGGGTACATTCTCAATAAAGTGGCCCCACTGATAACGAAGAAAGACACCAAATGGAGATTAGCCATCACTGCCAAGGAGAGACTGGCTTTAACACTCCGATACTTGGCAACAGGTTTGTACATGAAGCTGTTGTGTAGGCCTACATTTGCTGGTGCCTAAAGAAACTAAATGTTAATAGTTGTGTTTTTTTTTTCTTTCTTTCTTTCTTTCTTCCTTTCCTCATTTTACAACACACTCTGCCTCAGGAAGGCCTCCAAGATCTCCAGGGACCCATCCCACCCTGGGAACGAACACTTTGTTAGGCTGCGCTCAGGCAGGCGGTTCAGGACCATGTTCGCACGGACAAACAGACTGAAGCTCAGCTTCTACCCTAGGGCCAATTAGGCCCTGAACACAGCAAAGACCTAGGTTCTAGGCCCTGGACAATCTAGACAATTTGATGGCAGCTACTAGATTGTAAACATAACTGCAATATTGAAATACAACTGAACATTCTAAACCTGCTAACTGCGACACTTAATGAATGTGCAACAAATACTATGTGCAATATGACAACCTTTGTGTACATAAGGTTCAGATATGAATGAATGAATGAATGAATGGTCTTTATTGTCATTGATATAGTACAGGTACCAAACAATGAAATTTGGGAGGGGGGGCTCCCCTGGTGCTAGGAAAAAAAAAAAAAGAAGGGAAAAGAGCTGGTTTACATAAATAAAGGCTATGTACACTATCCACTATACTATACTATACAAATAAAACACTGTGCTGTACTCTATGCTATGCTATACCTATTCTAACATTTCCTATCTCTGAACCTTATGTACCCGAGGGTTGTCATATTGCACATAGTGTTATTGCACATTCATTTAAAGTGTCGCAGTTTGCAGGTTTGAAATGTTCACAGTTGTGTTTCAGTGTTGCACTTGATTTCAATCTAGTAGCTGCCATCAAATTGTCTAGATTGTCCAGGGCCTAGAACCTAGGTCTTTGCTGTGTTCAGGGCCTGAATGGCCCTGGGGTAGAAGCTGAGCTTCAGTCTGTTCGTCCTTGCGAACATGGTCTTGAACCGCCTGTCCGAGGGCAGCCGAGCAAAGTGTTCGTACCCAGGGTGGGATGGGTCTCTGGAGATCTTGGAGGCCTTCCTGAGGCAGCGTGTGTTGTACAGCTCTTCCAGAGAGGGGAGGGGGGCGCCGGTGATCTTCTGGGCCGATCTCACGACTCTCTGTAGCGCATTCCTCTCTGCGGCTGTGCAGCTGGAGAACCAGATGCAGATGCAGTAGGTGAGGATGCTCTCCACTGCGCAGCGGTAGAAGGTCACCAGCATCTCCTGTCCGATGTGGTCTTTCCTGAGGACTCTCAGGAAGTAGAGCCGCTGTTGTGCTTTCTTGATGATGGCTGCTGTGTTGATCTTCCAGGACAGGTCATCCTGTATGTGCACCCCCAGGAATCGGAGGGTTGAGACTCTCTCCACGCTCCCTCCATCGACGAGCAGGGGCTGGACCTCAGATTTTTTCCTCCTGAAGTCCACGATGATTTCCTGGGTCTTTGACTGGTTCAGCAGCAGGTTGTTAACCTTGCACAGCTTGCCTAGCTGCTCCACCTCATCCCTGTACGCCGCCTCGTCCCCCCCCGAGATGCAGCCCACCACGGTGGTGTCGTCTGCAAACTTTACGATGGAGTTGCTGGGGTGGACGGGGGTGAAGTCGTAGGTGTAGAGGTTGTAGAGCAGGGGTCACCAACTATATTTGTCCAAGTGCCAGAATTTTTCAAAGCATACACTGTGGGGGCCTGACTTTAATAAATATATATACAGTGGGGAGAACAAGTATTTGATACACTGCTGATTTTGCAGGTTTTCCCACTTAGAAAGAATGTAGAGGTCTGTAATTTTTATCATAGGTACACTTCAACTGTGAGAGACGGAATCTAAAACAAAAATCCAGAAAATCACATTGTATGACTTTTAAATAATTAATTTGCATTTTATTGTATGAAATAAGTATTTGATCACCTACCAATCAGTAATAATTCCGGCTCTCACAGACCTGTTAGTTTTTCTTTAAGAAGCCCTCCTATTCTCCACTCATTACCTGTATTAACTGCACCGGTTTGAACTCGTTACCTTTATAAAAGACACCTCTCCACACACTCAATCAATCAGACCCCAACCTCTCCACAATGGGCAAGACCAAAGAGCTTTCTAAGGACATCAGGGACAAAATTGTAGACCTGCACAAGGCTGGGATGGGCTACAGGACAATAGGGAAGCAGCTTGGTGAGAAGGCAACAACTGTTGGCGCAATTATTAGAAAATGGAAGAAATTTAAGATTCAATCTCCCTCGGTCTGGGGCTCCATGCAAGATCTCACCTCGTGGGGCATCAATGATCATAAGAAAGGTGAGGGATCAGCCCAGAACTACACGGCAGGACCTGGTCAATGACCTGAAGAGAGCTGGGACCACAGTCTCAAAGAAAACTATCAGTAACACACTACGCCGTCAGGGATTAAAATCCTGTAGCGCACGCAAGGTCCCCCTGCTCAAGCCAGCGCATGTCCAGGCCCATCTGAGGTTTGCCAATGATCATCTGGATGATCCAGAGTAGGGCTGCACGATTTGGGGAAAAAATCGAATTGCGATTATTTGGACAGATATCGCGATTGCGATTAATTTGCGATTATTATTTTTTTAAATAGCAAAAAAAAAAAAAAAAAAAAAGGGGGAGTTTTTGTAAAGTGTGGCCATATCTCCGGCTAGGAAGGTCGTATCAACGTGCAGTTTGTTTGTACGTCTTCAGGGGACTTAGAGGCTCCCTCCTCTAGCACCCCCACAGCCCGAGCTACGAGTGAAAGAACTAAACTTACATTGGGTTGCTTTAAAGTTGGGTTGCTTTAAAATCAAGCTTCAGATTAAAACATGTGATGGAGCATTACTAACCTGACTCAGGTGGTTTGTTTCACACAACCATCTAGGAAAGCTTAATTGGAAGCTGTTTGGAAAAGGGCAGGTACTTTCAAAAAATACTTGGCAGGTGATTGGATGAATCTGTCTATCACCTATTTTCAGAGAGCATTACCACATGATACCATCAAACTATTAACTGCTCTAATTCTAATGCAAGGATGAGAACTTAAAAGATATGAATTGTATATATGATAACCTCATCTCATCTAGACAGGTGGCTACTTTCTAAGATGATCCAGCTATTAAAATGATCATTTGGGGATACACTGTGACTATAACTGAAAGGACCACATCTAGATGACTCGGTCAACAGTCGAACTGATGAATGATAGAATGGTGGTCTCTGACTATGGAGCACAGACACACGTCACCTTGACTTAGGAATCTGTGACATACTTCAGCCCAAGGCTAGGCTAGGCTAACCTCTGCGTCTTTAAAGCCGGCTGGTATGAACGAATGGTATGAGGTTATGCATACAGGACACATTCATGTTTGACAACAGAACAGTTAACTTCCATGTATCCATAAGCCTGCTATACTATATAAACACCAACCCGCAGGTTGCTGAGACTGTCAACTCTGTGTCTGTACTTTAACGCCGGGTTAGCATGAGTAGCTAAGCTAAGCTACCGTCTCGAAGACTACAAGTTAGCTAAGCTAAGTTTAAGGCTGGACTAACAGCACCGACATGCACTTGGCTGGTACAGTTAGTATAGTGAAATTGTACACTTACCTGTCGCAATTATAACATACTAACGTTTATCATACGTCCAGTAAGCCATGTGGTGTCTAATTGTCTCCGTTACGTTAGCCCAAAGTCTCATAATAATTGGACTGACTGTCGTGACACAACCTATGCCTGCGTTCGTAAATTCGCTCTGAGAGCGCCGGGTTCAAAGTCATAAAGAGACCAAGTAATTTGATTGGACAAGAGGCATTCCATGAGTGCTGATCAAATTTCCAAAAGAGGTTTTAATCTCAATGTGACTTCCTGGTAAAATAAAGGTTTAAAAAAAAAAAAAAAAAAAAAAAAAAAATATATAAAAAAAAAAAATCGCAGGCAAATCGCAGGCTTTGCGATTAGCTAATCGCATCATTTCAAATCGCGATTTCGATTTAAAATCGATTAATCGTGCAGCCCTAATCCAGAGGAGGAATGGGAGAAGGTCATGTGGTCTGATGAGACCAAAATATAGCTTTTTGGCATAAACTCCACTCGCCGTGTTTGGAGGAAGAAGAAGGATGAGTACAACCCCAAGAACACCATCCCAACCGTGAAGCATGGAGGTGGAAACATAATTCTTTGGGGATGCTTTTCTGCAAAGGGGACAGGACGAATGCACCGTATTGAGGGGAGGATGGATGGGGCCAAGTATCGCGAGATCTTGGCCAATAACCTCCTTCCCTCAGTAAGAGCATTGAAGATGGGTCGTGGCTGGGTCTTCCAGCATGACAACGACCCGAAACACACAGCCAGGGCAACTAAGGAGTGGCTCCGTAAGAAGCATCTCAAGGTCCTGGAGTGGCCTAGCCAGTCTCCAGACCTGAACCCAATAGAAAATCTTTGGAGGGAGCTGAAAGTCTGTGTTGCCCAGCGACAGCCCCGAAACCTGAAGGATCTGGAGAAGATCTGTATGGAGGAGTGGGCCCAAATCCCTGCTGCAGTGTGTGCAAACCTGGTCAAGAACTACAGGAAACGTCTGATCTCTGTAATTGCAAACAAAGGTTTCTTTACCAAATATTAAGTTCTGTTTTTCTGATGTATCAAATACTTATTTCATGCAATAAAATGTAAATTAATTACTTTAAAATCATACAATTTGATTTTCTGGATTTTTTTTTTAGATTCTGTCTCACAGTTGAAGTGTACCTATGATAAAAATTACAGACCTCTACATTCTTTCTAAGGGGGAAAACGTGCAAAATCAGCAGTGTATCAAATACTTGTTCTCCCCACTGTATATATAATTATTTTATTTAGGCATACTATTATATATAGTACTATTAGCATATTACTGTTTAATATTTTCATTTTCTTACTAAATTAATGTTATTAATGATTATTAGCAGGGGTGCACATAACTTTTTGGGGCCAGTGCTCAGAGGAGCACCTAGGGATGCTGCTTGGTGCTCCCCGAGCTCGCGAGTCACGACCCGTCCCACAGGATGGATGAAAAAGGGATACATGGATAACTTATATTAGCAAAACGACATTTATTCATAAATAAAGATGAACGAACAAATGATTGTGTGCAAAACAAAAGAAACAAATGCAAAATCAAATGACTGCTCTTTAAGCATGAAAGTCTGTCAGAATCCTTTAAACACAATGAAATCAACTGATCTCTTTAAGCACTGCTCTGTTCTGTAAACACTGAAATCGACTTTTCAACAAAAAGTTACAGCCTAAGCATTTATTTATACTACAAGCTTAATCGTCATCATCACTGCTCTCTTGACTGCTGTAAATTATCACTGTCCTCAATTTCAACCATGGTAGAGGATGTTTTTTTTTGTGATCAACTTATTATTTTTTTTTGGGTGCGCAAAAGTGCCCTCATGCGGCTGATCTGCCGCGCAGCATGCATTTTGGCGACACATGCGCACTGGCGCACCAGTTATGTGCACCCCTGATTATTAGCCTATTATCAGTGTGAACAGACTCCTGACACCTATTATCCAACCAGCCACCAGGGGGCAATCGAGATATTTTGGCTTCACTTCATACCTAATTTTCAATGATTGTTCTGACTCCAGTGTTCCACCTGCAGTTCTTATTCATTGCCTTTGGTAATTGGAGCTTCATTCTGTTATCTGTTAGCTATCTCATTCTGTTAACCATCTGTCTAACCAACGGCTCCGAACACAGTTGTGAGGACAGACAAAATGTCACTCTCAAAGAAGCTGAAACGTAAAATTGACGTGGAAAACCACAGCTTTAATGAGGAATGGACTGAAAAGTACGCATTCATCTTGCCCACTTTTTATAACGCAAAACCTGTATGCCTCATCTGCAATGAAACGGTAGCTGTAGAAAAAGAATACAATATTCGCCGTCACAATTACACAAGGCATGCAGCCTTCAGAGAGTCATACCCTGAAAAGTCAGAGGCCCGTCACAGAAAGATTGCGAGCTTAAAAGCTGCAAATGGACATGCTAGGGGAATTATTAGCAGAACGTCAACTGAACAAGAGAGGGCAACTAGTGCATCTCTTCGGGCTGTCTGGGTTCTCTCCAAGCATAACAAGCCATTTACTGATGCTGAGGTTTTTAAGGAGTGCATGGTCACTGTTTTGGAGGAACTTGCCACCGACAAATCGATGGACAGGATAATCGCCTCTGTTAAGCAAATACCTCTGTCTACCACAACTACCGCCCGCCGTGTCCACGTCTTGGCAGAGGACGTCGAACGATGTGTACCTGATGGGGTCAAGGAAGCGCAACACATATCCCTGGCTATTGACGAGTCCACTGACAACACTGACATTTCCCATTTGTGCGTTTTTGTCAGATATTTTGATGGGAAAGATTTCAAAGAAGAACTTTTGGCTTTGATTCCGCTGGAAGGTAATACCACTGGTGAGATAGTTTTTGGAAAATTGGAGGAGCTATTTAAGAAGCATGGCTTGTCATTTGAAAAAGTCAACCTAATCGTCACAGATGGTGCTCCTGCCATGGTCGGCAGAAACAGGGGTCTGGTTAGCAGAATTAAGAATGTCGCTCCCAAAATTAATGCACTTCACTGTCTCATTCACCAAAGCGTGCTGTGTGCCAAACTAAGTAGGGATCTGAAAGAGGTTATGGACAAAACAATGAAAATAATTAACTTCATCAGAGGAACTTCCAGTACGCAGCATCGCCTGTTCCGCAAGTTTGTGCTGGAATCTGAAGCCATTCACGAGGACCTCTTACTCCACAGTGACGTGCTGGCTGAGTAAGGGCAAAGCCTTGGAGCGCTTCATTGAACTCAGGTATAGTAAACTACCAGATTGTGAACTTTATGCTGTTTAGATGTGAACCTAGGAACTGAAATGAGGAAGTGAAGTGATAAGCCAAGGACAAGCGATAACAAGAATCCCGTAGCCTACTACTGGTTCTATATGGTGAAATAAACGTTCTATTCTATTCTATTCAGGGATCAGGTTGTGGATTTTCTGAAGCAGAGCAAATCACAAGGAGCAGCTGGCCACCTGCACATCATTCAAGACAAAGAATACATGGGCAACGTTGCATTTTTAGCAGACATATTTTCACATTTAAATGCACTAAATCTGCAACTACAGGGGAAAGGAAAATCCGTGCTGGATATGGTGGAAAGGCTTGATGCCTTTGGGAACAAACTGCATCTATTCCGCGCGGATTTGTTATCAGGGAAGTTGTTGCACTTCAAAACACTGAAGACAGTGGGTGTGAGCAACGTCACAGAGAGTATGAAGGACTTCATCACACAGCTGCGGGAGAATTTCTCTCACAGATTTGATGACTTTGGCATTTCCAGGGATAATCAAGTTTGTGCGTGACCCATTCACGATCAGCCCAGGCGGAGAATTCTCCGCTAATGCGAAAGAGGTGATGCTGCTGGACGAAGCCGCAATTCAAAGTGAACTAGTTGACATCCAGGCCTCCAGCGAAATGAAAGCTGCTCTCCGTAGTGCTGAAAGCGTGAGCACTTTTTGGGTGGCTTGTCCCCAAGACTATGGCACACTGAAGACGTTGGCTATGTATGTGCTCACCATGTTCGGGTCAACTTATACGTGCGAATCTGCATTCTCAAAGATGAACGCTATCAAGACGCATGAGAGGAACAGCCTGTCAAACGAGTCTTTGGAGGACTGCTTGCGCATAAGCCTAACAACTGTCCAGCCTGATTTTAAGAAGTTGGCGTCAGAGGGGAGATGTCAGTTCTCTCATTAACAAAATGTGAGTATTGCAGACATAGGATTTTATTTTTGCTATGTTAAATGGCATGGTTTATTCATTGTTAAAGTGTAATTTAATGACCTGGTTATTACCGTTTTATTTGATATAGGCTACAGATGCAAGGCGATACCAGGATGCCGTGGTGAACGATTGACTGACCGGCTTGAAAACAAAATTTCTGGCAACGAAGGCCTATCATTTGCCATGCTATTTTTGTGATGTTAAAAGTGATGTTAATCTTTTTCATTTTCTGACTGAGAAGTTAGACAGTTAAGTCTAACAGTTAAGTCACTGTTAATGTTACAAAATGTTAAACAAGAGCAACAAAGAGTGAAAAAATAAATAAAACCAAATGTTAAATAGGCCTATGAGTAGGCTATGTGAAGAAAAAAAAAAATACAACGAAATGTTAAATGAGAGCTATGAATTTGTCCTCATTCTTGCATGAGAATAGCGCTACGTCTGCCGCATTCCATTTAATAAAAGAGGGGAATTAGTTTCAGCTTCGCTACTGCTATTCAGTGCCCAACCAGAAGCAAGGCTGCAGCTTTGTGAATGAGGTAGGCAGGGGCGGACTGGGATCAAAAAACAGCCCTGGCATTTGCGACACAACAGCCCTATTTCCAAACGCAACACGCAACACGGATTGTTAACATAAACAGTCAGAGGACAGATGCCAAACTACCGACATGTTTGCTGTAATTATATGTATTATCAGTAGGCAGTCATCAGTCAATATCTCTTTCAATAGCCTTTTCACACCGAATGTACTTTTTTGTGCTATTTTCGGCCCAATACATGCGAATTTCGGTGCATTCCTACTTCCAACTACACTTGCTCCCTGCATCCAGTTGTTGCACATTAACTGCATCGCTCTCATCAAATTCCCCCATTCTGAAAATGAAAGCAGTGTAACGTTAACTGCTGTTATAAACGGAATGATGACATGAGGTGCGTGTCCACTGGCGATATAGAACTGACTACGATAGTTATGGAGATATACTCCAGTTCTACATCGTGGAGCTCCGCCCCATAGGGGAGCTCTGCTCCTATTGGTTTACCCCGCTACCTAAAGCTCTGCTCCTATTGGTTTACCCTGCTACCTAAAGCTCTGCTCCTATTGGTTTACATACTCCAGTTCTACATCGTGGAGCTCCGCCCCATAGGGGAGCTCTGCTCCTATTGGTTTAGGGCCCTGGGCATCCGCGATGCAGAACTGCGTGGATGGCCCGGCCGATATAAAATGTTTTGGGCCGCGGTCTGCTGAAATAAGTTATTTTCAATGAAAATCACCAGAGACAAAATTACAAATATATATATATATTTTATATAATACATTCTGAGCGGCCCAGAGTCTCGCGGCCCTCCTGGCATTTGCCAGGCTTGCCCGGTGGCCAGTCCGCCACTGGAGGTAGGTCTGACTCCTCCAGCATTGTAAGAACTATATGAATCTATGATATACAGTATGTTCTAAACGGTATTTCCCTCATTTTCCAATTTTCCCCCCAAAAAACCCTGTAAAAACCCCCCGTAAAAACATGAATATTCGGCGGGCCCATGTTGTAGAGGATGGGGCTTAGCACGCAGCCCTGGGGGGACCCAGTGCTGAGTCTGAGGGCTGTGGAGGTGTGGGAGCCCACCCGCACCCTCTGGGGGCGGTCAGACAGGAAGTCCTTGATCCATGCACATATATGGCGCTTTTCCACTATACGGCCCAGCCCGGTTCGCGTCAGGTCGGTTCGGCCCGCTTTGGCCCGCTTTTGATCAGTTCTGGTTTTCCACTATACACAGAGACCCGGAGCTAGTAGGAGGAGTAGGCGATAGTAGGCGGAGTTACGCGTCATAACAGCGCGCCATGGTGGTGACGTATATTTTCACGAGACACAACACAGCCACAACAACAGCATGGAGGAACTTGCAGCTATCCTATGCCTTTCCCTCGGCATGTGGTATATTATTAACCATGGTTTTTTGGAGAGAAAAGAGAGAAGACAGAAGAGCGAAGACAGAAGGAAGGATACTCGAAAGAGGAATGCTGAAAAGAGAAAGAAACTTATGTGGGCTATCGTAAGGAGATGGCTACTACTTTACCTCACTGTAGCATCATTGTTATGTTCAGGAGACGGCTACTGCCTGATTGTCTGCATGTTTGAATCATTTCTATTGGATTTTGTTCTGCACATATGTTGTTCTACACATAATAAAGTCATGTTTTTTTAACCCTTAAAACCACTGCCTTCACTTGTCTGCTTTATGAACTGTAGCATCATTGTTATACAGACAGGCTGACAGATACGAGTGCAGCGCTGTCTTGCTGGTAGTCAAATATATTTATTTATACAGCATATGGATGTTACGTGCCTGTTAGCCTACTTGCCGCTTTCAGTTCTAGTAGATTTGTAGATTAGATCTCGCAACCAGGGATTGGGAAGCGATGTATTTCTACGAAAAGGCTGACTGACGCGGGGCTCCAATCTCCGCGTTTATAGAGTGCTCCGGTGTCTTGCTGGTAGTCAAATATATGTATGTATGTATACAGCATATGGATGTTACGTGCCTGTTACCTGCCGATTTCAGTTCTAGTAGTTTAGATCTCGCAACCAGGGAAACGCCGACAAGACGCGAATCTACCGGCATTTGACTCATGAGTGAACGGCGAAAATGGCTGGACGGCACAGCTTGGGATTCCATTGAAGTTGAAGTTGACATCCAGTCATCCGCTCACTGCTCTCCATCAAAAATGGCACATCCATTAATAATATGACATAATAACAACTGCTCTGATTAGATTGCTTAGATTGTTTAATACATCAACGGGGGGAAAAGCGAGATGAACTCGCGAGTATCATGCGGTGCTTTATGAACTGTAGTATCATTGTGTGCCGTGTTATTCACGGACAAACACGGTGCCCTTTGCGGGTTAATAACTTCGGTTTACCGTGGGTTAGGATAACAATTCAAACGTGTCCGGATAGGGGAGAGGACAGGGAATCCAAAACCATTTGAATGGTGTAGATCCTACACTCCTATCAACGTCGACAACGTCGACACCTCTGCCCCCGCTGTCAACTTTCCAACAGCAGCAAGCGGTGCTGCGAGCAGCAGCGGGTGAACTCCCGGTTCATCGAGTTTACGGTTAAAAGCATAACTTCTCGGGGTGTCAGCGCGGTGGTTAAGGGCTCAAAATGACCGTAGACCGATGGTGAAGTTAGCAAAGGAGTATTGTGTTTGTACCACCTCCACAGCCGGTGTTATTCACGGGCAAAGACGGTGCATAAAAGCGATTTTTGTGTTGTGCTTGTTGTAAATAAAAGTTCTATGATTCATTGAAATGACATTAAACTAAGATAATACGATGGTCAGCATAATTTTTCGAATCTTTATTAATAAGCTATTACAGAAACTGTAGTGACATTTTCCAAGAGCGAATGTGGTATTTCAAGATGGCGGTTAGTGAAGAAATCTATGAACATGGGATGACGATTTCCATTGACCAATCAACGGTGTGCAGCGTCACACGTCACACGCAGCCTGGCAAAAAGATCCGGATCTAAAAATGTAGACCCTGGTCTCGAAGGGGAGCTAAAGTAGCGAGCCGAGCCGACCTGACGCGACCTGGGCCGACATATGGAAAAGGGCCAAAGAAGTGGGCCGGCCCGGGCTGGCCCGGCCTGGCCCTGTAATGGAAAAGCGCCAATAGAGTGTGATAGTCCCAGGTCTAGTAGTTTGGTCACTAGCCTGTCTGGAAGGATGGTGTTGAAGGCAGAGCTGAAGTCCACAAAGAGCAGTCTCGCGTAGCTGTTTCCCCCTCTCCAGGTGGGATAGAGTGGAGTGGAGTGGAGAGTCGTCGCGATGGCGTCCTCTGTGGACCTGTGGGCTCTGTATGCGAACTGGTATGGATCCAGGTTGGGCGGGAGGCGTGTGACTATGTGGGCCCGGACTAGTTTCTCTAAGCACTTCATGATGATTGGTGTGAGTGCCACCGGGCGGTAGTCGTTTAGGCAGCTCACCGTGCTTTTCTTCGGGACTGGGATGATAGTTGAGGTTTTCAGGCAGGGTGGGATGGTGGCCTGGGACTAATGAGGGGGATGATATTTGTGCACATGACAGTGCTTCCAATGTTAGCGACCACCCTAGTCGCGGTAGTGGTAAAAGTGGTAGGTCAAGTGCTATATCCACTGCACAGGTAAAAGAGGAGGCCGCTACGGCTGCACTTATCACTCGTGCTGCAGCTCTAAAGGAGAGTCATGCCTTGGAGGAGCAGGAGCAACAACTCAGGAGGAAAAGAGGCTGGCTTTGGAAACTGAAATAGCTGCATCCCCTGCTCAACTGGCAGTGTTCAAGGCCACAAGCCAGAGAAGTGTTTCACAAGCTGCCTCAGATGGCATGAATTCTTATTTGGATAAGGAAAAAGGGAGGCTGTCAGTGTTTTAAACCCTTTGGCAAAGGAATATGAAGCCAGCTTGTGGGAACCAACAGCACACAACAACTTGATCAAATGGGCATTACCAACCCATAAACCCCCTTTCACGGATACACGACCCAAGGATACTGCACAGTGGGTTAAAGCTACTGGACAACACCATGTTAGCTGCAAAGGACAACAGCAGCAAAGCAGTATAGTGGGAATATCACAACAGTATCGACACCAATCAGGAACCCTTGAGGAAACAGAACATCACACCACTCAGAATCTGCCTGGGGACATACTTACCATCATGCACAGGCAGAATGAAATAACAACTGCAGTGTTTCCCCTAGGTTTGCTGCCTTGGGGGGGTGGTATGGACCGTGGGGGGGGGGGTCTTACCCCAGGGTCATGTCCAGGGGGTGTACTAACTTGTACATTAAGCCGCCTCACGCTACGGAAACAGGAGATAGGCTCCTTCCCTATGGGCCATTAGGCTCGAGAACCATCGGTTCTCAAGGCTACTTACTTATGTGGTCTTGACTACCTGTCCACTTTCTCACCTGGTTCTTGCTGTCTCTCTCTGGTGTGCTGACACCATCCTGCTCTCTCTCCTTCTCTCCCTCCCTATCCTCCTCTCTCCAGATTTTGCTGTCAACCAAAAGGCAAACATAACAACCAGAGTATTTATAATCTAATAAGAGGTATAAATTGATCCATATCAATTTATAACATAATTATAATTGAATTTTGGATTGCTGTGGGCAATGCAGTCAGATACTGTCATTTTGACATTACTCTCTCACCTGGAAAAAAAGTGGAGTGTGCTTTGCATGCTTATGTGTGGGTCACATGAGCCGGGATTGTGAAAGGCGCTTAAGATGCAAAATGTGTGGTCAAACGCATCCCACTGTTTTGCACATCAGAAGGCAAGCAGTAACACTGGAGCAGTCAAAGAACATGTCTAGGAACCAGCCAACCTCTCCCAAAACGTGTGGACATACAGGGGCCGGTAAGGACCACTGTGGGTTGTCTATTGTCCCTGTAAAGGTGAAAGTGGCAAAGGGAAATCACACCATAACAACATATGCCTTCCTGGATCCTGGTAGTTCAGCCACATTCTGCTCAGAAGAGCTAATGCAGAAGCTGAATGCTACAGGCAGAAGAACCAACTTCCGGTTGAGCACAATGGGGCAGGAAACTGTTGCTGTAGCCTATTCTTTGACTGGCTTGCAGTTAGCTGGTTTGGTCAGCAATGATTTTCATGCTCTCCCAGAGGTTCTCACACAGAGTAGGATGCCAGTCACTCATGACCATATAGTGACTCCGGAACAGTTGGCTAAATGGCCATATTTGTCGAAGGTACAAATCCCAAATATAAATGCAAATGTTGACCTTTTGATAGGAACCAATGCTCCCACGGTGTTAGAACCGTGGGAGATCATTAACAGCTGCGGGAATGGTCCCTACGCCATTAGGACAGTGCTGGGATGGGCCGTTAATGGTCCATTGAATGGAAACAGTGGTGCTTGGGAGGCAGAGGTTCCCTCTGCTATGGTAAACAGGAATGCAGTGGGCAGGGCAAACTGGACGAAGAGCTGAGGAAAGCGGAAACCAAGCTGCTGTCTGCCGTATGGGAGAAGACGGGCCTCTCCGCCAGCATGGCCTCTGTGGAGAGACAGCGGGCAGAGCTCAAGAAGGCTAACGAGTTCCTCAAGAACAAGGGTTCTGCTGACACTACTCATAAGAGGATCAACACTCTCACAATGGACCTGATGGAGGCCAGGAATAAACTGGACGCAAGGACAAGGAGCTGAGCTTCCTCCATATCAGCACCGAGGGGCAGATGAAGGTTCAGGAGACAGACCTGAAGGCAGCCAGAGCTACACTTGTTGCCCTCGGGGAGAGGAACAAAGACTTGGAGGATCTCCACCGAGAAACCAAAGTGCAGAATGAGGAAATGGAGAATGAAATGGATACGTTGCATTCTGTGATCCAGGAGCTGAAGGCAGAGCTCAAATCCCTACAGGAGAGCAGGAGGAGTGAGAAGGAGGTGGAGGAGAAACACGCTGCAGCTATGAAGAAACTCCAGGAGGAGCACACCTGCTCCCTGGGCAAGATAGGAGACATTGCCACTGAACTGGAAAGCACACAGCAGGCTCTTAGGGGAGCAGAGGAGCGAGGCAGAGAGTTAGAGGAGGAGGTGGAGAAGGTGAAACAGCAGATGAAAGAGGAAATGGAGAGAGTGGAGGAGAGCCACGCTACCCTGACCCATCATTGTTATTATGGGTTCTTCAGCTCCTCGTGGTTCTTGGCCACTAGGCAAGGTTATAGAGGGTTTTCCAGACAAACAGGGGCTGGTACGTTCTGTGAGATTACAGACCAAATCAAATACAATTGACAGGCCAGTGATGAAACTTTGTTTGTTGTCTGTACTTATATTGGTTGTGGTCTGTTATAACGTTTGCTCCTTTTATGGTATTTTGTTTAAATTGTTATGTCGGTGCCAGTAACAATTAGGGGCCGGTGAGTAGGAGCCAGATATGGACCTGTGATATGTGTTGTGATTCAATGTGTGGGCATGGGGTGGCGCTGTCACAATACCTGAGAAAGGTGTATATAAGGAAGCACATTTGTTGTTATCGTCAGGTGTTGACCCCGGAAGGGCAAATAGGTTTGACCGCAAGGGCGCTAAGTTTGTTATTGTTATTGTTCATGTACAAGTGATTAAGCCATTGATGGCACATAGTAACGCAATAAAAGTTTATTATGCAGCAAACCAACGACTACGGATCTTGTATAACCAACAGCAACACCTTAAACTAGAACGCACGGCGCGTCAACCAGAGTCCGCGGGTTAGCATCTCAGTAGCACAGTATTAGACTGTGCTCCTTTAACAACGGCCTTAGGCAGTTTGTTGAAGTTGCAAAGGAGTGGAAGATAACAGACAAGGTCACCACTATAGGAACAGATAGCGCTCACGATAGCGGCAGCAAGGATTCCCTGTGTAGCACACATACAGAGGGTAATCACAGTGGCTCTCCGTGGCAGCGGGTTTGACGGTGCTTTAGCCACGGTGATTTCCCCATCTTCTCCAGTTACATTTTCAGACCAATACAATTAATATAATAGTCACTTTGTTATTGGATTTTAGAAATAATTCTACACCTGTCCCCTAAAGGGGTGTTATTTGAATTAAAAGTGTCGTCATTCATTCTGTTTGTCTTGTGTGTTTTGAGGTATGTCACTGAGCACCTGGGTGGTGACAAACAGTGTTGCTTGAAAGTATGTGAACCCTTTGTGCAATTACATTTACATTTTTTACATTTTTGGCATTTAGCAGACGCCTTATTCCAAAGCGACTTACAATCAATACATTTGAATACTAAGCATGTGAATCATCAGTCCACCATTCGTAGCAGGAAGAGTAATCCAGCTCAGGCCCGGGGCCATTAGCAGGAAAAACCTTCTCCTAAACCTAGTTTTTATTTTATTTTTTATACTGGAGAAACAGAGAAACAGTACAAGGGGGCCAATAGAAGTTCTTAGGGACACAGTAGAGGGGAAAGCATGTGTCTTTAGGAGACGTAGTGCTGAGGGGCAGAAGATGTCTCAGGAGGAGCAGTTAAGGTGTAACCTGAAGAGATGGAGGTCTTCAGTCTACGACGGAAGATGGGTAGTGACTCTGCAGTTCTGACAGCCGTGGGGAGCTCATTCCACCAGTGGGGAATGAGCAATTATAGGCCAAGTTAATAATCCGATTTAAATCAAATTGAACATATTTACGTATTTAATTTCCTAATGATAAGATTTTAGGCAAAAGACCTCAAACCAAACAACAACTGAAGATGGCTGCAGTACAGGCCAGGCCAAGCATTACCACAGACGATACGCAGTGTCTGGTGGGTCCATAGGTGGCAAACTTCAAGCAGTTATTCTAAATCCTCTTGCAGCGAGGCTATAGCCCACAGCCATAGCGGATAGCCATTGGAGAATAGGCTCCATTATGGCCAAACGAGGGTAGGCTAGGCTATAGTTTAGAGCCTATAAATATGATTTAATGTTTTCATAAGTGTAAGGATACAAGGACAACAGTTAGATTAACGATCAAGTTTACTGTAGGCAGGCTTTGCAGGGCGCTGTGTCTGTGAAGTTACTGTCGCATAGTTGTAGCCAATAAAGGCCTATATGTAGTAGGGATGCACAATATTATCGGCCCGATAATGGGACATTAATGTTTATCGGTATTTATCGGTTTTATAAAATTTAGCCGATATTTAACCGATATTATGAAGCCGGAAATATTTCTGCTTCCGGTTTCCGGTTTCCGCGCTCTGCTTCCGGTTTCCGCACTCAGGCACGCAGTTTGTTTTGACGAGACGCGAGCGAAACATGCCTTCCCCGGTGTGGACATTCTTCACAGTTTCTGAGGCAGATATTGCGTTTGCAATTTGCAACACATGTTCGACAAAAGTTCGGAGAGGAGGGCAAAGGTCTACGAGTTACAACACAACGACACATCTTGTAGCGGGTAGATAGTAATATCCCTCCCCTGGCCCCTCTGTTTTCCCTTGATAGCTGACAAGCTAACGGGTGAAGTAGCGAGGCCTGCTAGCAGCTAGCCTACAACCCCTAGCCAGCAATGGGGCTGGGACACCCACTCTAAGTGCGCAGCGTGTCTGGGATTAATCCACGCCCAGGCCGCTGTTATCTCTACCGATGAGTGTATCCACTGTGCAGTGTTCCCCAAGAAACTTCTCCGCTGACGGCTAAGTCGCATGGCTAGCCTGTCGGGAGAAGATCCGCTGCCATCACAGTCTAACGCGGGCATGTCTCCAGGTTTACCGACACCATGCTGGGCGGACTTAGTGCCACATAGCCCTGACATCGGTTTCCCGGTACTGGATGACAAGGGAATTGACAGCTTTACCGCTGCTCGCTATTGTAATGTTCTTGACAGACACGGACACGACTTTACTGTAGACATGTAGTTTATTTCTGGTTGCTGGCCGCGACCTACGGCAACTCCGTTGGGACACGACGGATACAGAAAGCGAATCACATCAGTGTGTTAGTGTGGTGTAGTGAGACAACACACAGTATGTTACAGCTATGACCCTAGGAGAGACTCGGACAATGATGAGGTCGCACAACGCATCTAATTACTCTTAGGTGAGCCTTTTTTGTTTTCATAAAAGGAGGCCAGATCTTGGCTAAAAAACGCATTGTGCACTGTCTATAACAGATTTAGTTTGTTAGAGGAAATAATAAATGAACATTTGAAGAGTCAGAAGTGTTCTCTTTGTTGTGTTAACAATAGTGATGTAAGTTAGATTTGGTGAGATCACTATGGAATATTAAATCATCAATCTTTGCTCACTACATAGCCTTTCTTACCTTCAGGTGTGCATGAACTACAGGTTATCAACTGTGAAATTATATCTGAATGGTCTTTATTGTCATTGATATAGTACAGGTACCAAACAACGAAATTTGGGAGGGGGAGCTCCCCTGGGGCTAGGAAAGAAAAAATAAAATAATAATAATAATATCGGTATCGGTATCGGTATCGGTTATCGGCCACGAGAAGCGGGTAAATATCGGTATCGGTTGGAAAAAATGCATATCGTGCATCCCTAATATGTAGGCTATAATATATCATTTATATACCTAATACCGACATCAAAATAGTATGCCTCTACAAATCATATTACACCAGGTAGCCAATTGACAGAAAATCTGACGCGACTTGGAATCAAATTGACGGAAATCCGTCGTAGCGACAGAGAACTTTACTCCCTGCATTTAGATGGATTTGGTGGCTCCAACTATTTGATTAAAATGTGTTTAAATGTTGCTGTCCTATAGACAAGGACTAGGTTAGACTGGGGAACTAGCTATGATAGATCAATCCCACACAAGGGGAGAGACCAGGACTGTCAGACTATGCAGGTTCTGACTGACTTACAGTGCACTGGCAGCATTGATTTTACAGCAGTGCAATGACACTCACCACTATACAACAAAGACTTACCAACTATCTCACTGTCTTCCATCTCCACTTCTCCTCTGTCCTCTTGTTTCACCATCCCTCCCTCCTCCCCAATTTCTTCTCCTCCGTCCTCTTCTTTCACCATCACTCTCTTCTCCTCCACTTCTTCTTTCACCATCACACCATTCTCCTCTACATCTTCTTCCTCCAGCTTCACTGCCACCATCTCTGGACCCCACTGTGTGATTTTCAGGGCTGGAGAACCACAGCCAGATCCGAGGGACTCTGTGGACTCTGGTTGATACATGGTTACATGAGCTGAAGAGGACCTGCAGCTAGAAACAATGGAGGCACAAACAGTGCAGGGTCAATTGACAGCCAACCAGTTCACTGAAAGCCCACCTTGACTGCAAATGCAATAATCTATGGATTACTGATTGTATTTCTTTGTAATTAAAGGGTCTGGAAAGTAGACATTAAATGGTTCCAATTGTATTTTGTGTCCAAGAAAAAATTACAATAAACTTCTACTTAGGATCAACTTCCTGGTCAGACAGAGGGCTGTGTGGGCGTGGACTTCGCACGTTTGACTGCCCATTAATTACCAACTGTTTAGCTGCTGCTGAAATGTGTAAATACTGAGCTAATACTTGGCTAAGATTATAGTTATGCACCTGGCAGTATAATTCATCATATCAATTCAATGACCACCATTAGCATACTGTACACCTGGCACCCTATGGTGAATTACCTGTACTATATCAATGACAATAAAGACCATTCATTATTGAACACAATAGGCTACTTGTGGACAGGATTCACAGCATGTGTATGACTTACTGATCAGTTGTTCCACAATGGTGTTGTCCTCCTTTTCTAATTTGCTGCCGTATTTTCACAATATCCGCCATGTTTAGTTTCTTCCCACACTGGACGTAGCACTGGCGCATGTCGTCATCACGATAGCGCTCTTCGATCTCTTTACCTCTAGTCTTGACCGCTGAACTGGCGTTACTGTCACTATCCATGTCATTACTGTCACTATCCATGTCATTACTGTCACTATCCATGTCATTCGGTGCTTCAGAGAGTCGATGCCTCTCTTTAAGAGCATGTGCATCTTGCCCTGAGGTATTTGTGCTGAGCATCTCATCTTTGGCCTTTTGGTTTTTGATGTAGTTCCGTAAAAACATATCCCACGGTGTGTCGTACTGTTCTTTAATGCTGGGAGAGTGATGGTTCCTACTGTGGGTGGGAGGTGGTGGTGGCTGGAGCCTAATAAGATTGTCCTTCCGGTGGTTCTGTCCTTCTGTCTCTGCATCAGGGGACCCAAGGTGTGTCCTCTGGCTCTCTGACACTGAATAAGCAGAAGCATCCATCATTGCCCAGATGGGGAGTTCGCAGTGCAGGGAATCCTACGAATGAAGATGATCAAAATATTAAAACAAGGGCGAAGAAATGTAATTTGTAATCATCAGAAGTGGAAAACAGTAGCCAAGCTACAGTTAGGTCCATATATTGGACTGTCAGAATTGTTGTTATTTAAGCTGTTTAGTAAAACATACAGATTTCAAAACTTACAGTTATAGAATGAATATGGCCTTAAGTGCAGACTCAAATACCCTCTTTAATTTGAGGGTATTAATATCCAAATTGGAGGAAGGGTGTAGAAATTACAGCTCTTTAATATGTAGCCCCCTCTTTTTCAAGAGACCAAAAGGAAAACACCCTACGCTTCGTGCTTTGAATTGCCGTATTACCCTACATGGAACCGTGGGAATTGTTTTGATAGCACATTTTGTTTAGGAATTACGGTAATGAGAACAATGTGTGTAAAACGCGTGGCCGTTTTTATTAAGGCGTTTATTTTATATAAAACGATTTATGACAGTTTTATAGTGGTATTGACAAAAACCGTTGCTATTTTCAAAAACCGGGGTTTACGGTACAACCGTCAAATCGCCCAACCCTAGTATCTGTGAGATCTACCCAGTGTTTCCTATATTCCTGATGCTGAGCTGCACTTTTCCCTCTTTGTGTATTCCGGTAAGCTGTCTCCAGTTAAAAGGTAGAAACCCATGCTACTTTACTGAGCTCTCTGAATTAATTCAGGACAGAAACCACGCTTGTCCTGAAGCCAGATCAGATGTACTGATAGACTATCCTTCAACTCAGAAATAGATGTACTGCCATGATTATAAAGTCTAAATCAAGTTACTATTTAAACACCATCTCTGGTTCTGGCGGTGATCCAACTACATATTGGAAAGCAGTTAAATCACAATAAATAGTTCCTCTCCCTGTCAACGTCATCAACTTTTATCCAAGTCTAACATCATATGGATACAAACAGAATAAGTGACGCTTTCCACCAGCATTTTATCAATCATTCCAACTCCTACCGTCAGGTCGGCGCCTCCGTTGTTGTTCAAGCTAGTGTCGCTTTCCCAGTCTTTGTGTAATAAGTGAACATGTTGTAATGTTTGCCCTCTAGCACAGTTATAAACTTAATAAATGACTCGTGTTGTCTTCAGTCTCAGCACCGTGTGCGTTTATGGATCCACCATCTTAGTTTCACATCCCATTCCTTGGTCTCGCGAGAATAACTGACGTCTTTATGACGTCTGAAGTTTATTTGTATAGCATTTTTCATACAACAGGGGCAATTCAAAGTGCTTTACAGTTTTTTGAAATACAAATATGATACACAAACAAAATACAAATATGATGCCTTAGGTTAGGAGAGACGTCAGCTATTCCCGTGAGACCAACGAACAGGTCAATACACAGTCCGCTAGGTGGCGGTAATGCGGCTTAAGTTGGTCGCAAACCTTCAAACTGAGAAGAAGAAGAAGCCCAACGAACAGGATGTGGAACTAAGATGGCGGATCCGTAAACGCACACGGTGCTGAGACTGAAGACAACACGAGTCATTTATTAAGTTTATAACTGTGCTAGAGGGCAAACATTACAACATGTTCACTTATTACACAAAGACTGGGAAAGCGACACTAGCTTGAACAACAACGGAGGCGCAGACCTGACGGTAGGAGTTGGAGTGATTGATGAATGAAGCAGAGAGCTGCTAGATACAATGGTGAATGAATGAATGAATGAATGGTCTTTGTTGTCATTGATATAGTACAGGTACCAAACAACGACATTTGGGAGGGGGGCTCCCCTGGTGCTAGGAAAGAAAAAAAAAACTAGAAAAACAAGAAGGGAAAGGAGCTGGTTTACATAAATAAAGGCTATGTACACTATCCACTATACTGTACAGATAAAACACGGTGCTGTACTCTATGCTATGCTATACCTATTCTAACATTTCCTATTTCTCTGCAACCTTATGTACCCTAGGGTTGTCATATTGCACATAGTGTTATTGCACATTCATTTAAAGTGTCGCAGTTTGCAGGCTCGAAATGTACACATTTGTTCCCGAAGGGTTTAAAAAACTAATCCAAACGCTGGATAAAAGATAATGTGATTCCATCCCGCGCGTACGGAGCTGAAAAATGTGGAGTACTATGCAACAACAACCGATCTGCGGTCTCACCGTGCACTTACATACATTACGACGAGTTGAAGAGCTTTATCTATTTCAATGTTTACAGAAAGGACCTATTCTTTTTTACTGGACATTTTTATTATGACTTTATTTAACTTGATTGCAGTATGTGCAATATTTAGATGCTGCTCCTGAGCCATAATTAAATAACATTGTTTGTAGAAAGGTCCTATTTTATTTTCATATTGGAATTGTTCAAAAAAAATTGACACTTGAGAGAAACAAAATGGCAGCTGTTTAAAAAACCCATACATAAATATGTTGTTCCAATTCATATCTTTTAAGTTCTCATCCTTGCATTAGAACAGTTTGATGGCATAACAGGGGTGCACATAACTTTTTGGGGCCAGTGCTCAGAGGAGCACCTAGGGATGCTGCTTGGTGCTCCCCGAGCTCGCGAGTCACGACCCGTCCCACAGGATGGATGAAAAAGGGATACATGGATAACTTATATTAGCAAAACGACATTTGTTCATAAATAAAGATGAACGAACAAATGATTGTGTGCAAAACAAAAGAAACAAATGCAAAATCAAATGACTGCTCTTTAAGCATGAAAGTCTGTCAGACTCCTTTAAACACAATGAAATCAACTGACATCTCTTTAAGCACTAACTGAATGTCTGTTCTTTAAACACAATGAAATCAACTGACATCTCTTTAAGCACTGCTCTGTTCTGTAAACACTGAAATCAACTTTTCAACAAAAAGTTACAGCCTAAGCATTTATTTATGCTACAAGCTTAATCATCATCATCATCATCACTGCTCTCTTGACTGCTGTAAGTTATCACTGTCCTCAATTTCAACCATGGTAGAGGATGTTGTAGGCTATCACTTTAAATAGCTCATTATTTTGATTGTGCAACAAAGTCTTTTTTTTCTAATAGAATTCCCAACCATATCCTGGGTCAGGGGTCTAGGTGCGATAATGAAGCTGTAAAACAAACGTCTGAACGTTTGAAAGCTTCAGAGAAAAGAAACGTGAAGTCCCTTGGTGTTGTTTTTCCTTTTAGCGACGAGTCGTTCGGGACTGAATTTTCACGTGCGGCGTGATAACCGTGATAACCGTGATAACCGTGCGATACGCGGAATGAAAGTACGAGTTACGATACTTTCCGAATGTTTTCGCGAGGGGAGTCGCCGTGGTCGTCGTCGGTCGACTGTTGTGATGGATTACTCGTCGGGCCTTCGGCTGAGGGGACGGCAGATAGTTACTTAGTGGGGCTTGCAGTGATGCAGCAGTCAGCAGTTGGATTTTGAGGAAGTAAATTCCTCTCCCAGCGCTTCCAGCTGTTGGTGCGCAAGAGCGCGTTCATGCCGCTGATCTGCCGCGCAGCATGCATTTTGGCAACGCATGCGCACTGGCGCACCAGTTATGTGCACCCCATGGCATAAGAGCAGTTAACAGTTTGATGGTATCATGTGGAAATGCTCTCTGAAATTAGCCCATGATAGAAGGTGATAGACAGATTCATCCAATCACCTGCCAAGTATTTTTGAAAGTACCTGCCCTTTTCCAAACAGCTTCCAATTAAGCTTTCCTAGATGGTTGTGTGAAACAAACCACCTGAGTCAGGTTAGTAATGCTCCATCACATGTTTTAATCTGAAGCTTGATTTTAAAGCAACCCAACTTTAAAGCAACCCAATGTAAGTTTAGTTCTTTCACTCGTAGCTCGGGCTGTGGGGGTGCTAGAGGAGGGAGCCTCTAAGTCCCCTGAAGACGTACAAACAAACTGCACGTTGATACGACCTTCCCAGCCGGAGATATGGCCACACTTTACAAAAACTTCCTTTGGGTCGCTTTAAAAAAAAAAAACCCGCTAATTAAATCGCAATCGCAATATCTGTCCAAATAATCGCAATTCGATTTTTTTGCCCAAATCGTGCAGCCCTAGTACAGAGCTGCAGCCGCTCATAGGTGGAGCTGCGTTAGTGATACAAGATCATTATTACATACTTATTCATTACAATCAAATACAATCATGTTCATAGATGTGGCTTTGTTTGGCTTGTTAACCAGCCAACTCTGTAACATTACCCTAGTGAATTACTCATGACATGACGTAGGCCTACTAGTTCCCTCTCGTCCGCATTTCAGACAGCAAATGTTACTAGCCCTTTGTAAACAAGCACAAACAGTTTCCACCACTTATCCATGGCACTTTTTGTTCAGTAAAAGATTGCATTTCATGTTCGAAAGGCGCTATGTAAATAAAGCTTTACTTACTTACTTACTTTTACACTGCTGTACTGAAAAGGTACTTAACCGTGACTTCAAAACCACAAACTGAAATGTGTTTCTATCGTTACACCCCTATATATTTTAAATGTAACAATACAAACTTGATCTATTCAAATCTGTAATCTCTTACCTTTTCATTCGCTATTTTCATTTTGTCTGCACTGTTATCCTGTGGCCTGTAAATGGTATTTGAAAATCATGGCATATAGTAAGGGCATTTTACCAGATATTTGACCAATCTGCGAAGTAAATCGTTACCAAGAAATTTCTTCACCAATGTGTTTCTAAAGGTGTGTAATAACATGTCCTAAAAGGTTGAAATTCAACTCCTGTGGGAAACCTCATAAAAAACTGCTCAAAGTTGGGGTACCGATAACCGATTTTCGAAAATTCGAAAATGCTTAAATTGGACTTTTGAGGGGTCAAACTAGGCATTTTTGATTGCAAGCTTCCACCTCTACTACCACCTCCACTACCACCTCTACTACCACCTCCACTACCACCTCCACTACCACCTCCACTACCACCTCCACTACCACCCCCACTACCACCTCTACTACCACCTCTACTACCACCTCCATTATCACCCCCACTACCACCTCCACTACCACCTCCACTACCACCTCCACTACCACCCCCACTACCAACTCTACTACCACCTCTACTACCACCTCTACTACCACCTCTACTACCACCTCTACTACCACCTCCACTACCACCTCTACTACCACCTCTACTACCACCTCTACTACCACCTCCACTACCACCTCTACTACCACCTCTACTACCACCTCTACTACCACCTCTACTACCACCTCCACTACCACCCCCACTACCACCTCTACTACCACCCCCACTACCACCTCTACTACCACCTCTACTACCACCCCCACTACCATCTCCACTACCACCTCCACCTCCACTACCTACCACCTCCACTACCACCCCCACTACCACCTCCACTACCACCTCCACTACCACCTCCACTACCACCCCCACTACCACCTCCACTACCACCTCCACTACCACCTCCACTACCTACCATCTCCACTACCACCTCCACTACCACCTCCACTACCACCTCCACTACCACCCCCACTACCACCTCTACTACCACCTCCACTACCTACCACCCCCACTACCACCTCCACTACCACCTCCACTACCACCTCCACTACCTACCATCTCCACTACCACCTCCACTACCACCTCCACTACCACCTCTACTACCTAACACCTCCACTAACACCTCCACTAACACCTCCACTAACACCTCCACTAACACCTCCACTACCACCTCCACTACCACCTCCACTACCACCTCCACTACCACCTCTACTACCTACCATCTCCACTACCACCTCCACCTCCACTACCACCTCTACTACTACCACCTCCACTACCTACCACTTCCACTACCACCCCCACTACCTACCACCTCCACTACCACCTCCACTACCTACCACCTCCACTACCACCCCCACTACCACCTCCACTACCACCTCCACTACCTACCACCTCCACTACCACCTCCACTACCTACCATCTCCACTACCACCTCCACTACCACCCCCACTACCACCTCCACTACCACCTCCACTACCTACCATCTCCACTACCACCGCCACTACCACCTCCACTACCACCTCCACTACCACCCCCACTACCACCCCCACTACCACCCCCACTACCACCTCCACTACCACCTCTACTACCACCCCCACTACCACCCCCACTACCACCTCCACTACCACCTCCACTACCACCTCCACTACCTACCATCTCCACTACCACCTCCACTACCACCTCCACTACCACCTCTACTACCTAACACCTCCACTACCACCTCTACTACCTACCATCTCCACTACCACCTCCACCTCCACTACCACCTCCACTACCACCTCCACTACCTTCCACCTCCACTACCACCCTCACTACCTACCACCCCCACTACCACCTCCACTACCACCTCCACTACCACCTCCACTACCACCCCCACTACCACCTCCACTACCTACCATCTCCACTACCACCCCCACTACCACCTCCACTACCACCTCCACTACCTACCATCTCCACTACCACCTCCACTACCACCTCCACTACCACCCCCACTACCACCTCCACTACCACCTCCACTACCACCCCCACTACCATCCCCACTACCACCTCCACTACCACCTCTACTACCACCTCCACTACCACCTCTACTACCACCTCCACTACCACCTCTACTACCACCTCCACTACCACCTCTACTACCACCTCCACTACCACCTCTACCTCCACTACCACCCCCACTACCACCTCTACTACCATCTCCACTACCACCCCCACTACCACCTCCACTACCACCTCCACTACCTACCATCTCCACTACCACCTCCACTACCACCTCCACTACCACCCCCACTACCACCTTCACTACCTACCACCTCCACTACCACCCCCACTACCATCCCCACTACCACCTCCACTACCACCTCTACTACCACCTCCACTACCACCTCCACTACCACCTCCACTACCACCTCTACTACCACCTCCACTACCACCTCTACCTCCACTACCACCTCCACTACCACCTCTACCTCCACTACCACCCCCACTACCACCTCCACTACCACCTCCACTACCACCCCCACTACCACCTCCACTACCACCTCCACTACCTACCATCTCCACTACCACCTCCACTACCACCTCCACTACCACCCCCACTACCACCTCCACTACCACCTCCACTACCACCTCTACTACCACCTCCACTACCTACCACCCCCACTACCACCTCCACTACCACCTCCACTACCTACCATCTCCACTACCGCCTCCACTACCACCTCCACTACCACCTCTACTACCTAACACCTCCACTACCTAACACCTCCACTAACACCTCCACTAACACCTCCACTACCACCTCCACTACCACCTCCACTACCACCTCCACTACCACCTCTATTACCTACCATCTCCACTACCACCTCCACCTCCACTACCACCTCTACTACTACCTCCACTACCACCTCCACTACCTACCACTTCCACTACCACCCCCACTACCTACCACCTCCACTACCACCCCCACTACCACCTCCACTACCACCTCCACTACCACCTCCACTACCTACCACCTCCACTACCACCCCCACTACCACCCCCACTACCACCTCCACTACCACCTCCACTACCACCTCCACTACCTACCACCTCCACTACCACCTCCACTACCACCTCCACTACCTACCACCTCCACTACCACCCCCACTACCACCTCCACTACCACCTCCACTACCACCCCCACTACCACCTCCACTACCACCTCCACTACCTACCATCTCCACTACCACCTCCACTACCACCTCCACTACCACCTCTACTACCACCCCCACTACCACCCCCACTACCACCTCCACTACCACCTCCACTACCACCTCCACTACCTACCATCTCCACTACCACCTCCACTACCACCTCCACTACCACCTCTACTACCTAACACCTCCACTACTAGGGATGCTCCGATCTGGATTTTTGGGGCCGATACCGATCACCGATTTGTTTCCTCAAGATCAACCGATACCGATACCGATTTTTAAAAAAATACATAACTGACTGGATAGCCTAAATATTTTTTGCTTTTTAGACAAAAGTTTTGATCCATTAGGCACCAAGCAAACGCAGACCCATTTTTATGGCATAGTAAAGGTCTGGCCTATCACCCAGTTAGGGCCTGAAGCCCAAGTCAGTCGATATGGCTGTATAAAAGACATCATAAACGTGGCCTTCATGGTTTACATACTGTTACGTCCTCCTATGTTTTCTGTTCAGTTATCTGTCTTCCCCAGGGAAAAATAAAAATAAAAAATCGGTTTTTGCGATCGGCCATTTTTGCCGATCACCGATCGAGTCATTTGGAGTGAAATCGGCCGATTTAAATCGGTGGCCGATAAATCGGAGCATCCCTATCCACTACCACCTCTACTACCTACCATCTCCACTACCACCTCCACCTCCACTACCACCTCTACTACCACCTCCACTACCACCTCCACTACCTACCACCTCCACTACCACCCTCACTACCTACCACCTCCACTACCACCCCCACTACCACCTCCACTACCACCTCCACTACCACCTCCACTACCTACCACCTCCACTACCACCCCCACTACCACCTCCACTACCTACCATCTCCACTACCACCCCCACTACCACCTCCACTACCACCTCCACTACCTACCATCTCCACTACCACCTCCACTACCACCCCCACTACCACCTTCACTACCTACTAGGGGTGCAACGGTTCAGTTGGCCCACGGTTCGGTACGGTTCGGTATTTTGGGTCACGGTTTTCGGTACGGTTCGGTTCAGAAACAAATGCTACTATTTATTTACAAACTGTTACTTTACTTTATTTTGCTTATACATAATATGGAACTTTAACATACACATGTTTATGTTATGTATATAATGTATATATAATTGTATATAAACAAAAAACACTTTCAAATGTCCAAAAATAAATAAACACTTTCGAAAGTAAAAGTGCACTTTAGCCTTGACAGCTGGTAGCCCGTATACAAACAGGAGGAAAACAAATTCACACTACAAAAGTAACACTTTCCACATAGCGTTCCAACATGTCATGTGTTGTATTCCAACGAGTTGCGACATCGTGGATTAATTTGTGTTTTGGTAAGTCTAACATATCTTGTTTAATTGTCAGAATATGGTGGGCTGTGGTGCTTTTGTGGAAGAAAGTGACTGCATGTCTGATCTTACCCAGGAGGCGGGACACCGGGGTTATTGCCACTGCCTTCTTGGCGGCGAGATTTACGACGTGCGCAAAGCAGCCGATCTGTGGCCCCAGTCCACCAGCTTCATGGATCGCATTTACGATATTTGCTGCGTTGTCTGTTGTTACGGGAATTGTTATGTTTGGCCTCTCCAACTTCCACTCAGTCACTGCATTTGTTAGTTCCTCTGCCAGGTGCGCGCTGGTATGGCTTTCGTATAGTGGACGAGTTTGCAGTACTGCGCTCTTCATCTCCCAATCCGGTGACATGTAGTGGACCGTGACAGTGAGGTAACTCTCCGTTGCCCGGGAGGTCCAACCCTCCGTAGTCAGTGCAAAGCTCTGTGTTTTTGCCAAATCGTCTTCAATGCCTCTGCGCGTTGTTTGGTAAATACCGGGGATTATTTTGGTGCTGAATGATGTACGGGAGGGGACACTGTAACGGGGCTCGAGAGTTTTTATCAGATTTCGAAAACCCAAATCTCCAACCACCGAAAAGGGCTGCAAATCCTTTGCAATGAACATCCCCACTGCATTGGTTATTTTTTTGTGTTTCTCTGAAGTGGTAGTGTACGTCTGTCCGAACGCATCAGAGAGAGACTGCTGTCTGCTCACTGACGCTACCTGACTGGCTTTCCTGCTCCCAGTCAGTGTTATCGTTGAGTGGTAGCGGCGAATATGCTGGTTCATGTTAGAGGTGCAACCATTTGCATATGGCACACGCTTTAAGCAGAGCTTGCAGACAGTAATATTTCTGTCCACTGTTTTCCCCCCCTTATTGTCGTATTCAACAGGAAAAGCGAAATGACCCCACACCGCAGACTTGTAGGCATCCGGGGCTTCCTCAAACTGTTGCGGCGCTCTCAGAGCTAATTTACGAACGCAGCCAAATCGCAGCATAAACCGAAAACCGTCACGGTTCACTAGTGAATTGAGCCGTGGAACGCAAACCGTACCGTCCGTAAAAAAACCGAGAACCGTTGCACCCCTACTACCTACCACCTCCACTACCACCTCCACTACCACCTCCACTACCACCTCCACTACCACCCCCACTACCATCCCCACTACCACCTCCACTACCACCTCTACTACCACCTCCACTACCACCTCTACTACCACCTCCACTACCACCTCCACCTCCACTACCACCCCCACTACCACCTCCACTACCACCTCCACTACCACCTCTACTACCACCTCTACTACTACCACCTCCACTACCACCTCCACTACCACCTCCACTACCACCTCTACTACCACCCCCACTACCACCTCCACTACCACCTCTACTACCACCCCCACTACCACCTCCACTACCACCTCCACTACCACCTCTACTACCACCTCCACTACCACCTCTACTACCACCTCTACTACCACCTCCACTACCACCTCTACTACCACCTCTACTACCACCTCCACTACCACCTCTACTACCACCTCTACTACCACCTCCACTACCACCTCTACTATCACCTCTACTACCACCTCTACTACCACCTCTACTACCACCTCCACTACCACCTCTACTACCACCTCCACTACCACCTCTACTACCTAACACCTCCACTACCACCTCCACTACCACCTCTACTTCCACCTCCACTACCACCTCCACTACCTACCACCTCCACTACCACCCCCACTACCTACCACCTCCACTACCACCTCCACTACCACCTCCACTCTGAGTATTATGCAGCTAATTTAAATAAATGTAAATGTTAATTAAAAAAAAGGGCGTGGCAGTTTCTCTACCAGGAAGTGGTCTTGGTGACAAATAAATGCTTGCAATCATAATCATGAAAAATGCCTAGTTTGACCCCTCAAAAGTTACTCAAGTCCAATTTAAGCATTTTTGAATTTTCGAAAATCGGTTATCGGTACCCCAACTTTGAGCAGTTTTTTAATGAGGTTTCCCACAGGAGTTGAATTTCAACCTTTTAGTACATGTTATTACACACCTTTAGAAACACATTGGTGAAGAAATTTTTTGGTAACGATTTACTTCGCAGATTTTCACATGTTTCCCTTACTAATAGTCAGCCTATTTGCTGTGTTGTCAACACAGAAAAAGCTAAACTTTTGGTTTTCCCTTGAAAAAGAGGGGGCCACATATTAAAGAGCTGTAATTCCTAGACCCTTCCTCCAATCTGGATAGGAATACCCTCAAATTAAAGAGGGTATTTAGTAGTGTTGTTCCGATACCGATACTAGTATCGGCATGTCCACCGATACGCACAAAAATGCTGGTATCGGTATCGGCGAGTACTTTACAAAAACGTTTTTTTTGTTGTTTTTTTTTACTTAAGTTTTACAAAAACTTTACGAGTTTTACAAAGGTTTTGAGCAGTGCCAGACTAAGTGTTAGCAATAATTTTACATCGAGGTGAGTATGCGGCTCAAAAAACATGTTTTTTTGTTTTGTTTTTTCAAACGCCGTGGTATCGGATCGGTACTCGGTATCGGCAAGTACTGCACGGTCAGGTATCGGTATCGGTATCGGGATAAAAAAATGGTATCGGAACAACACTAGTATTTAGTCTGCACTTTAAGGCCATATTCATTCTATAACTGTAACTTGAATATGTTTTGGTAAACAGCTAAAATAACAACAATTCTGTCAGTGTCCAAAATGCATATGGACCTACATATAGCTTGGCTACTGTTTTCCACTTCTGGTAAAAAAAATAATAAAAAAAAAATGTTTTGATTACATTTCTTCACTTTTGTTTTAATATTTTGATCATATTTATTCATAGGGTTCCCTGCACTGTGAACTCCCCATCTGGGCAATGATGGATGCTTTTGCTTGTTCTGGTCATGACGACATGCGCCAGTGCTACGTCCAGTGTGGGAAGAAACTAAACATGGAGGATATTGTGAAAATACGGCAGCGAATTAGAAAAGGAGGACAACACCATTGTGGTACAACTGATCAGTAAGTCATACACATGCTGTGAATCCTGTCCACAAGTAGCCTATTGTGTTCACAGGGTTCGACAGTAACGCTTGTCCGGAGCAAGTAAAACATTTGCCGGGTTTGTTTGCGCGAGCCCGATGACGCTGCTGGATCCTGGATACTTTTAACTGTGCAGGAAGAACAACAGACGGCATAATAATAATATCTTTACTCCACGATCATCTAGTCTGGTCTGGCGCCTGCGCCGTCTGTTGTTCTTCCTGCACACAGGTAAACATATCCAGGATCCAGCAGCGTTGTCGGGCTCGCGCAAACAAATCCGGTGAACTTTTTATTTACTCCGGGCATGCGTTACTGTCGAACCCTGGTTCAATAATTCACCATAGGGTGCCAGGTGTACAGTATGCTAATGGTGGTCATTGAATTGATATGATGAATTATACTGCCAGGTGCATAACTATAATCTTAGCCAAGTCATTGTATTAGCTCAGTACATTTCAGCAGCAGCTAAATTAAAGTTGGTAATTAAAGGGCAGAACTATAAGCACATCTAATAGATGAATGTCATGTATGATAACGCAGCAAGCTTGCTTGAAAGGGAGCTGCCAGTCAAGCGTGCAAAGTCCACGCCCATACAACCCTCTGTCTGACCAGGAAGTTGAGCCTAACTAGAAGATTATTGTCATTTAAAATATCAAATATCAAATATCAAAATACAATTGGAACAGTTTAATGTCTATTTTCCAGACCCTTTAATTACAAAGAAATGCAATCAGTAATCCATAGATTATTGCATTTGCAGGACATGTCCTGTCAGTCTAGATGGGCTTTCAGTGAACTGGTTGGCTGTCATTTATAATTGACTCTGCACTGTTTGTGCCTCCTTTGTTTCTAGCTGCAGGTCCTCTTCAGCTCATGCAACCATGTATGAACCAGAGTCCACAGAGTCCCCCGGATATGACTGTGGTTTTCCAGCCCTGAAAATCACATGGTGGGGTCCAGAGATGGTGGCAGTGAAGCTGGAGGAAGAAGATGTAGAGGGGAATGGTGTGATGGTGAAAGAAGAAGTGGAGGAGAAGAGAGTGATGATGAAAGAAGAAGTGGAGGAGAAGAGAGTGATGGTGAAAGAAGAAGATGGAGGTGCAGCTGTAATGCAAAAAGGTTTGATGGTGAAAGAAGAAGATGGAGGAGAAGAAATGAGGGAGGAGGGAGTGATGGTGAAAGAAGAGAACAGAGGAGAAGTGGAGATGGAAGACAGTGAGATAGTTGGTAAGTCTTTGTTGCATAGTGGTGAGGGTCATTGCTCTGCTGTAAAATCAATGCTGCCAGTGGCAAGGCAAGTTTATTTGTATGGCACATGTCATACAACAGGGGCAATTCAAAGTGCTTTACATACATTATTTAAAAATACAGCAAGAGGAGCATAGCAAGAAAATAAAAACGACTGAATAAAAGCAAATATAAGAGGTAAATAGATAAAACATTTAATAAGACAATAGTTCATGGATAAAAGACATTGATAGAAGTCTTTAATCATAACTGCTGCAAAACATGAAGGTTTTCAGCTTAGATTTAAATATGTTTAGGGTTTGCGCCTGTTGATTTCTTCAGGGAGTTTGTTCCAGGAGCATGCAGCAGCGTGACTGAAAGCTGCTGCACCGTGTTTTGTTTTTACTCTTGGAATTATTAGCTGAGTAGTCTCACCTGACCTTAGGGGCCTTGCGGGAATATAGGGTGGGAGGAGATCTGATGTATTTTGGTCCAAGACCATTTTCTGTGAGAGACTGGTAGCCAGTGTAGGGATCTCAGGATTTGTGTAATGTGTTCAAACGTATTCATTTTTGTTAGGACCCTAGCAGTTGCGTTTTGGATGAGCTGCAGCTTACGAACAGCCCCTTTAGATAGGCCTGTTAGTAGACCATTACAATAATCAAGTCTACTCGAAACAAATGCATGGATGAGTTTTTTTTCAAGGTCTTATTTGGACATGAAACCTCTCATTCTTGTTATGTTTTTCAGGTGATAGTAGGCTGATTTAGTTATCGAGTTCAGTGTTTCCTTCAGGAATTTTTACATTAGTGGCGGAGAGCCCTGTCCGCGCGCATAGTGCATGAAACGCGCACGCGCGCTCAAAACAATGACCTAATTTCAACCAAAACTAGAGGGAGGATGGCAAAAAAATAAAAAATATATACAGAATATAAACTTGTGATACCGGTTTCCATCCATCAGCTCTGAAGGTTTACGTTACTCACGGATCCAATGTCCTTCCAAACGAGCAGTCTGGCTCTGTCTCAAACACAACAGGAAAAGTATGTCCAACTTGGCGAAAGTTCTTCAACTAGATGTGATGTCTATCATGTCTATCATGTCTATCATGTCTGTCAAAATTATCAAATTAGCCATCGTCCTGGCTAGGGATGGGACGATTATCGTTTTTATCGTTAATCGCGATAAAAACACCCGCGATAACTTAATCGTGGAGAATTTTTATTATTTGAATAATCGTCATAATCGTATGTTATGAATAAACTATGTTTAACAAATGTCTGGCGCTATTTTTCAGCCTAGTCTACATTACTTTTGCAGTCAAGTTAGCGACTGTTACTGTAATATAATTGCAATTCCTCACATGAGCCGCGCGCACAACGGCACGCTCCCCGCGGCTGCTATCAGACTGGCCGCGGGAGTGAGTGTTGAGGGAGAGAGGAGACGGCAACCCTCGCTCGCCATAGACTGTATCCCTACTCGTCTCTCCTGAGCTCGGTTGTAACGTGAACCGTGGAATACAGGATATGTTAGATGCTTTACAATAATTCCCCAAATGACCAGAAAAGGAAGTTAGATTTGTCGCTGGTCGCTTTTGACTAATTAAGTCGCCAAGGGGCTCTGGAAGTTGGCAACACTGGGAGTGCGTTCTTTAAACTTCCTTGTGTACGTTAATGAAAGGTGCTGATTGGCCGAAAAGGAATTGCTCTTTCTTAACCCTTAGAGGGCTGGGGCTATTTGAGGCATTTTTGTCATACTTAGGATTTTGACCTCATATACCACATTATGGACCCGGATTATGGCCAGAGATATGTGCCACTAGAATCTGAATTTGAATTACTGATTTAAAATGTCCTAAAAATACAACAAAATCTAAGTTAAAGTGATTACAGTGTGTTTTATTGGCATAAATAAAATAAAATAAAATAAAAATATTATTTTTTTTTTTTTAAATTCTCGCGATAATATCGGGGATGGCGATTATTTTGCCCACGATAATCGTGACATGACATTTTCTAATCGTCCCACCCCTAGTCCTGGCATGCTTGGGTGTTGGTTTCAACGCACCTGTTGTTTGTCCTTCCTCCGTTTGCAACAAGAAACTCTGGACCTTTTCATGAATTAAAGTGGTCTTAAAATCCAAAGTCCAAATAAAAGTAACAAACGAAAGTAATATATGTTGGTGTACATACCACAGCGCACAGTAGCTGCTGCTTGTTCTCCCGCTGTAGTTGTAGCTGGTGGTGGTGGTACCCCGCCATAAACGTTGTTAGCTGATCCACCAACTAGCTCCTTTGCTCCTGCCAGCCATGCAGTTTCGGATCGCTCATAGCCACTGCTAGCTTCAGCAATGTTTGAAGTGTCTGGGACATCTTTTTTCTTGAAAAATCCATCCATCTGTCGCTGTTTTCGTTTAATTTTTCGAAGTTATTTAACGTGATATCTTATTTGTGCACCTAGCTAGCTAGATCAGCTTTTTGTATCTTTTAGATGGTTCACATTTAGACCAATCAGGAGTAGCCCTTGTGTCACGTCGTCAACTGAATGTTTAATGTCATTAATCTGATTTTGGATCAGCGGTTAGAGAGAGATGGGCGTGGGTTTAGGTGCACTTTTAGTCAACATCCATTATAGCGCTGATCTAGGATCAGATATATTTTAATCAGCTAAAATGATCAGAGGTGGATTTTCTTTTTTTTGTTTTGTTTTTGTTTTAGTGGACTGAATCAATTAGTGGCGGAGGAAATTCATTCGTGGCGGCCCGCCACCAATAAATGCATATAGAGGAAACTAGAGATGCTCCGATCAGGGTTTTTGGTGCCGATCACCGATCACTGGAATCAGTGATCTGCCGATCCGATATCACCGATCACCGATCACAGCGTCGAAAATGGCAATTGAAGCATTCTATTTATTGTGTAGCATTATTTATGTTTTAAATTATTCTTAACACCATTGACATTGTATATTAAGTATTTAAATTAAATTAGGATATGAGAAAGTATCATGAATTGACGACCATCTGTTTTATTGAATTCACAACCACCTGTAGCTTACTTCAGGAAAAACAAATAAAATGTGAAAATAAAAATCATAATAAATAAAATGTACACTGTCACATCAAATGTGCAACATTCCACTCGAATGAGAGGAACTAGGGGCTCTTAGAGAACTTGGAGCTTATACTGTAACTGTAGCTTTCCTGAGGAACAATAAACATACCCAAACTAAACTGCAACATAAACAGGCTATAGCCAAATATAAAATACTGTTTCAAGTCAGTCAGTTTCAAGTCATATTTAGGAGGAGATAAGACAGCAAGTCAGTAATAATCAATAAAACAAAAAAACAAAACATTGCACCTAAGGAGATTTCAGACTCAAACCTTACTTCTGATTAAGCAGCATCACTGGCAGATTAGCCTTGAGAAATACAAGCATCTCAGCGTTTTTGGCACTCAGCCTGTTCCTCTTATCATCTAAAATATGTCCTGCTGCTGAAAAGTCGCTCGCTATCTACACTTGTGCAAGGTGCACAGAGGAAGACCTAAAACTCACGCGCTAATAGTTGTTGTTGCTATGGGCCAAGTGACTTCCTGCTCGCGGGGTCACATGACGTCGGTGAACACTACCTACACTACGCTCGTGAAGTCGCGCTGGAACTCTGACCAGCACTCGTGGAACGCCTCTCGTCCAATCAAAGCACTCGGTCCCTTTATGACGTCGAGCCCAGTGTGCGCTTCGGCGCTCTCTGAGCGAATCGACGAACGCAGCAAATGCCGTATGATATTCGTGGTATTGAAAGACCTTGCGTGCGTTCCTCCCCGAGGTATTTCTTTTGAGCAGACATTACAAACGGCATATTTGTTGTCTCTTTCCGACACTGTGTAATATTTCCAGACTGGCGACGCCATTTTGTAAACTGATCGGTCATGTTTGATCGGCCGTTTTGAGAACTCCGATCAAAACCGATCAAGGCCATATCGGCCGATACCGATCGGCGCCGATCAGATCGGAGCATCACTAGAGGAAACACTGGAGTTCATGTGGCTGTTGAAGTTTAGAGTCTAGAATTACACTAAGATTTCTGACCAGTTTTTTAGTTTAGAGAGAGAATCAAGTTTTGCACTGACTTTCGATCATTTGTCAGGTGCACCGAATACAATTATCTCTGTTTTGTCCTAATGAAGCGATGTAAACACTGCTATTTGAGACTAACAAAACACGCATATTCCTACACTAGTAGCAATAGCAGTGTTTCCATCTCATGGCTCTATGGTAGATACCATGTCTACATCTCATGGCTCTATCTACATCTAATGGCTCTATGGTAGATACCATGTTTACATCTCATGGCTCTATGGTAGATACCATGTTTACATCTCATGGCTCTATGGTAGATCCCATGTTTCCATCTCATGGCTCTATGGTAGATACCATGTCTACATCTCATGGCTCTATGGTAGATACTAGGGCTGGGCAAACGATCAACATTTCTTTTTCGATAATCGCAAGAATTAACGATCAATTATCGATTAATTGATAAGCTTTTTTTTCATTAAAAATAGGGCAGAAATAACAAGCATGTTTTCCTTGGGGAAAAACGTTATTTGTGTTGCTATTGCACACATTCATTCATTCACATTCAAACTAGACACAGTCAGATAACAATCCTCTTAAACAAGGCAGTGAGTAGCCTAAATTGTTTAACTTAAAAACACATTTTACGTTATAAATACAAATATAGAAAATAAGTAACTCACCATAGGAGCAGTAAAAAAACAGTTACTCACAAATAGGAGGATGACTGAAAACGTTAGTGTCCTTAAAAAATAAAAAAATAAAAATTATTTTAGAACCAAGAGGAGAGAGCACATTACTCCGGTCCTAGCTACTCTGCACTGGCTGCCAGTAACATGTAGGGTTGATTTTAAGGTCCTCCTCCTTATATACAAAGCCCTTAATGGGCGAGGCCCAAAGTACATTGCTAATTCCCTTGCCAATTATGTACCCTCAAGAACACTAAGATCATCTATCGCAGGTTTATTAGAAGTTCCCAGCAACAGCCAGAAGAAGATCGGGAGCGCAGCCTTTGCCAACTATGCCCCAAAGCTTTGGAACACATTACCTTTAAAGATCAGGGAAGCCAGCTCACTAAATATTTTTAAAAGAAAGCTAAAAACGTACTTCTTCAATATAGCCTTCAACTAGCTCATCTGCACCTGCCTACTGCTCATTTGCCAGCTACTGCACTTTAAATATTTTATCAACTAGCCCTTTAAAAAAAAAAAAATAGTTTATTGTATTTTCTTTACCTTTTCTTTAGACTGTTTTCCCCTGCTTTTATATTCACGTACTAGTGATGGACCTCGACCCGCCGAGGTCTAAGTAGGCTAAAGGAAGGGACAGTATACTAGGTCCTGGATATTAGATTTCAGGGGTAACCAGCAGTGTGCGAATTAAATCACGCTGTGCGGGGGAGCCGCACATCATGCGAGGGCGACGCAACGACACATACCAAGCCTAAACACTGCCCTACACAACACAACCATGCACATAGCCCTTCTCATTATAACACAGCAATCCATAGGCCTACAACACAGAAGAAGCCAAGTCTATAAAAGCGGGTCTTACCTTAACACAGAAGCGACCACAGAGGCCTGGGTTCAGCTGCCTTTGCTCTACGTCCAGGAGCCCATGATGTGGACAGGCGATGACCTGATTTAAGCCAAGATGTGATGAAAGGCATTGGATCGAATCTCTCCAATGGAGGTCCATTAAGGTCCACAAAAAGTAGTGATGAGAGGCTAAGCAACTATTCTTTGAGAACAGCCACGGGAGGCGTCTGGTCCAGTCACTCCACTGTTCGCTGGTCCAGCCAGCCAGAGGGACCCCAGCATCTTCGCACCCCCCATCTCCAGCAACAGGCGGGTGGTCATCAGCATCATCATCATCATCCTCTTCCTCATCTCCTCCGACCTCTTTTTGTTGTTGTCTTCCTAACATTAGTTTCCACGTTAGCTTCTTCTCTTGGCTTGTCTTGTTGTGTCTCTTCAGCCCCCACAGTAACGTTAACGTTAGCTGTCCAGTTAGCATTAGCACTAACGTTAGCTGTCAAGTTAGCATTAGCACTAACGTTAGCTGTCAAGTTAGCATTAGCACTAACGTTAGCTGCCTCTTCTCTCGGCTCTGTTGTGCTACCACCACCAGCTACAGGTGGATTTTCCTCTTCATCATTTTGTTTAGACTTCTTTGGATAGAAATCGCCCAAGGTGAGTTGCTTTCTTCTTTTCGACATCTTTTCTTCTTCTTTTCACTGTCATCAACAATGGCGCGCAGGTGACAGTTTTTTAACGCACGTAGTAAACAAGTTCGTGAGTGGGTAGTGGATGCCTGCAGACAGTGCCCCCACGCTCCGAGCGGCTCTAGGCTAGCGCGGTAAAATCTTTTTTTTCATTTTTTTATATATATATTTTTACAATTAAATAAACCGGGGGGACAAGAATTAGAGGAGAAACGGCAATGTAAAATAAACAAGATTTATTGTAGAATATAACAAAAACTGGTTTCCGTGAAACTCCTGAACTCAAAACTACTCTGTAAAAAGAAGAGCGACTGAATAAGGTATAAACGAAGAATAGTAAATAACTGGCCAAGTGGTAGACAACTACCAGAGATCAAATACAAATAAGACTAAAGTGACATTAGCAAACACAAACACAACCTACACAATACAAAAGTACAGCTGTACTAACGAAAGCAACTCTCAAGTTGTAGTCTGGCCCACTGGCACCATCACTGTGTCTCTCCCAGGCTTTTATCCTCCCTCCACTCTTGATTGATGATTGAGCACACCTGTGCTCAATCAGGCCATCACCATGGCAATTGGTAGGAGGAAGGACAATCACCTGGGAGAGAACACAATAAACAAACAAAACACATAACTACACACACTACGGACGTAACACCCCCCCACATAAGAGCGAACTTATAGTTTGCCATACACAAGAGTCAACACACAGTTGGAAGTGCCTAAGGCTAAGGAGCGCAGATAAAGTCTCCTTCTCAAGGCTGTTCTCTGCTGGAGGATCCTCCTCCATCATCTTGTCCTTAAGAGGGTGATCTCTCCCACCCTTTCTGGCACTGTGATTGTCCTGTCTTTGACTGGGTCTAGGACCTTGGACCTGGTCTGTGCCACACTGGGAGGTTGCCTGACCACCAGAGACTGTCCTCCTCTGAGGCTGGGCACCATCCCGGCCTGGCTGCTGGGGAGGATGAGCAGACTCTCTCTCCTGCCTCGGAGACACAGGCTGGCCCCTTCTCTGGGCACCCCTCTCCACCGGCACCGTTTGGACAGCCTGCTTCACCTTAGGGCCTCCTCCTCTTTTGGGCTGGCCACTGCAACACACACTGTTATTTACAGGTAATGGGGAAGGATAGACTTTACCACCAGCTATGTCGTTTCCCATGATAAAATCAATGCCTTCAATGGGAAAACAGGAGCGGACGGCTACTGGGAAGAAACCAGTGACTAGGTTAGATTTCACATACATGCGGTGAAGAGGTGCGGGTACGACCCCCATACCGATACCTCTTACGCTTGTGCTCATGTCACAGGCAGGTGCAGCACTCACAGGCAGGACACTGGAGAGAATGAAGGACTGCGAGCCACCGGTGTCTCGCAACACCGTGACCGGGCACTGGTCCTCAGACTTTCCTGTGAGAGACACAAACCCTGTGAAAATAAATGGCTTAAAACACTCAGGCACTCCTTTCTTGGTGGCCTGGCCACCGGGGAACACTGTATTAATCAGCCCCACACCCTTCGGTGGCGAGGCTGGGCCTGAAGCTGGTAACTGTTGCTTTTTCTTTAAGGACATGCAGTCAGCAACTACATGACCAAGTTTGTGACAGAAAAAGCACTGTCTCTCCACCTTTGGACCCACTGTTGGTACATTGGCATGGGAGACCTGCATGTTACCATCTTCTAGGGATGTCCTACAAGGGGAGGAAGGATCATGGTTATCAGAAACACTTTTGTGCGCGATAGCAAACTCCTCTGCCAGAGTAGCGGCCTGCCGTAAAGTAGTCGCCTTCTGTTCGTTTAAATAAACCACAGTGCGCTCTGGCCAGTGTTGCCACAGTTACTTTGAAAAAGTATTCTGATTACTGATTACTGATTACTCCTTTAAAAAGTAATCTAGTTACTTTACTGATTACTTGATTTAAAAAGTAACTAAGTTAGATTACTAGTTACTTTTTTAGTTACTATTGGCAGCTGCCTAGGCACCCGACCCCCCCCCCCCCCCCCCCCCCCGCAACATAAAAATGAAAACTGGTTTTGCCAAAACTCACTTTATTTTAACAGTAACTTAAATTACATAATTAAACTTTAAACAATAACTTAAAACAACAAAATAAAGAGTCTTTCTTTGCCTCACCCAACATAAATACTTGTTTTTAAACAATAAAATAAATATAATCTTTATTTAACACAGTAACTAGCAAGGAGTGGTTTCACAAAACCTAAAACCTACCCTGACCATTCAGATATGATCCTAATATAATCCTAATCCTAAACTGGGTGAGTCTGAGTTTATCAATGAAGAGTGAACTCAGCTGTCAAGACTGGAAGGAGGCCATGAACACGCTATGGAGGCCATGAACACGCTATGGAGGCCATGAACACGCTATGGAGGCCATGAACACACTATGAGTGAAACAGTGGAAAGGGGCGAGTAAACCAGTGGTTGTATCTCATTAACAGAAGCTTCTCAAACCTCTTGTCAGAAAGTCTGTTCCTTCTAGGCGTGAGCACCAAACCTCCCAGACTAAAGAGCCGCTCTACAGGAGCGCTAGATGGGGTTGGAGTGTTATACTTCAAGAAAATGTTCTTAATGTTTGGATACTGATTCAGAATCTGAAGCTCATGCCCTGACCTCAAGTAGTCCATGACTTCCTTTTCTGCCGAGTAGGTCTCCTCTGGCTCCGCCTCAAAAGCAAAAAAGTCCATCTCGCCTTGGTTGGCAGTCGTGGTGGGTACACTGGCAGGGCTCTGTGCTGCAGGAGCAGTTTTGCGACATTCTGCTGTGAGAAGCTCCTTTACTTGCTCCCTCCTACCTTCATCTCTCAGCCATCGGAGTTTGAATTTTGGACAACTAGCAGCTGCGAGAAGGGCATCTTTGTTGTCCAGCACACTGGCAAAACGAGTCTGGATAGCCTGAAAGATATAATTTGATATGTTTATTATTATCTAGTTGTAGCCTATAAGGTCTATTATTTATACCTTTATTTACTAATTATGTATGCAATTAGTTTGTGCAACTGACAACCTACATACTGCAGTATGGTGTGACTCTGCTCCATGTTCATGAATAGTGCAATGAAAATGTATTTATTTATCTTTAAGATGGAACAACATAGCATACCTGCACTATGGCATCTGGAAGGCCTGCAGTCATCTTGGATAGGGTGTCTTTCACAGCAAGGGTCTTCTGCATCAGGACTTCAAGTGTGGGCAGTAAAGTCCCATACGGACAGTCACCTTGTAGGATATCCAGTGCTATAGTTAGAGGCTTCATGACGGTACAGTACTCATGCAGGTACTGGTACTCCTGGTCTTTGAAGCACTTCACTCCCAGCTTGTTGCACAGAGTAGTCAGCTCATTCATGGGGATTTCTGCGATTCTCTTTATGGCTTCGTAAAAGGAATTCCACCTTGTGGATGTCGGTACCAGGAGCTTTCTTTTGTTAACCTCCTCCACCGTTTCTGACGCAACGGTAGATCGGCTTGCTTTCGTCCAGAGAGCTGTGCATTTTGCTGTGCTGCTCCTATACACAGCCTTGCTCTCTGGTTTGGAAGTGATGTACTTCTCCACATCACTTGTAGAAATAAGGTTGAGGGTATGTGAAGCACACCTTTGGTGCGGGGGAAGAATCAGCTGGCCATCACTATCATCCTCAGCTGATAGGATTTCTGACACATCTAAAAAAGTGACATCATCCGTGGCCTCCTCCACCGTCTCATCATCGGACTCTGTGACAGCAGGCTGATAGACTTGAAATGCCTTGACAAAGTTAGATCCATTATCTGTCACTGTTGCTACTACTTTGTTGATTAGTCCATATGAAGAGTGAATGTTTTCGATTTCTGCACCAATAACATCATACGTGTGTCTACCGCGGATTCTCCTACACGCCAATGCAGCCTTGTTGCGGTCTAATGTGGATCTACTAATCCAGTGGAGCGTTACTCCCATATAGCTCCTATTGTTAGCTGTCCAAATGTCCGCTGTAGTTGACACATAGTCGACCTCGTTCAGCGCAGCCTTCAGATGTTTTTCCATCTCTGCATACTCCTTCTCCAAGTACGAAGAAAAAGATGTTCTGTGAGGTAGCTCGGCATTGGTAGTAGTGGGGATCTTGTTAATGATGGCACGGAAAGAGGGCGAGTCAACTGTGTTTATGGGCAGCATTTCCTCTACAACATACCGCCCGACCAATTTATTCAACTCTCCCACACTTACAGGTTGTGATTTTGTAGGCCTACTGAAGTCCAGCTTTTGTTGCTTGAGCGGTGTGGGACCTCCCGCAGAAGTCGAGGCCGCGGTCTCTGGGACTTTCTCCGCGAGCTTGACTGTGCTGTGCAGAGATTCCAAATGTTTCTTTAAATTTGATGTTGTGGTTTTACCACAGGACAATATTTTCTTTCCAGCACAGAGTGTACAACGAACATTTATGTTCTTGTCATCCTTTGCTGACACAAACTCAAAATAATCCCTATATTTCCAGCTATTTAACGCATATCTCTGTTCTCGCTCCATTATACGCTTCTGTTTACACTGTGCAATCAGCGTGGTGATACACGTGAGCGATTCTGCTGCACCTCGTGTTGAAAACGTGATCACTGACGTCACTCCCCAAGACGCGAGAAAAGCAATAAATGTTTGTTTACTATCGAACATTACAAAGAAATACTGCATTTAGCCTAAGTTATGAGGTAGTAACGCAATAGTAACGCACAGTCACTCGAATAAGTAACTTTAATCAGATTACTGATTTGGAAATAGTATCGCGATAGAATACTCGTTACTGGGAAAAGTAATCAGATTAGAGTATCGCGATACTTAGTATCGCGTTACCGGCATCACTGGCTCTGGCACACCGTTTTTAAACTCCTCCAGCAACATCAGCTCTCGTAACGCATCAAAATTGTCTACCTTGGCTGCTGAACACCACCTGTTAAAGAGGGTCTCTTTCTCTCTGGCAAACTCAATGTAGGTTAGGCCTGCAGTTTTCTTAACACTTTGAAAACGCTGCCTATAAGCTTCCGGCACTAACTCGTACATTTGCAAGACAGCGCTCTTTACTTTGTCATAGTCGTGGCTGTCTGCCCGAGAGAGAGAAGAGTAAGCAATTCGTGCCTTACCAGTTAGCTTGCATTTCAGGAGCGTGGCCCACATGTCTTTAGGCCAGCTCATGGCATCAGCCATATCCTCAAACGCCCCGAAGTAAGACTCTACTTCCGACTCCTGGAATGCAGGGACCAAACAAACGTTTTTACTCACATTGAAGCCGGAGGGAGGGCGCTCGCCAGGGTTAGAGCCGCCTGCCCGCAACTCTAACTCACGCACCTCCAACTGCTTCAATTCAAGCTGAAACGCTCGCTCCCTGTCTCTGTCCTGCAAGTCTCGCTCCCTGTTTCTGTCCTCTTGCTGTCGTACCTCTCGCTCTTTTTCCAGTTGGAGACGAGCTAAACGCAACCTAAGCCGGGCCTCCACCGTAGGGCTAGGAGATGTTCCTGTGGAGTGAGCGTAATAGGGTGGTAAAGTGAACGCCTTCCTATCTTCCGCCCTATGTGCCACAGCGGGAGTATCAGGACCAGGCGACTGCTCAGCCTGTTTTTCCCCAGAGGACGCCACTTCCATATCCCTGACCACCATACCAGCTGTTTCCCCCACAACCTGTGATGTCAAAACCCCCTGCTGTATGAGCCCATTTATGACGGTAGCTTTTAGTTCCTGTTTAACAAGAGCTCGCGAAATAGACATGCCAAAACATTTTGCAATCTCATGCAAATCCTCCTTCCTACAGTCATCCACCTGACCCAGAGTAGGATTAGCCACAAACGCGTCTAAATCAAACACTGCCATCTCACCCAGCGAACAATCAAAGGCAGAACTATGCTATGCTACAAACAAATAGCTTAGTTATTTTTTTTTATTTTTTTTTAACTTCCTGACCTTATCCACCGGCAGCCACGCGATAAGTACTGATGCCGGATATCACACACACAATATTGTAAACAAGCCCAGCCTTCTTGAAACAACTTCCCCCGTCCTACCGAAGAAAACTATCCCTACCTATTAGGGCTGGGTATCGCCACTGATTTCCCAAAACGATTCGATTCCGATTCACCAGCTCAGTGAGCTCACGATTCGATTCGATTCACGATTCGATTCGATTCGATTCGATTCCGATTCGATCTAGTTACAATATACATTTTTTGCTTGAATATGAAAGAGATTCTCAGAACTAATGCTATAAATGGTTCAAGGAACCCTATAACATGTAGCATTGTTAAACATATCAATGTTTACATTAAGAATTGACTCCAAAGCAGTTACATGAATGTACTTTTTATTGGAACATAAATGAACATCATTGACCAACATTTTGCTAATCCAAAATGCACCCAGACATCTGACTTTAAGCCTGGTGGTGACTTGAGTGTCCCTGCCATCGCCATGTTTTTAGATTTTAGTGTTGAGACCTCTCGTTGCGTGAGATATGATAAATTCTTGTAGCGCGAGATCTCGTTGCGGGTTGAAGCTGCAAGCAAAAAAATAAAAAATAAAAAAAAAAATCGATCTCGGGATTTATGAATCGATAAATCGCTCATTCAATGAAGATCGATTCAGAATCGGGAAATCGATTTTTTGAACCCAGCCCTACTACCTATCTTCTGGAGCTTGCCGGGCACGAGGCGTCTACCCCCAACAGGGAACTGTATCCCAACCCAGGATTCGCTCCGAAAATAAGAAAGGCAAAATAATAACAGGGTGCCCGAATGAAAAACTAAAAAGTCTAGCTGGACACCCACCTAAGCTGACAGAGGAAGCTGCACAGTGCTTGTTGAAGGCTGGACCACAGACAACCAGACAGCAGTACTCACCGCGATAGCCACCGGAGACAAGGTCCAACACAATACTTTATCAATAAACTTTATCTATTTTAAAAACCAACTCCTCCGTCCTTGTCCACTTATCCTGGACCGAGCCCCCACTTGTTACGACCCCCTAGATGGTCTAGGGATTAGGGGGGGGGGGGTAACAATTAAATAAACCGGGGGGACAAGAATTAGAGGAGAAACGGCAATGTAAAATAAACAAGATTTATTGTAGAATATAACAAAAACTGGTTTCCGTGAAACTCCTGAACTCAAAACTACTCTGTAAAAAGAAGAGCAACTGACTAAGGTATAAACGAAGAATAGTAAATAACTGGCCAAGTGGTAGACAACTACCAGAGATCAAATAAAAATAAGACTAAAGTGACAAACATAAGATTAGCAAACACAAACACAACCTACACAATACAAAACTACAGCTGTACTAACGAAAGCAACTCTCAAGTTGTAGTCTGGCCCACTGGCACCATCACTGTGTCTCTCCCAGGCTTTTATCCTCCCTCCACCCTTGATTGATGATTGAGCACACCTGTGCTCAATCAGGCCATCACCATGGCAATTGGTAGGAGGAAGGACAATCACCTGGGAGAGAACACAATAAACAAACAAAACACAGAACTACACACACTACGGACGTAACACCATGTTTACATCTCATGGCTCTATGGTAGATACCATGTTTACATCTCATGGCTCTATGGTAGATACCATGTTTACATCTCATGGCTCTATGGTAAATACCATGCTGAAAGTGCGAAAGGAGAAAGGCTATTAAGAGATGTCAAAACGTAAAATTTAAGTGAAACAGCGATGGGATCTAACGCTGGCAGGCAGTGATTCTCAGGTTTTGATGTGAGTAAAAACATTTCATTGGTTGCTGTTTTCCGAGAGTCTGAGGCTGGACAGCTATAATAGTCCAAAATGTGCGCATCACTCTAATGCAAGCGTCGGTATTAGCAGCATTTTTATGTTCTGCAATATTGTTATGTTAGCCTCATTTAAGTATTCAGAGGGTTTAGAGAACGAGAGTTTTTATAAATGGAACAGTGTACTCCATCACCTCATCAACGGAATCTAGACATTATAATGTTCCAGACCTTTGCTTGAGGACATTTCTCTAACTGGACCTTGTTGAATTTTTTGCTGAATACCCCTGCTATAGTCGTTCGGTGACAGGGCTATGTATGTCATCTGCATAGTTGTGGTAGGCAATTTTGTTCTTTTTTATGATGCGTCCCAATGGAAGCATGTAGAGATTGAATAGGAGGGGGCCAAGGATTGACTTGATTGATGTCATTTTAATTTGGTCGCACACAAAGTTGCCAATGGAGACATAATAGCTGCTGTCCCGTAGGTAGGATCTAAACCAGTCTAGTAGTACTAAAACAGATTTTTCTGGAGTCAGTGTTCACACGAATGTCATTAAGGACCTTCATTTGGGGTTGAGTGGTTTGGGGAGTTGGGGGCAGGGAGTGAGGGTGGGGGGAGAGAAGGGGGGCTGCACCGTTGCTTTAGTGGCTCAACAAGTTGGCTAACGATCTGTCTTGCCCTGGCGACTGAAGGGCGCAGTTCAGCCAGCTGTGATGAGTTTTGAGGGCCCTTTACTGTAGGCTGTGATGAGTTTTGAGGGCCCTTTACTGTAGGCTGTGATGAGTTTGGAGGGCCCTTTACTGTAGGCTGTCGAGGCTGACGAGACGCGGTTGAAACGCCTCCTAGGATTACGGTGCTAGTTGTCCGTCTTCCATTCCGGTTCAAAGCCTTCTAAATCATCCGAATCAGTTATAACATTGTCATAATAATAATAGTAATAACTTTTATTTGTATAGCGCTTTTCCTGCAAACGTTGCAGCTCATCATCAATATCACTCCCTTCAGAACTAACTTCAGAAACTTCTCAGCTGTTGCCAAGATATCGTGAAAAAATAAATAATCTGCACGTGTGTAGATACTCCCACGTGAATGAATGAATGAAAGAATGAATTAATGAAAGCTTTATTTCGAACATGTGAAAAAAGAAATAGTTATAACAACAACAACAAAAAAAACTATTTACTTAACATGTCCGAAAAGGAGTAGGAAGAAGCATAAGCTTATTTAATCCTACCCCTTCTCCAATACTCAGAGATTAATAATTAATAATCTACAGTTAACTTCAATATTAATATAATATTTTTTTAATTAAATCAAATGTATTTACGTATTTACATATTTACCAACAATAGAAAACAGATAATGTAAATAAACAAATAATCAGTGAAAACACCTGGTGACTATCAAAGCCCTTCTTCCTCCTCGTACCTGGTGAAAACCATGTTTTTATATCGCTTTTTGAACTGGGTCATGCTTGGACACCGCTTTAGCTCCACACTCAATCCGTTCCACAGCTTCACTCCACATATAGAAATACAACAACTTTTTAACGTTGTACGTACATAAATATGTTTTAAATTTAACTCCCCCCTCAAATTATAACTCCCATCTCTATCAAAAAACAATTTTTGAATATTCCCAGGGAGTAGGTTGTTATTTGCTTGAAACATAATTTGTGCTGTTAGAAGGTGGACCAGATCCGTGAATTTTAAAGTTTTTGATTTTAAGAATAATGAATTTGTGTGATCTCTATAACCGGAATTATGAATTAACCTTATGGCTCTTTTTTTGCAATATTAATAGTGATTTTAGTCTACATTTATAAGTATTGCCCCAAACCTCCGCACAATAATTTAAATATGGTAAAAGCAGTGAGCAGTAGAGAGTGTGGAGTGATTTATGGTCCAGAACGTGTCTTGCCTTACTCAGTACTGAAATGCTTCTTGACAGTTTATTTCGGACATTTTTTATGAGATGTCCAGCTTGAGATGTATCACCAATTATCACACCAAGAAACTTATTTTCATGAACTCTTTCAATGTCCACACCATCTACCTGTATCTGTACTTGAGTATTCATTTTATAATTACCAAATAACATGTAGTTAGTTTTGCTTAGGTTTAATGATAATTTGTTTGTCAAACCATCTTTAACATTTATTTATTTATTTTCTGTCTCTTTAGTTCTTTGTTTTATGAATTCTTTATAGTGATTTTTCTTTTTACAGGCATTTTGTAGTCCCTTTATGATCCATGGTCGGTCTGTGTATTTTTGTTTTCTGCTATGAATGAATGAATGAATGGTCTTTATTGTCATTGATATAGTACAGGTACCAAACAACGAAATTTGGGAGGGGGGGCTCCCCTGGTGCTAGAAAAAAAAAAACTAAAAACAAGAAGGGAAAAGAGCTGGTTTACATAAAATAGAGGCTATGTACACTATCCACTATACTATACTATACAAATAAAACACTGTGCTGTACTTTATGCTATGCTATACCTATTCTAACATTTCCTATTCTCTGAACCTTATGTACCGTACCCTAGGGTTGTCATATTGCACATAGTGTTATTGCACATTGCACATATGTTCGTACCCAGGGTGGGATGGGTCTCTAGAGATCTTGGAGGCCTTCCTGAGGCAGCGTGTGTTGTACAGCTCTTCCAGAGAGGGGAGGGGGGCGCCGGTGATCTTCTGGGCCGATCTCACGACTCTCTGTAGCGCATTCCTCTCTGCGGCTGTGCAGCTGGAGAACCAGATGCAGATGCAGTAGGTGAGGATGCTCTCCACTGCGCAGCGGTAGAAGGTCACCAGTATCTCCTGCTTGCTGTGTTCCTTCCTGAGGACTCTCAGGATGTAGAGCCGCTGTTGTGCCTTCTTGATGGTGGCTGTTGTGTTGTCCTTCCAGGTCAGGTCATCCCGCATGTGCATCCCCAGGAATCGGAGGGTTGAGACTAGGGCTGCACGATTAATCGATTTTAAATCGAAATCGCGATTTGAAATGATGCGATTAGCTAATCGCAAAGCCTGCGATTTGCCTGCGATTTATTTTTTATTTTTTTCTATTTAGCAGACGCTTTTAATCCAAAGCGATTTACAATTACGAATTACAGGGACATTCCCCCTGGAGTAACTGAGGGCTAAGTGCCTTACTCAAGGGCACACTAGTAGTGGTGTGGTTTCAGGCGGGATTTGAACTCACACAACCTTCCGATCACAAGTCCAACTCACTAGACCACCACTACCCGTATGGGATACGTCATACAGCGCGTCAGATTCAACGTCAATGAACGTCAACGTCAATGAACGTCAACAATGAACGTCAACAATGAACGTGAACGTCAATGAACGTCAACGTCAATGAACGCACACCAACAACATCGCACGTGAAACGCCCACGTTTCGGTAGCTAGCAATAGCAACATTCATGGTGGATAATGGCTTCAGCAGAACCAGAAGCAACGTTGGACGATTTAGTCCCGAAGAAAAGCAGCACTTCTGTTGTGTGGAAGTATTTCGGATTTAGGACGACTGATGTGCAACAAAAACAGGTGTTGTGCACGACCTGTCGTGGAACAGTCGCTACATCCAGAGGCAACACCACAAACCTATATCAGCACTTGAAAAAGTACCACAGGCAGCTGTATGACGGGTGTGTGGTCAGAAAGGGAGAGTTGAGTGAACGTCCCGTAGCCCAGTCTAACAAAGTTAAACAACCTAGGGCCAGTTTCACAGACAAGGCTTAAGCCTAATCCTGGACTAAAAAACATCTTCAATGGAGATTTTACATTGAAAGTGTGATTTAGTCCAGGACTAGGCTTAAGCCTTGTCTGTGAAACCGGCCCATAGTGTTTCATAGTCGTTTGCGGCTGTTACGGCATATGAAAAGGGCTCACGAAGGCACCGTGAAATAACAAATTCCATCACGCACTACATCGCAAAAGACATGGTGTCTATTAACACTGTGAGCAACTTAGGGTTTCAAAAACTCATCCAAACGCTGTATAAAAGATATACGATACTAGATGCTAGAGGAGGGAGCCTCTAAGTCCCCTGAAGACGTACAAACAAACTGCACGTTGATACGACCTTCCTAGCCGGAGATATGGCCACACGTTACAAAAACATTTTTTTTTTTTTTTTTTTTTTTTTTGCTATTTAAAAAAATTATAATCGCAAATTAATCGCAATCGCGATATCTGTCCAAATAATCGCAATTCGATTTTTTTCACAAATCGTGCAGCCCTAGTTGAGACTACCACTAGATGAAAATTCTTGGCCGAGGCCGAAGCCGAATTTAAGGAAACACTTGGCCGAATACCGAATACCGAATACCGAATGTGTATCGGCAGTTTTTAATTTTATCATTGCATAAACTAAATACATTTTGCTTTTTATTCATGCTTCTCAAAGAAAGAAATTGAGATTGAAAAAAAAGAACTTTTATATATAACTTATTATAACTAATTATCGTGGGATTTAATCGTGGGCTGTGGAGGTGTGGGGGCCCACCCGCACCCTCTGGGGGCGGTCGGTCAGGAAGTCCTTGATCCATGCACATATAGAGTGTGATAGACCCAGGTCTAGTAGTTTGGTCTTCCTGTCTGGAAGGATGGTGTTGAAGGCGGAGCTGAAGTCCACAAAGAGCAGTCTCGCGTAGCTGTTTCCCCTCTCCAGGTGGGATAGAGTGGCGTGGAGAGTCGTCGCGATGGCGTCCTCTGTGGACCTGTGGGCTCTGTAGGCGAACTGGTATGGATCCAGGTTGGGCGGGAGGCGTGTGAGTATGTGGGCCCGGACTAGTTTCTCGAAGCACTTCATGATGATTGGTGTGAGTGCCACCGGGCGGTAGTCGTTTAGGCAGCTCACCGTGCTTTTCTTCGGGACTGGGATGATAGTTGAGGTTTTCAGGCAGGGTGGGATGGTGGCCTGGGACAGGGACTGGTTGAAGATGTTGGTGAAAACCCCGGCCAGCTGGTCGGCGCAGTCCCTCAGCACCCGTCCCAGGACGCCATCCGGCCCCGAGGCTTTCCTGGGGTCCACCGCCTTCAGCACGCGTCTCACTTCATGCTCTGTGAGGGTGAGGCTGCTGAGAGCTGGAGAGAGTGGTGTTTGTGTTGTGGTTACCTCCGTTCGCCCCTCGTCGAACCGGGCGTAGAAGGTGTTCAGCTTTCCCGCCAGCAGGGGGTCGTCCTCTGCGGCTGTGAGCCTGTTGGCTCTGAAGTTTGTCATGTGCTGAACCCCCTGCCACATCCGCCTGGAGTCGTTGCTCAGGAAGCATTCCTCAATCTTCTCTCTGTGGTCTGCCTTGGCCGCTTTGATTCCGCGCTTTAGGTTAGCCCTGGTGGTGCTGTACAGCGGTGTGCTCTTCCCTGCGAAGAAGGCGTTGTCCCTCTCGTTGATCAGTTTTTGGACCTTCCCAGTCATCCATGGCTTCGTGTTGGGGTAGACCCGGACCCGTTTGTCCACGGTGACTGAGTTGGTGCAGTTCACTATGTGGTTCAGAACCGACGACGTGAACTGTTCCAGGTCCTCATGCTCATATTCCTGCCATGGGGTGTCATTTAGGCAGATCTGCAGTGGAGCGGACCCTTCTGGCCAGGTTCTGACAGTCTTAGTGGTGATGGGAGCACTTTTCCCCATGGTAGTGTATGCTGGGATCAGGAGGATTGACACATGGTCAGACATGCCTAGATGAGCTAGCGGACTAGCCTTGTAAGCACGTTTGATGTTGGTGTATACCTTGTCCAGTGTTTTTTCTCCTCTTGTTGCACATTTAACATGCTGATAGAACTTGGGTAGTACTGCCTTCAGGTCGACATGATTGAAGTCTCCTGCTATAATGTGAATAGTCTGTGGATCTGTGCTTTGTTGACCACTGATGACGTCATATAGCCGCGCCAATGCTAAGCTACCGTCTGCATCTGGTGCAATATAAACGCTTGTAATATACACTGCATTGAATTCTCTCGGTAGGTAAGTGGGTCGGCATTTAACAGTCAAGTATTCCAGTTTTGGGGAACATTGGCTACTTACAGTTTTCGTGTTTAAGCACCAGCTATCCTTCGTAGATATTATGATGCCGCCTCCGCGGGTCTTACCGCTGAGTAGCGTGCGGTCTGCCCGGTGAAGGGTCCGTCCTTCCAAGCTAATCGCGGAGTCCAAGATAGTTTCATTTAGCCAGTTTGGTCACTAGCCTGTCTGGAAGGATGGTGTTGAAGGCAGAGCTGAAGTCCACAAAAAGCAGTCTCGCGTAGCTGTTTCCCCTCTCCAGGTGGGATAGAGTGGAGTGGAGAGTCGTCGCGATGGCGTCCTCTGTGGACCTGTGGGCTCTGTAGGCGAACTGGTATGGATCCAGGTTGGGCGGGAGGCGTGTGACTATGTGGGCCCGGACTAGTTTCTCGAAGCACTTCATGATGATTGGTGTGAGTGCCACCGGGCGGTAGTCGTTTAGGCAGCTCACCGTGCTTTTCTTCGGGACTGGGATGATAGTTGAGGTTTTCAGGCAGGGTGGGATGGTGGCCTGGGACAGGGACTGGTTGAAGATGTTGGTGAAAACCCCGGCCAGCTGGTCGGCGCAGTCCCTCAGCACCCGTCCCAGGACGCCATCCGGCCCTGAGGCTTTCCTGGGGTCCACCGCCTTCAGCACGCGTCTCACTTCATGCTCTGTGAGGGTGAGGCTGGAGAGAGTGGTGTTTGTGTTGTGGTTACCTCCGTTCGCCCCTCGTCGAACCGGGCGTAGAAGGAGTTCAGCTTTTCCGCCAGCAGGGGGTCGTCCTCCGCGGCTGTGAGCCTGTTGGCTCTGAAGTTTGTCGTGCTGAACCCCCTGCCACACCCGCCTGGAGTCGTTGCTCAGGAAGCATTCCTCAATCTTCTCTCTGTGGTCTGCCTTGGCCTCCCGGATGCCGCGCTTTAGGTTAGCCCTGGTGGTGCTGTACAGCAGTGTGCCCTTCCCTGAGAAGGCGTTGTCCCTCTCCTTGAGCAGTTTTTGGACCTTCCCAGTCATCCATGGCTTCGTGTTGGGGTAGACCCGGACCCGTTTGTCCACGGTGGCTGAGTTGGTGCAGTTCACTATGTGGTTCAGAACCGACGACGTGAACTGTTCCAGGTCCTCATGCTCATATTCCTGCCATGAGGTGTCATTCAGGCAGATCTGCAGTGGAGCGGACCCTGCTGGCCAGGTTCTGACAGTCTTAGTGGTGATGGGAGCACTTTTCCTCATGGGAGTGTAGGCTGGGATCAGGAGGATTGACACATGGTCAGACATGCCTAGATGAGCTAGCGGTCTAGCCTTGTAAGCAAGCTTGATGTTGGTGTATACCTTATCCAGTGTTTTTTCTCCTCTTGTTGCACATTTAACATGCTGATAGAACTTCGGTAGTACTACCTTCAGGTCAGCATGATTGAAATCTCCCGCGATGATGTGTACGGCTTGAGGATCCGCGCTCAGTCCACTACTGATGACGTCAATGCTAAGCTACCAACCGCGCTAGGCGGTATGTAAACACATGTAATGTACACTGCGTTGAATTCCCTCGGGAGGTATGTGGGTCGGCATTTAACAGTCAAGTATTCCAGGTCTGGGGAGCAGTGGCTACTTACAGTTTTTGTGTTTAAGCACCAGCTGTCCTTCGTAGATATAATGAGGCCGCCTCCGCGCGTCTTCTCACTAAGCAGCGTCCTGTCCGCACGGTGTAAAGTCCTTCCTTACAGCCCGACCGTGGAGTCCAAGATGGTGTCATTGAGCCAGGTCTCTGTGAGAATAATCACACAGCTATCTCCCACGGTGTTGTTAGTAGCGACCTGCAGTCTCAATTCGTCCATCTTGTTAGCCAGAGACCTGACGTTGGATAGGAATATACTCGGCAAAGCAGGCTTATCCGGGCTCCTCTTTAGCCTAGCTAGCAGGCCTCCCCTTCGTCCTCTGCGTTGCTTACGGTCTCAACGCCAACGTTTGCTCCTGAGTGTTGGGACCGCGTACCATTTTTCTCCCGGCGACCGAGCGATCTCGAATGGAATCTTTTGTTGTTTCAAGAATTCCGTTGTTACAGTCCTCTCGTTTTGCGCACCAACTTCTAGTAAGTCTAGTCTGCTGTAGGTACTATTTACACAGCCGTTCCCTATTAGTATTAAAATAAAAATGTACATACAAATTTACTTAGAAACACTTAAAAGCACCGATTTTGAGCGCTCCCCCAGCCTCGCGTCCGAGCGCGCCGCCATCTTGGATTTTTATTTATTTTTTACTATATTGTTTTATTGGACATTTTTTATCATATAATGAAGTGAATATTCTTAAAAATGATTAATATGCATTGTCAGTATCATTTTCTTTATATACAATTTCCCAATGCTGTGCTAGTAAGTCATTCTTTAATGCATTCATGGTTTCCTCTGTCCTCACTCGTCTGTATTTTAGTTTTTCATCTGGCTGATTTCTCTTGTAATTGCAGTCATAGACTGTAAAAACTGGTAGGTGGTCACTAATATCGTTGATTAATAGACCGCTCACTGTATTGTTTTCAATGTCATTGGTGAAAATGTTATCGATTAAAGTGGCACAATGGGGTGTGATTCTGCTGGGTCTGGTGATTTTTGGATATTAACTCATACTGTGCATTGTATTAATAAATTCATCCGTCATTTTGTGCTTATTTGGATTTAGCAGATCAATGTTGAAATCACCACAGATGAAGATAACTTTTTGATTGGTTTTTGAAAACATTTTTTCTATCCAGTCATATGTGTATATGTTGATGCATTCCATTGGCCAAGAGACCAGAAGAATGTGGAAAAAATACACATACTACAAAATGACGTATCCGCTTTCCCGGCTTGAAAGGTAGAACAATGCAAAAGCGCCCACGGTTTAAATGAATTAACCATTGTGTTACTCCCCCAATCCACTTGGTCATACAATTTGACCCTTGTATTATGTTGGGACAAACTCACACGTATATGACGGACAGGCATGTTTATATTATTTTATTTTATTACACCAGAGACACCATCATGTTTTGCAGTATAAACTATAGGTATTTAAAATAATATTCTTCTTTTTGACAACTTTGCTCAATGTTTTGCACAAAATGTGTTTGTAACCCTGTATATGTTCATATTCTTACAGATGAGTGGAGCTCCAACCCAGGTTCAGACCACGAGCCCAGCTCCACCACATCAGGAAACCATAAACAACACAGGAGACACTCAGGAGAGAAAACACACCACTGCTCCCAGTGTGGCAAAAGTTTCAAGCAGGCAGGATACCTGAAGACACATCAGAGAATACACACTGGAGAGAAACCTTACCAGTGCTCCCAGTGTGAGAAATGTTTTACTCAAGCAGGTCACCTAACTATACACCAGAGAATACACACAGGAAAGAAACCATACCAGTGCACACAGTGTGGCAAGACTTTCAATCGGGAACAAAACCTAAAGAGCCACCTGAGAATTCACACTGGAGAGAAACCTTATCTCTGCTCCCAGTGTGGGAAGAGTTTCAGGTGGGCGGGATATCTAACTATACACCAGAGAATACACACTGGAGAGAAACCATACCAGTGCTCCCAGTGTGGGAAGACTTTCACTCGGGCAGAAACCCTAATTGTACACCAGAGAATACACACAGGAGAGAAACCATACCAGTGCTCCCAGTGTGTGAAGAGTTTCAGTCGGGAACAAAGCTTGAGGACACATCAGAGAATTCACACAGGAGAGAAACCATACCAGTGCTCCCAGTGTGGGAAGAGTTTCAGTCGGGAACAAAGCTTGAGGACACATCAGAGAATTCACACTGGAGAGAAACCATACCAGTGCTCTGAGTGTGGGAAGAGTTTCAATCAAGCAGGAGACCTAAAGACACACCAGAGAATACACACAGGAGAGAAACCATACCAGTGCTCTGAGTGTGGGAAGAGTTTCAATCAAGCAGGAGACCTAATTGTACACCAGAGAATACACTCAGGAGAGAAACCATACCAGTGCACACAGTGTGGCAAGAGTTTCAATCGGGAACAAAATCTAAAGAGCCACCTGAGAATTCACACAGGAGAGAAACCATACCAGTGCTCCCAGTGTGGGAAGAGTTTCACTCGGGCAGGATCCCTAATTGTACACCAGAGAATACACACAGGAGAGGAACCATACCAGTGCCCACAGTGTGGCAAGCGTTTCAATCGGGAACAAAACCTAAAGAGCCACCTGAGAATTCACACAGGAGAGAAACCATACCAGTGCTCCCAGTGTGGGGAGAGTTTTAATCGAGCAGATATCCTAAAAGCACACCAGAGAATACACTCAGGAGAGAAACCATACCAGTGCTCTGAGTGTGGGAAGAGTTTCAGTCATGCAGGAAACCTAAAAGCACACCAGAGAATTCACACAGGAGAGAAACCATACCAGTGCACACAGTGTGGGAAGAGTTTCAATCATGTAGGACCCCTAATTGTACACCAGAGAATACACACAGGAGAGAAACCATACCATTGCTCCCAGTGTGGGAAGAGTTTCACTCGGGCAGATACCCTAAGGACGCATCAGAGAGGAAGAATCTGCAGGAGTGTGTGATGTTCACCACACCGGATAAGTGGTTGTTGAAGATCACTCCACGGTTCTAGCCACCAGAGGGAGGCATCGAGCAGTCCACCCTGCCACAGGTCATTATAACACCACCAGAGGGCAACGATGAGCAGACCCCACCTCTGTCCGAGGAGGATCCAATGCCAGCATTGGGTCTGGACTTGAACTATGACATCAAGCTGTTCCCCATGATTAACTTGGGTTTACCACCAATGACTCTGCAATGATGAATGTTTCTGCCATGATCTGCCAGACTGATTTGCTATGAAATGTAGACCTGCTTGCATAAGAATAGAATCAGGAAGTGAAACGTTGAACACATACTCTGAGAGAAATCAACATATCCAAGATACCCACTAGAATGGGATTGATTGTGTTGCAAGATGTATAAGAAATGTGAGATAGGACCAATGTGATGTAGCTGAGACTTGAGATAGGATGTGTGCGCTATCTTGTTGTTGATTAAAACAATGTCTTATGTTGAACTAGGGACAGAGCTTGAGGACAAAGGAGTTCCCCTTTTACTAAAATAAGCTCACTAGGCGTAAGAGCAAGTAACTTTCCCCTTCTTGACCAGATGGTCTCCGGGAGAGGAGAACTTCCTCTTTTTAGCTAGTAGCTAATAGTTTGGAGTGATCCCAGCCAATTGGGCTGTAAAACGTAGAGGGTTTCTTACTGAATAATACTTGGTCTCAGACTTGGATTATTTTTGGAACCGCCTTCACTTGTATTGGGGAAGTGAAACAAGGCTCGCCAGACAGCGCCAACGTTCTGAGGTTTTCGAACGCGAACCGGCGTTCGGAACTGCCGGTGTGAAAGCCCTATGAGAGGGTTTAAGCTATCCATGACCCTCTGAGAGGGTTTAAGGTAGCCGTGACCCTCTGAGAGGGTTGGTCAAGGCCGGGTTATGGTTTAGAGCAGTGTTTTTCAACCCTCTTATGATTTGTACTTGATTAGTTGAATCAGATGTGCTGGTGGTGGAACAGATCAAATATGTGGAACGGCTGGTGGTCCCCGAGGAGAGGTTTAGAGGCCTCTGATCCTATGAAAGGGTGGGTCAAAGCCTATAAGGTATCCAGTAGGGATGTCCCGATCCGATACTGATATCGCCGCGATATTGGTCCTGAATGCTGGATCGCAGATCGGACCAGAAAAAAAAAGGCTCCGATCCGCGTGCCCGATCCGGCGTGTCACTCAAGTGACGACAACAGTAGTAGCCAGTGGTCACGTGCATGACCAGGGCTCGATAGTGCGACTGTTTTGGTTTTCATTTGCGAGTGAATATATTTCTGTGCGACTTGGAAATACATTCAATCGCACCAGTGCGACTAAGAGACTGCTGAACTACTGTCATGCGCAGTCAAACTTATGTGTATAAGCAATGAGGGAATGAAAACAGTGAACAGAAACGCGTGTCGCAGAAATGCTTCACGCGAGTCCTATATGCGCTTAAAATGCGCATAAGCTCTCATAGTTCGTAGCGCTGTGTGCTTCCGGTTTCATTACAAAGAGGTTAACCCCATATGTGCCTGACGTCTAACAACATTCAAATGACTCTAACTTCGTCATCTTTTTTCGGATTTCAATGTATGACACATTATTTGAAAGCTTATGATCCGTAGTTCCAATCCACAACACGTCGCATTTGTTGCTTTAATAAAGGCTGGCAGTCTTTAATTTAACTGTTGTTGGTGTGGACTATATACTGGGGAGGTATTTGTTATTATTCAGGGGTCAAAAAATGTATACAAATATCGGATCGGTATCGGTATCGCAGATACCCGAAGCCCAGGTATCGGTATCGGTATCGGTAGTGAAAAAGTGGGATCGGGACATCCCTAGTATCCAGTTCTATAATGGGTAGATCAATCGTATGATCGGTTGGATTGACTTTTTAATAGGTGAACTGGATATTAGGGTGCATCAAAATATACAATTCTACCATACTGATCCGTCCAGGTGCTAAAAGTGTTCCATGTCAAGTTGTTATAAGACATGTAAAATATTTTTGCAATACGTGATGATCTATAGGTGGCACGGCACATCAGCTTTTATGGCTAAAGGGGGTAACCAGAGCCCACTGAAGGGAGCCGTCATTGATGATGCATTTTAACCTTTATTTTGTTTAATTTCTATCTGTCCCTTAATATCACTGTCATCACCATCACACTGTATAATGCACTGTACAACTTCCATTTCTACATTCAACATGTTTATTTTGTAACCTGAGGTGGTAACCATGGTATCAATGCTGTGAGGCAAAAAGGATGCACTCTTGGGGCCAATCCCAATTCACCCCTAGCCCTTCGTTTTTACCCCTATGGCTCGATTTGCGCGTTCACGTTTAGGGGCAGGGCTATCCCAATTCATATTTCATCGAGCCATGGCTTCATTTCGAGGGCTAACTATGACCTCGTTTCGAGCGATTCCAGGACCAGACTAGCTTTGAAGCCATAGGGGTACGCTACCCCTTGATTCCAGGATGCATTGCGAATCATCTACAGAAATCTTATGTCGCTCTATTCAATGCGGAAATGTCATTTTACTTTCTCTGTAATTACTTATTAATAAAGATTTGAAAAATTATGATAACCATCTTATTGTCTTAGTTTAATGTCATTACAATGCTTTTATGCTTTTATGCTTTTATGTCGGTCCTGTGTTTACGCAACGCTGCATGACAGTCGAGCATTTCAGAGATGTACAATCATAAATCAATTATTACCTGTGGCGTTTGACAGCGGATGATGGTACACATATGTAAAGTTATCTGTCAAACATTCGGCTGACTTGTACATGATGCGCATTTTTACCTATTTCCATGTACCGGCACCCGCAATCTAATCTGAGCAGTTGTTATTATGTAATATCATTAATGGGTTGTATCATTCATTTAAATGCATTATAGACCTTTTCTTTAACAAGCACAACAACAACAAAACGTTATTATGCCGATGTGCTGTGTGTCTAACGTTACAGGCTGCATGACAGTCGAGCATTTCATAGATGTACAATCATAAATCAATTATTACCTGTGGCGTTTGACAGCGGATGATGGTACACATATGTAAAGTTATCTATCAAACGTTAGTTTAATGTCATTACAATGCATTATAGACCTTTATAACAAGCATAACAAAAAAAACGCTGTTATGCCTGATCAATTCCATTAGACTACTAAAGCAAGACACCGGAGCACTCATATCTGCGCGTTTGTCACAGGCTGACTATCACCCTGGTGTTCCTCTGCCCCGGCAACTGACCCATAGAAGTGCACGATTAACATTTCAGAGATGTACAATCACGAAATAAATTGTGGTGTTTGACAGCGGGTGATGGTAGACATATTTAATGTAAAGTTATCTCTAAAGTTTTCTATCCACAGGCATGATAGGCGCGAATCCCCCCCCCCCCCCCCCCTTGGTGGTATAAATTGTATTGTGGCATACCAAAACAACTCGCAATCTAATCCGAGCAGTTGTTATTATGTAATATTATTGATGGACGTGACATTTTTGATGGAGGGCAGTGAGCGGGAGACTCATCAAGGACATGTAGTTAATTAATGCAGTGGACAGCGGCTGTTTCTCCAGCGTTCCTGTCACTTCGGATTTCGGAACGTCATAAAATTAAATATGTAAGTCATGCATTTTTCCATGTTTCCCATTGATGGCATATGACGCCGTAAATAGTGTTGTTCCGATACCATTTTTTGATACCGATACCGATACCTGACCGTGCAGTACTTGCCGATACCGAGTACCGATCCGATACCACGGCGTTTGAAAAAACAAAACAAAAAAACATGTTTTTTGAGCCGCATACTCACCTTGATGTAAAATGATTGCTAACACTTAGTCTGGCACTGCTCAAAACCTTTGTAAAACAGGAAAAAATACCAACAGAGAGTGAATGCTATATAACTTTTTTTTATTGTCTACCTGGTATGGTGACAAGAAAATCAACCCCTTATAAAACCTGAAATGTGGCTCTCACAGATGCCAATCAGTGCAATATCCATTTAAGATATAAAACAGTCGTAGTAGTAGTGCAACAGCAAGTTAACATTTACAAACAAAATAACTTTAAGATATAAAACAGTCGTAGTAGTAGTGCAACAGCAAGTAAACAATTACAAACAAAATAACTTTAAGATATAAAACAGTCGTAGTAGTAGTGCAACAGCAAGTGAACATTTACAAACAAAATAACTTTAAGATATAAAACAGTCGTAGTAGTAGTGCAACAGCAAGTAAACACTCAAACCTTACTTCTGATTAAGCAGCATCACTCGCAGATTAGCCTTGAGAAATACAAGCATCTCAGCGTTTTTGGCACTCAGCCTGTTCCTCTTATCATCTAAAATATGTCCTGCTATGCTGAAAAGTCGCACGCTATCTACACTTGTGCAAGGTGCACAGAGGAAGACCTAAAACTCTCGCGCTAATAGTTGTTGTTGCTATGGGCCTTAGCCTAGCTTAGTGACTTCCTGCTTGCGGGGTCACATGACGTCGCTGAACACTACCTACACTACGTTTGTGAAGTCGCGCTGGAACTCTGACCAGCACTCGTGGAACGCCTCTCGTCCAATCAAAGCACTCGGTCCCTTTATGACGTCGAGCCCAGTGTGCGCTTCGGCGCTCTCGGAGCGAATCGACGAACGCAGCAAATGCCGTATGATATTCGTGGTATTGAAAGTCCTTGCGTGCGTTCCTCCGCGAGGAATTTCTTTTGAGCAGACATTACAAACTGCATATTTGTTGTCTCTTTCCGACACTGTGTAAATTTGGTATCGGGTGTTAATATTTGTTAGTACTCGCCGATACCGATACCAGCATTTTTGTGCGTATCGGTGGCCATGCCGATACTAGTATCGGTATCGGAACAACACTAGCCGTAAATGTAACTAAAGTTCAGCCTCGAAGTTGTTGCACTGTTGTCCTAAATCAGTGCAGACTGGCAGGGTAGGAGCACAGGTTTCATACAGGTTAGAGCGCCGTTATTCTGTCATGGTCTGATAATGAAGCATTGTTCTTTTTTATTTGATGACTTGTTTGATCGATTGATAGCGTAAAAGTGAAGTTGTGAATGAGTCGCGAGCGTCAATGCTTTTCTACGATATTCCTGATGACGTATCAGTCTTGAAGGGTTGTCCCTCTTCCATGATTTCTCAGGTGTGTTGATAATAAACGAAAAAAGATGCTTATAGCACACGCAACAGAAATAAACACAGCTGAAGAAGGCATTGCGAGATGTGAGAATTCGCCGGCAACATAACGCGTCACCCGTACCGCGTCTATTTAAACCACTTGATGACGTAGCCGCCGTGAAGGGCTGTCCCAATTCATAGGGGTAAATTTCAAGGGGTATGGCTTGTGGCTCTGTTCGAAGGCCTTGGCTTTGAATCGAGTCACACTCGAAAACGAGCCATAGGGGTAGAAAAGGGAATCGGGATTGGCCCTTGATCTCAAGAAAACTGAGGTAATCTCTTTATTCTTTGTGTTGGGTGTGTCAGTCCTTGTTAATGACAGTAGTACCATGTCAGTCCTTGTTAATGACAGTAGTACCATGTCAGTCCTTGTTAATGACAGTAGTACCATGTCAGGTTGTTAATGACAGTACTACCATGTCAGGTTGTTAATGACAGTAGTACCATGTCAGGTTGTTAATGACAGTAGTACCATGTCAGGTTGTTAATGACAGTAGTACCATGTCAGGTTGTTAATGACAGTAGTACCATGTCAGGTTGTTAATGACAGTAGTACCATGTCAGGTTGTTATTGACAGTAGTACCATGTCAGGTTGTTAATGACAGTAGCACCATGTCAGGTTGTTAATGACAGTAGTACCATGTCAGGTTGTTAATGACAGTAGTACCATGTCAGTCCTTGTTAATGACAGTAGTACCATGTCAGGTTGTTAATGACAGTAGTACCATGTCAGGTTGTTATTGACAGTAGTACCATGTCAGGTTGTTAATGACAGTAGTATCATGTCAGTCCTTGTTAACGACAGTAGTACCATGTCAGGTTGTTAATGACAGTAGTATCATGTCAGTCCTTGTTAATGACAGTAGTACCATGTCAGGTTGTTAATGACAGTAGTACCATGTCAGTCCTTGTTAATGACAGTAGTACCATGTCAGGTTGTTAATGACAGTAGTACCATGTCAGGTTGTTATTGACAGTAGTACCATGTCAGGTTGTTAATGACAGTAGTATCATGTCAGTCCTTGTTAATGACAGTAGTATCATGTCAGTCCTTGTTAACGACAGTAGTACCATGTCAGGTTGTTAATGACAGTAGTATCATGTCAGTCCTTGTTAATGACAGTCGTACCATGTCAGGTTGTTAATGACAGTAGTACCATGTCAGGTTGTTAATGACAGTAGTACCATGTCAGGTTGTTAATGACAGTAGTACCATGTCAGGTTGTTAATGACAGTAGTACCATGTCAGGTTGTTAATGACAGTAGTATCATGTCAGGTTGTTAATGACAGTAGTATCATGTCAGTCCTTGTTAATGACAGTAGTATCATGTCAGTCCTTGTTAACGACAGTAGTACCATGTCAGGTTGTTAATGACAGTAGTATCATGTCAGTCCTTGTTAATGACAGTAATACCATGTCAGGTTGTTAATGACAGTAGTATCATGTCAGTCCTTGTTAATGACAGTAGTACCATGTCAGGTTGTTAATGACAGCAGTGTTTCCTCCAGGAATTTTTACAATGGTGGCGGGTAGTGCTGACCGCGCGCGCTGTGCGCGCTCGCGATTTTTCGCGTGCACGCGCATGAAACGCGCACGCGCGCTCAAAACAACGACGTAATTTCAGCCAAAACTCGAGGATGGCCCAAAAAAATAAAATGTTTTCCTGTACTTCTCCCGTGTGTCTCTTATTGTCTGTGTCTGCATGTTTTTCCAGCATGTAATTCCGTTGTCAATAAAAACAAAAACACTGATCTGACGTTTTTTTTCACAACGTTATTACTTGTCACTTTAAGCCCAGGAGGGAGTTAGCGATTAGCGATGTTTAGCTTAGCTTAGTTTAACAGAAGTATCTTCACTTTAACATGACTTCCCGTGGTCGTAGAGGGCTGGTCGACGGCTTAAAATGACCGTGTAGACCTGTAGACCTTATCCAGCTATAGTCTTGTGTTTCTACCCCGGGCATAGCCGGTGTTATTCACGGACAAACACTCCTGTTAGAGTGGTTCTAGTACACTGGACATAGGTAACACATAGAGAGGCTTCTCCTCTCTCTCTCCATCCTACACTACACTACACTACGCATCCTATACTACACTACACTACGCTAGCTCGCGGTGTTCGGGTGACAGCCAGGGCGCGTTCGTAAATACGCTCTGGAAATCTGATCAGCACTCAAGGAATGCCTCTTGTCCAATCAAATGACTTGGTCCCTTTATGACGTTGAACCCAGTGTGCGCTCCGGGGCTCTCAGAGCGAATTTACGAACGCAGCCTCAAGTTCAATACTCGCGACACACACGGACTGGTCAGCGCTTGTGGGTGTGTCTAGCGCTGGGAAGGTCTGAAAAGCGGCCTAAATCTTTTTTTTTTTTTTGGGTTGAGAAATCTGAATGGTGGCGGAGGAAATTCCATCGTGGCGGTCCGCCACGATGAAATGCATGTAGAGGAAACACTGGACAGTAGTACCATGTCAGGTTGTTACTGACAGTAGTACCATGTCAGGTTGTTAATGACAGTAGTACCATGTCAGGTTGTTAATGACAGTAGTACCATGTCAGGTTGTTAATGACAGTAGTACCATGTCAGTCCTTGTTAATGACAGTAGTACCATGTCAGGTTGTTAATGACAGTAGTACCATGTCAGGTTGTTAATGACAGTAGTACCATGTCAGGTTGTCATTGACAGTAGTACCGTGTCAGTCCTTGTTATTGACAGTAGTACCATGTCAGGTTGTTAATGACAGTAGTACCATGTCAGTCCTTGTTAATGACAGTAGTACCATGTCAGGTTGTTAATGACAGTAGTACCATGTCAGGTTGTTAATGACAGTAGTATCATGTCAGGTTGTTAATGACAGTAGTACCATGTCAGGTTGTTAATGACAGTAGTACCATGTCAGGTTGTTAATGACAGTAGTACCATGTCAGGTTGTTAATGACAGTAGTACCATGTCAGGTTGTTAATGACAGTAGTATCATGTCAGTCCTTGTTAATGACAGTAGTACCATGTCAGTCCTTGTTAATGACAGTAGTACCATGTCAGGTTGTTAATGACAGTAGTACCATGTCAGGTTGTTAATGACAGTAGTACCATGTCAGTCCTTGTTAATGACAGTAGTACCATGTCAGGTTGTTAATGACAGTAGTACCATGTCAGGTTGTTAATGACAGTAGTACCATGTCAGGTTGTTAATGACAGTAGTACCATGTCAGTCCTTGTTAATGACAGTAGTACCATGTCAGTCCTTGTTAATGACAGTAGTACCATGTCAGGTTGTTAATGACAGTAGTACCATGTCAGTCCTTGTTAATGACAGTAGTACCATGTCAGTCCTTGTTAATGACAGTAGTACCATGTCAGGTTGTTAATGACAGTAGTACCATGTCAGGTTGTTAATGACAGTAGTACCATGTCAGGTTGTTAATGACAGTAGTACCATGTCAGGTTGTTAATGACAGTAGTACCATGTCAGGTTGTTAATGACAGTAGTACCATGTCAGTCCTTGTTAATGACAGTAGTACCATGTCAGTCCTTGTTATTGACAGTAGTACCATGTCAGGTTGTCAATGACAGTAGTACCATGTCAGGTTGTTAATGACAGTAGTACCATGTCAGTCCTTGTTAATGACAGTAGTACCATGTCAGGTTTAGGGCTGCAACGATTAGTCGACATAATCGACAACGTCGATCATAAAAACTCGTCGACGTGGAATTTTAGTGTCGACGCATCGTATAAAAAAAATAAAAATAAATAAAAACGGGAGCCATGCAAGAATCAGCTGGGTAAGTTTTAGCTAACGTTGTTAGCCAACTGGCTAACGTTATATTGTTAGGGTCGTAATGTTTATGTTAGCTTTACTGTTACATGTTGGAAAACAACGTCTCATGGACAGGGCTGTACATGCTATGAGCGTTTGTGCTATTAACTTATTTGCCCTGTGGCACGCGTGTGACAGACAGAGGCGCTTGTATGTAACGTTACGTAGCAGGGGTTTTCCATGTTGAAGCCAGGAGAACGCGAGATGAAATGAAGTGAGGGGTGGTCGCTATTAAAATACCAGGTAGTCATGGTGGATGATCATGAATGATGCTTGATAAGTGAATGCTATTTCAATTATGTTGAGTCCACCAGCGAGCTGTCTGTAAGATAAACAGCGCCAAGCGTAGCCTACTAACGTGAGCTGTCTGTAGTCTAGCCAGCAATGCTAGCTAGCCAATCAACTAGCTCTGTGAGCAGCTGTAGCTTGGCGTAACGTTAGGTTAGATAGCTAGTTAAGCCGGATTTATGCTTCTGCGTCGCCATTTACGCGCAGCGAAAAGCCACACGACTAATCGAAAAAATAATCGACAGATTAGTCGACTACCAAAATAATCGTTAGTTGCAGCCCTAGTCAGGTTGTTATTGACAGTAGTACCATGTCAGGTTGTTAATGACAGTAGTATCATGTCAGTCCTTGTTAATGACAGTAGTACCATGTCAGTCCTTGTTAATGACAGTAGTACCATGTCAGGTTGTTAATGACAGTAGTACCATGTCAGGTTGTTAATGACAGTAGTACCATGTCAGGTTGTTAATGACAGTAGTACCATGTCAGGTTGTTAATGACAGTAGTACCATGTCAGGTTGTTAATGACAGTAGTACCATGTCAGGTTGTTAATGACAGTAGTATCATGTCAGGTTGTTAATGACAGTAGTACCATGTCAGGTTGTTAATGACAGTAGTACCATGTCAGTCCTTGTTAATGACAGTAGTACCATGTCAGGTTGTTAATGACAGTAGTACCATGTCAGGTTGTTAATGACAGTAGTACCATGTCAGGTTGTTAATGACAGTAGTACCATGTCAGGTTGTTAATGACAGTAGTACCATGTCAGGTTGTTAATGACAGTAGTACCATGTCAGGTTGTTAATGACAGTAGTACAATGTCAGGTTGTTAATGACAGTAGTACCATGTCAGGTTGTTAATGACAGTAGTACCATGTCAGGCTGTTAATGACAGTAGTACCATGTCAGGTTGTTAATGACAGTAGTACCATGTCAGGTTGTTAATGACAGTAGTACCATGTCAGGTTGTTAATGACAGTAGTATCATGTCAGGTTGTTAATGACAGTAGTACCATGTCAGGTTGTTAATGACAGTAGTATCATGTCAGGTTGTTAATGACAGTAGTACCATGTCAGGTTGTTAATGACAGTAGTACCATGTCAGGTTGTTAATGACAGTAGTACCATGTCAGGTTGTTAATGACAGTAGTACCATGTCAGGTTGTTAATGACAGTAGTACCATGTCAGGTTGTTAATGACAGTAGTATCATGTCAGTCCTTGTTAATGACAGTAGTACCATGTCAGGTTGTTATTGACAGTAGTACCATGTCAGGTTGTTAATGACAGTAGTATCATGTCAGGTTGTTAATGACAGTAGTACCATGTCAGGTTGTTAATGACAGTAGTACCATGTCAGGTTGTTAATGACAGTAGTATCATGTCAGGTTGTTAATGACAGTAGTATCATGTCAGGTTGTTAATGACAGTAGTACCATGTCAGTCCTTGTTAATGACAGTAGTACCATGTCAGGTTGTTAATGACAGTAGTACCATGTCAGTCCTTGTTAATGACAGTAGTACCATGTCAGGTTGTTAATGACAGTAGTACCATGTCAGGTTGTTAATGACAGTAGTACCATGTCAGGTTGTTAATGACAGTAGTACCATGTCAGTCCTTGTTAATGACAGTAGTACCATGTCAGTCCTTGTTAATGACAGTAGTACCATGTCAGGTTGTTAATGACAATAGTACCATGTCAGGTTGTTAATGACAGTAGTACCATGTCAGGTTGTTAATGACAGTAGTACCATGTCAGTCCTTGTTAATGACAGTAGTACCATGTCAGGTTGTTAATGACAGTAGTACCATGTCAGTCCTTGTTAATGACAGTAGTACCATGTCAGGTTGTTAATGACAGTAGTACCATGTCAGGTTGTTAATGACAGTAGTACCATGTCAGGTTGTTAATGACAGTAGTACCATGTCAGGTTGTTAATGACAGTCGTACCATGTCAGGTTGTTAATGACAGTAGTACCATGTCAGGTTGTTAATGACAGTAGTACCATGTCAGTCCTTGTTATTGACAGTAGTACCATGTCAGTCCTTGTTAATGACAGTAGTACCATGTCAGGTTGTTAATGACAGTAGTACCATGTCAGGTTGTTAATGACAGTAGTAGCATGTCAGGTTGTTAATGACAGTAGTACCATGTCAGGTTGTTAATGACAGTAGTACCATGTCAGGTTGTTAATGACAGTAGTACCATGTCAGGTTGTTATTGACAGTAGTACCATGTCAGTCCTTGTTAATGACAGTAGTACCATGTCAGGTTGTTAATGACAGTAGTACCATGTCAGGTTGTTAATGACAGTAGTACCATGTCAGTCCTTGTTAATGACAGTAGTATCATGTCAGGTTGTTAATGACAGTAGTACCATGTCAGTCCTTGTTAATGACAGTAGTACCATGTCAGGTTGTTATTGACAGTAGTACCATGTCAGGTTGTTAATGACAGTAGTACCATGTCAGTCCTTGTTAATGACAGTAGTACCATGTCAGGTTGTTAATGACAGTAGTACCATGTCAGGTTGTTAATGACAGTAGTACCATGTCAGGTTGTTAATGACAGTAGTACCATGTCAGGTTGTTAATGACAGTAGTACCATGTCAGGTTGTTAATGACAGTAGTACTGTTGTATTTTTAGAAATTGACTTGTCATGTTGTCAGGAAATTGGAGTTCTGAAAGAAGGCAAACATTTCAAAATGTCTAAATTTCACATGCTGCGTTCCACCTCGAAATCTCAATGATTTTTCCCAAAACTTTGCAAAAGTCATTTGTATGTGCATTAGAACAAAATGCAACAATGGACAAGTTGATATTTTGACATTACATGTTTTGCATTGCATTTTGATGCACCCTACTGGATATCAGGGATTAACAGGTTACTACAGTAGATTAAGGTATTACAGGGACTCAATATCCTTGCATGAACTCTCTCTAGCATGCGGCATGACCGTACCGTTCGCTGCTCCACTACCTGGCCTTGCCCCTAGGTGGCGCTAGTGAGGGTCTTGATGACAGGCATGCTTAAGGTGAGGGTAAAACTATTACTAGGTTCAAAGGTTAATAAGCTATAGTAAGCAATAGGTTCGTTCAGTCAGAAGGTTCTTGATAGAAGGTTAAGTGGCAGGATTTAGAGACAGGCACAGCATTTATTAGGAATTCCCTATGTAACAAAGGTCCCTTGTAACCTTCTTGTCAACTAAAACATTAGATTCAATGCACGTTATAGTTACTACTAAATGGTTAGCCTAGCCTAACAAAATATCAGAGCTGTCATTAACTACAGGGACCTATGTGCCTATGATTTCTAAGTGCTATTATTGAGACTAATTTGTGGCATATGACAATAGGAGGAAGCAAGTAAGACAGTGAACAGCAGGGTGAATCTCTCCGCCTCTAGCCTAAGTATCTTAGTTTACCTTTAGGGTAATACAGACTACAGATCGACTCTGTTAGAAGGAAGGCCAGTCCGGGGCAGATGTCATCATAAATGACTTCAACGAATCCCTCATTTTATCACCTCGAGGATGACAAAAAGCTATCATATGGTGTCGCGAATAGGTCTAAAATTATATTCAAAGAGGTCTAAAAAAGGTCTTGAAGTTGACTTGTTGAAACTTGTAGGAACCCTGAGTGTATGATAAGACATTAAATGATTCAGATTGCGCACCTTTTATCACCGAGGATCTTGTATCTCTTGGGGGGGGGGGGGGGTCGGGTTTTGTATCTCTGGGGGGGGGGGGCTGATGAAAAGGATCCTGTGAAGATCCTGAGGAACATTGGGGGGGCGTCTGAATCATTTGTGTTAGTCAGTGTTCCTTTCCTGCCGGTGACAGACACACACAGGGGTGTTGTGGATCAGGGATTAGGGTTGGCCGTCCTGTCTGTTCCCTGACATAGACTGGAGCTGATGTCCGATCTGGTGCAGGGTGAGGTTATAGTTGGTGTAAGTAAGTAAGTAAAATGTATTTAAACAGCACCTTTCCCAGACCAAGGGTCACAAAGTGCTTTACATAACAAAGAAGAAACACAATAAAGCATAATAAAAGAGCGAAAGCCACAGCAGGTTAAAGCAGGCAAACAAATGAAAATAAGACCAAGTAACAAACAGGTGTACAACAACATCAACAGGACACAGACAGACAGGCCCTAGGGGCTATCCAGAAGCCTGTCTAGACAGTCTTTAGCTGTTTTTTTAAAACCTCGACCGAGCCAGCTGATCTAATGTCCAAGGGCAGAGCATTCCAATTATGTAAATCTGAATAAACAATAAAATATTTAAATATACACTATATGGACAAAAGTATTGGGACACCCGAAACATCACACCCATATGTGCTTGTTGAACTTGTCATTCCAAAACCATGGGCATTAATGTGGAGTTGGTCCCACCTTTGCTGCTATAACAGCTTCCACTTCCACTCTTCTGGGAAGACTTTCTACTAATTTTAGAACTCTATGGTTGCAGGGATTTGCTCCTGTTACGCCCCCTGGTGACTCGGGGTAGAAGGGCGCAACATAGAGCAACAACTTGGACAAGTGAGGGTGCAGTCACACAAAAACCAGGAAACTAAGGGTTGCAATTAACTTGATATTTATTGATACAGCAACACAGGGAACAGAGAGGACTAACAGTGGCACCAAATAAAAGTAATCAAAATAATAACCCCCACCCCCCCTTTACAGGTGCTAAGGCACCTCAAAAGTACAGTGGGTGGTGCTCACTCTAACCTGGGGTGCTAGACAGCAGGTATGTCCTACATATGTGCAGATGTAAACCCAGGGTATCTCAACTAGTCATCTCTCCCTCTGTGCACAAATAAACATAAATGATTAACAAACAAAATACATAAACAAGGTAATATAATAAATGGAAACTTACATAAATCATCTAAATGAACAAAACAAATAACACAAACAAAACCAAACAAGGCTCAACCCACCAGGGGGCCGTTCCACTAAAGGTGGCTTAGTATATCGGCGATTGAAATAAATCAGGCGATCAGGCAACTCGGGATTGGAATTCAAGCCTCAGGTGATTCCTCGAACGAGGATCAGCCTTGTGTGATGAGTGTTCACAGAAGACAGGCTTACAAATCTTCGATATGGGCGCGTGCACGCAGACATAAAGAGCCCCGAAGAGTCGATCTGTCGAAATGAAGATACTCCACTCTGCAGGGGTACTACATTTGCGCAGCATTCCGAATTATTGATCTTTATGAAGATGGAAAAATAAGATGTAAAATAGTGCAATACTGACGCAATTAACAAGGCGAGGGAAATGGTTTGGCAAGAAATTGCTGACCGATTAAATGCGTAGGTCATACTAGCCCCAGTTATTGTTATATGTTCATATTTGAATAAATGAATATTACTACTGTGGTGATATCAGCAGCAGGCTACAAGCTGTCATATCGCCACAATGGCCTAGTGGTATCGACCGCTGCCGTGGTATTTATTCGTCATTTTTAGACGTGGTTCGAATCCCTCTTCGGACACACTTTTTACTGCATTTCGTTGTCTGAATCTAATCTAAAATCTCATCTAAAAAAGTATGTAGGCTATAAAATTATGGTGCAGGCTAATTTACAAGAACTGACACGATTACAATGGTGTTTGAAGCCTTTGCATGAAATCTTCGGTTAAATGTAAAAAAAAAAAAAAAAACACTTAGTCAAGTCTCGAACACGCAACCTTTGGAACTCTAGCTGGCTGCCTTAACCACTGCGCCAGCCAGACCGCTGTCATGACAGCAATGCAAGTTGAGACAATTACCTCTTTTTTTTTTACACTCTTTTATTTATTGATCTATCGATCTATCTATCACACTTTCAAAATATCAAGTTATCTATCACACAATCAAACTATCTATCGATTGATCACACTTTCAAAATATCAAATTATCTATCTATCACACAGTCAACCAATCTAATCTATCTATCTCATGTGAAGTGGGAACTAATATTTAGGAGGGGGGGCTCCCCTGGTGCTAGGAAAACAAACAAGAAGGGAAAAGAGCTGGTTTACATAAATAAAGGCTATGTACACTATCCACTATACTATACTATACAAATAAAACACTGTGCTGTACTCTATGCTATGCTATACCTACTCTAACATTTCCTATCTCTGAACCTTATGTACCCGAGGGTTGTCATATTGCACATAGTGTTATTGCACATTCATTTAAAGTGTCGTAGTTTGCAGGTTTGAAATGTTCACAGTTGTGTTTCAGTATTGCACTTGATTACAATCTAGTAGCTGCCATCAAATTGTCTAGATTGTCCAGGGCCTAGAACCTTGGTCTTTGCTGTGTTCAGGGCCTGAATGGCCCTGGGGTAGAAGCTGAGCTTCAGTCTATTTGTCCTTGCGAACATGGTCCTGAACCGCCTGTCCGAGGGCAGCCGAGCAAAGTGTTCGTTCCCAGGGTGGGATGGGTCTCTGGAGATCTTGGAGACCTTCCTGAGGCAACGTGTGTTGTACAGCTCTTCCAGAGAGGGGAGGGGGGCGCCGGTGATCTTCTGGGCCGATCTCACGACTCTGTAGCGCATTCCTCTCTGCGGCTGTGCAGCTGGAGAACCACACGCAGATGCAGTAGGTGAGGATGCTCTCCACTGCGCAGCGGTAGAAGGTCACAAGCAGCTCCTGTCTGATGTGGTTTTTCCTGAGGACTCTCAGGAAGTAGAGCCGCTGTTGTGCCTTCTTGATTTCAATCGCCGATATACTGATCCACCTTTAGTGGAACGGCCCCCAGGCCTGCTCCAACACAAACACACACAGAACACCAACAAGGTACGTAACAGCTCCCATTCAGCCACAAGAGCATTACTGAGGTCGGCCACTGATGTTGGGGGAGAAGGACTGGCTCGCAGTCGGCGTTCCAATTCATCCCAAAGGTGTTCGATGGGGTTGAGGTCAGAGCTCTGTGTGCAGGCCAGTCATGTTCTCCCAGACCAAACTCAGCAAACCATGTCATTATGGACCTCACTTTGTGTATGGGGGCATTGTCATGCTGAACCTGGAAAGGGCCTTCCCCAAACTGTTGTCACAAAGTTGGAAGCATACAATTCTCTAGAATCACATTGTATGCTGTAGCATCACCTTCTTCAGGGGACTTATTTTATTTAAAAAAAAAAAGACAAAACACATTCTTATTCAGTATCCAATGAAGGAAATGTTAGGGTTAAGACGATGTTTTCATAAATGTTAAATGATAGAGTTGGACGATGTTTTCATAAAATATATAAATGTTGTAAAGAGGATACTCTGTATAATTCTGTATCACTGTGTGAACTTTGTACACCCTGTACTCTGGGCTCTGTGTATTCTCTTGCTCATCTTTCCACTCCTTATCGGGGCTCCGCTTCCTGGCGTTGTGTTATCCAGGAGCCCAGCGGTGGAACTGTTTATATTTAAGCTGTACATTTCCATGAGAATGTTTATATTGGGCTGGGCATTCCATGGAACTGTTTATATTTAAGCTGTACATTTCCATGAGAATGTTTGTGTTGGGCTGAGCATTCCATGGAACTATTTATGTTAAGGTACATTTCCATGGGAATGTTTGTGTTGGGCTGAGCATTCCATGGAACTGTTTATATTAAGCTGTACATTTCCATGAGAATGTATATGTTAAGCTGAACATTCCAATGAAACTGTTTATGTTAAGGTGCTTTCCCATGAAACTGTTTATATTTACGTGGTGCTTTGCCTGCCCCTTTTCCATTCGTGTTACAATAAAAGCTGACTTGGAAGAGCGAAAGATCAGATCGACTTTGACTGACCCTTAACACGGTCTCTCTGAATCGCTCTCCTTGCGCAAGAAAACTGAGCTCTTTTGACTCTGTGTCTCTTTGTGTCTGAAGTCTACTACGGTCTGTTGAACTAGCGCTGGGTTAGCATTACCTGCCTTACAACCAGGCTGAATCAGAATATAGCATTTAACAGTAGCTAACAGGAAAACAAAACAATACAAATAGTAATAGTTATACTCATGAGGATAACAAAGTTGACTTGAAAAACAGTAAGAGGAAGGGGCCAACCACCAAGACACATCTAAACTAACTAACAGGCAACAAAGGAGAAAGACACATTAATAATGATAATAACAACAATACACACATTCACACACACAATACACACTAAACATATGCTTAAACACACACACATACACACACGCAATAAATGGCTTGTGTTGTCTTCAGTCTCAGCACTGTGTGGGTTTATTGATCCACCTGTTAGACTAATTATTATTGTGTCCGGCAGCACTTTTTTGGAAAAAAGGAGTTGTAACATCTGATGTATCTGATATACCCAAGCCCGGATTATCCATATATTGCATCGGGTGAACGCCCTGGGGCACCAGCCAATGGGGGGGCACCAAATTATTCGGACAATGAATAGACCTTTAGGCTTTAAAATATTTTGCGCACATTTTTAAAATATAGGCTATATTTACTGGAAGACATCCACACAGGTACAAAACTAACGGTTATATATATATAACCGTTATATATATATTTATATATCATGTATATCATCGGTGTAAGTCCCCCCCCCCCCCCCCCCCAGTCACAGACAAGTGCGCGATGACGCAGTGCCGCCAAACTATCAACGAAGAAATCAAAATGTACAGGCGACAACTGAGTGGCTCTGCCAAGCGAAAAATTAAGCAAGGCAAAGACTCCAGACATACGGCCACTCTTAAAAATGTCCCAACAATTGGGATTTTATTTTATTTCACCTAGGTCTAAAATTAGCACCGAAGTTAACAGTGTTTGTGGGGGGGGGGGCAGCAGAGCGAGCCCATTCACAGCCACACTGGAGCAAGTCTTGCTGAATGCATACCCAGCCATCACCTTGTCTTGAGATGTCTTAAGATGTCTTAATTAACCAAAATAAGACATTTTGTCTGTCAAGATGTCTTAAGTCGGTGTGCAATGGGCTTTGAAGTAGATTTTCTCTTGTTTGGTGAGACTATAGTGCGGAGGCTACTCTGCCCTCGCAGTTAAAAGACGGCTTCACCCATTTTCAACCAGCTTTCTATCATTACATTTTAGGTTTTAAATGGGTAATAATAATGTTATACACACTAGCTGTGCTCTGGTCCAATCAGAGTGGCCTGTGGGTGCTCTGCTCTGGTCCAATAAGAGGCATGGGGAGTGGCCTTGGAAAGGGGGAGAACCCCACTGCATTCTGGGTGTTGTATTTTTTCTGCCATTTCTGTAAAAGGGCATTTTGCCACGCTTTTACTCTGATATCTGGTCAGGTAGCACTAATTTCAAGTATATTTACACTTTCTACTCCATAGACAGGCCAGTGTCAGTGAAAGACCATCTTCCCAGCGGTGAAACACTCCTTTAAGTTCGGCATTGATAATAGGAATTGATAAGCTCAGAGGCATACGATAACATTTCCGATTCCATTTTGTTATCGGTTCTCAACTGGAACTGGTTCTCGATTCCCATCCCTATCCAGGGGTATGGTACTTTTCTTTTGTTCTTGTAAGACTCACACAGTATCTCAGATGCCCCAGATACATTTTTTAAATGTAAATTAAGTAATACAACAAGTGCCATCAACGTGTGTTGGCTCCCCACAAACTTTGTGGGGAACCAAAACACATACTATATTATTATATATTTTTAAAAGTATACCTGTAATTTATGAACCATTTGTTCACTGTCCTCATCTGCACTCCCTCCACAAGCAACTGGCTCTTTTCTTCAATTGAGGGATAGCGTCTCTTTTTCTGGCCCCCTTCACTGCTGGAGCCTAGAAAAAGAAAAAAACAAGACAGTCTAATAAACGTCATGGCATATCCCAGACAAAGTCAAGAGAAAATGTATTCTAATAGTATTGTTTAATTATTTGTTTTACTTGTCATCCTGCTTGATGTCCCTTGGTGCCGGTGGCATGAGCATGTACATGCCTGGCAAGGACAGCAGGCCCCATCTCTCTCTCCAACTGATGACCCTGTAGTATGACATTAAATACATAAATCTGGAGCACTGTCCCACATGGATCTCCTCATGTACTGGATTTTCTATAACATTTATTCAACAACCTTATTTTACACAACAAACTACATTAACACAGATGGAGTAAACACTACAATAGTAGACATTTTAGAATTTAGTCCGACACAAAGGACCAGGTTTGCGTTCACAAAATGCTCTTCTCCACCTTTGTATATATTTTTATCACACACCTCTGACGATTCTCCCTCTGCTCTGGCCGAATCTGCTCAAATTTGGAACAAGGAGTCGTCCTCTCCTCTCGTCCTCTCTCCTCTCCTCTCCAAAAACATCTGCTTCTGTATGACACAGGTGAGTTTATCATTATAAGGGTAAGGGAGAAAGCTTAGTTCTGTATTATGCTTCATTTATTACAGCAAAACGATGCCTGTCTAGCTAGTTGTAGATTAGGCTAATTTAGCTAACAAGCTAGTTAGTAAGCTTGTACTAACCTTGACTGTCGCTGCTGCTCAAATTTCCGTAGCGTCGCGACATCTTCTCCTCAGACTGAGTTGGTTGTTATGGGAACTGGTAACGTCAACAGCTGTTGATAATCAGTGCAGGCTCGCTCATAGGTCGCGCACCAGCGAGAGGCGGGAATTACTCAGATTAGCTCGCGCGCAACTCTGTTACATAGTAACCGCAGGTACAGCCATACATTATCCGAGCTTTGGTGCAGCACCATAGAGATAGTTTTGCTCTAGATAAATCTAACATTTTGTAGCCTATATAATGCGTCGGACTCGTTCGGATCGCTTGGACAACACTCCCCCCCTGTTAAGAATAAGACAATATACAGTTGGTAGGCTAGTAGTAGTAGGCCTATATTATTTTTAACATCTAAACTGTCTTGAGACATTCCAACGTTTATGTCTCAAGACAGACACTGACACTACTTCAATTTAAGACAAATTACTTTGAGATATGGTTTATTATCTATAAGTTGGCTGAGTGGGATCATTACAATGTTGCTGTCCACCTGTTGTGCTTTTCTTGTGTTGTGTCATGTTTGACGTTAGATTTATATATCTGAAGGGCATCCAACGAACCATGCACTCCACAAAGTCCTCATTTTTTATGTTGAGTTTAGGGGATAAGCGTTTAACAGTTACTACTGTATGGTAATGTCAAATTGGCATTGCCTCACTTGATCGAATTGGCTGTATTGGTATTAAGATTTGCCTTTGGGTAATGAATGTGTCAGTTTGTATGGAGAAAATGTCATCCCCAGCTTTGTCAATCTAATCATAGGTGCCTACAGATTCTGTCTAGGCCTATTGATAAAATATTGCTTTTTGTGCCTTGCTTGCTAGTTCAGAGTGACAGGGAATCTGACTTTGATGACAATCATAACGGTCATGATGAAGAGCAAGAGGTGCCTCATTCAGAGGGGGAGATGGACAGTGATCAAGCCCCTGAGCCAGAGGAAGAGGAGGAGATGGACATTGGAAATGCTCATGACAATGGAGTGGTAAACTGAAACCCAAATGTTGTTTTAATTTAACTATTGGCAGTCTTGTTGTTGTTGACTATTATGGTTTTGATAGGTATGTGATCTGCTTGGGTGTCTCTACTCATCACTTATCTTGCCCCTTCAGCCAGATCCATATCCATGGAGATCTTTCACAGAAGCAGCCCTGAGCTTGTTCTTTGAAACCTCAGGAATTTCAGAGGCAACATTTTCAAGTTTACTTGAAATCATATCACATGAGAGTTTCAAGAAGGAGGACGTCCCACCTAATGTCAGTGCTCTCAAGGTAGGCTATAGTGATACAAGTTATTTTTCTATGTTAATGAAATAGCTATCACTATAAGACCATATACTGTATTTATGTAATTCCACTGCTATTCCTTATTTCAGAATATCAGAAAAAAAACTGCCTACGGTGCCTATTAGTGTGCATGGAGAAGATTCTTCTTTTTATTATTTTGACATGGAGAAAACAGTGGCAAAAACATTGGAGAACAACAAGCATATGGCAAAAATGACTTTTGTGCCAGTGACCGACTGCCATAGAGACGCCTGTAACTCCAGGCTATTTCATGAGAGCAAACTCTTTGGAATACAGTGTATTGGCACCAATGTAGGGAAGGTAACTGCCCTTAAATGTGGTAAAGAGCGCCCACCCAAAAAGGTGCATGTCATCAGTTTGTGTAACTTGATTCATTTTTCATATTTCAAGGTAACTGCCCGTGACATAATCAAAATCAACATCAACCGCAGATCGCGTCTTGCAAGAGTGGAGTCCATAGCATTTGACAGCTCCATCCAGGATCTAGTGCTCAGGTGCAGAATACTTTTCCATGGCCTTGAGATTAGGAATCATCAACAGGTCCACAGTCTAACACCTGTTAGAGAACAACTATTTATATCTGATGCTTTTGAGTCCATCAAAGTGGATACTGTGGTTCAGAAAATACCTCAGATTCCACAGTTCACTGGCTACTACATATACAGCAACCACTCTGCCACTGCATTTGAAGAGCCAAGCAGCAGATACATCAAAGATGTAGCAACTCTCCCTGCTCATTGTAGTGAAGGGCAGCCAGAAAGAGAACTACCCACAGGTAGGCTAAAAAGCTTACCATGATATTGTATTACTGCTTTTCATTGGCACTGTTAAGTCATAGTTTCATGGCTTATCAAATATGATAGGTTGCTGTGAGTAAGCTGAACAAGAACATGCATGAAGTAATGGTTGCCATAAAATTGTTTCGTTAAAGGGGTACCAGTTCTGCCACTCTACATCCATTTATATTTTGATGGATTTGGGCTGTACAGGAGGAAGTACCATTCCACTAACGGAATGTACTTTTCAGTCGGTAACCTGCCCCGCTCTGAGGCGGCAAAAAGGGAGCACATGGGCATCATAGGCCTTGGAGAACCAGGTAGCATAATAATCAGCACATTTTAACAAATGGTTAAAATGTCTAAGTCATGGTTCATGTGAGATTGAGATATATCTTCTTTCCAAATCAGGAACATAATTTGAGCAGTGCATGAATGCCATTTCTCCATACATACGCAGACTACAGGAGGGGTATTATGCAAACTGCCCTTACTATGGAGGCAATGTGTTTGTATGTGGAGGAATTGGGGAGATCAATGCCGATATGCCCCAGGCAAACCACTGTGCAAACTGTTTGTCTTCCACCGCAAACAAACGGTTAGATTCAGTATTACTTCTCTGGCCATTTGGTCTTCTTGGTTATGTACATTGTGTGAAATCTTTCAAATGCATCCCTTATTAAAATGATGTCTCTCTTAGATGCAGAATTTGCACAGTCGACAAGGCCGACCTCTCCAACCCACAGGTTGCCAGTGAAGCACCCCGCAGAACAAAGTCCAACACCAACATCATTATCGCTGGCATGTCTGAGATGGGTGTAGTGGAGAGGAAACGACAAGAAACAGAGACTGGGACCTTGTTCAGCCAAAACAACCAGCTTTTCTCTGATGACATTGTCATTGAACCGCACATTCAGGTAATTGTTTTAATGTAAGCTCTGTCTATACATGCATGTTACCTATGCCTAATGAAGCTCAGAGCAAGGTATATGTTTTTGCCATGTTGCTGGAAATGGTTGCAACTAAGAAAAACATACTAATGGACTGAAAATCTCCTGCTCTGCCTTGTGTTAAAAATGATTCAAATAGAAAGTATATAATGATAAAACCATGTAAAAGCAATACAACTGTTGGCTTTGTATTTTGTTACAGACAAGAATCGATCACTTCCACTTAGATGCCCTTGGTGTTGGAAGACTCCAAATAAGTCTAATTTGGGGCAACATCAAGACACAATTGCAACTGTTCGTATCCAATCTGATTGTTGCAATTGACAGACCACACTGGCTCAAGCAGGTAAGTCACAGTTATACATTTTGACGCCGGTGTATTTAATTGTTAAAGGAACAGTTTACCCAAAAATGAAACTTGTGTCATCTCCTCACCGACATGCCACTTGAAACACAGGTGCAGTTTGTCCATATAACACACAGGGAGGTTGCCAGCACTACTTGAGTGAAAGCTAGTCCCCATTGACTTCAGTAAAGAACAACCAAAGTCAATGGGAACTAGCTTTCTCTCTAATAGTCTGCCTGTTTGTTATATGTGACAGCCGCTGGTGATTTGGTCCTCTTCTCTGCAAATCCTGAATTGCGCTAGAATTTCATAGCCAGAGATGTCATGTGTTGCCCTGAGGCATTTACAGCAGCCTCTGTTGAATACATTGGCCGCAACACCTGCCGACTAGTGACTAAAGCCAACATCTTGCTGAGTGGATACTTGGCTTTAGTTTAGTTTAGTTTATTTATTTAGCACACAAGAAATTGTGCAAGGAGGGAACGAAGCCCAGAAGGCTTGTACAGAGTTCCACTCCACGTCAATATCAATGTTTCAAATAAAAATCAAGGGACACTTACTGCATGTCAATAGGAGAAAAGAAACCACAAACAAAATCATATCCATCGGGCAGAAAGGTAGGATAGCACATACAAACACACAAGACAAAAACAAAACAAACAAAAAAAAACTGAAAATAGATTACAAGGATAGTAAGATTAGTAAAAAAATAAACATAGATTTCCATCTTGCCCACCTTTCAACGGGAAAAGCACTACAATATAAAATAAACAGCTCATAACGAGATTAGATATTTTTTCAGTTGCTTTCTGAAAGCCGATCGAGGTGTTGATCTCAGTGGCGAGCTCAAGGTGTTCCAGATTCTCAGACCTATATAACAAATGTTGAATTGGTGGCTAGAAGTTCGACAGAAAGGTAAGTGGAGGTCATTATTGAATCTTGTTGGATAAGAGTGGATGTCAGATGAGAAAATAAAGAAACTATGGAAAGTAGAAGGAAGATCTTGCTTGTTACACATTACTGTATTTAGTGAGGTAAATGAGTACAAGACACTGAATACGTATGTTTCAAATTCTAAATGTTTCACAGCATTGTGCAAAAGAAAAATACTAACTTATTTACAACAAACATAAGAAACAGAGCTGTACACAACTGTGTAAACAATATTGCAGTACATATTGGAACTGAATTGGAACATACAACATACACAGAACTGTAAATCATTCATTCACATCCAGACATTCCTGTCTGTCTGGCCACATATTTTCATCGACATCACAGCGAATATCATCCCTGGCAATGCAGCGAGGAAAGTATCTCCTTGAGTGGCAAATCCACCCTCTGCAGGGCTGTGATGTCATCACATGCTGCATCCATGGCCGCTAGCAAGGCCATTTGGGTATGTGGATGCCGGTCATATACCTTCCACCTCCAGGCAGAGAAAAACTCCTCTAATGGATTCAGGAATGGGGAGTAGGGAGGGAGATATTCCACCAGCATCCTTTCTTGTGCTGCAAACCACTGTCTGACCAGATCTGAGTGGTGAAAACGCACATTATCCCAACAACATACTTGTTCAGATGGTCTCCATTTAGACCCCTGTCATTCTCAGGGATTATGTCCCGGGAAAGAATGCCTAAAAAAGTCAGCAGATGTTGTGTGTTGTATGGACCAAGACGGGGTATATGGGTGAGGGCGCCGTTTTCTGAGATGGCTGCACACATTGTAATATTCCCTCCTCGTTGGCCTGGGAATGGTTGCTCTCTGTCCAATGTGATTTCTTCCACGCCTTCTACCTTTTGCCAGATTGAAACCCGCCTCATCAACGTATATGAATGTGTGCAGCGGTTCCCTGGCCTCCAGCTCCAGTACACGCTTTATCCCAGAATAGAGAGAGAGAAAAAAACTGTCATCCTCTATAACAGCGCTTTGTATCTCTCTCAACCTTATGGCATTGTTTGCAATCATCATTGCACAAATAGCTTCCTCTTGTTGCCGAGTAAAAAGAGGCCCTTTTCCACCTCTGCGAGGTTGTCTTGCAATCCTATGTGGTACAGAGTAAAATTACAGTAATGTACAGTACACATGAGATATACTGCTTTAACCATATTACTGTAGTGTACAATAACAGTGCTTCCCACTTGTAAAATGCTGCAGTACAGCACCATACTGTAAATATGGCAAGTCTTTACTGTAACACTACTTTACACTACAATACAGTAAATCTATGCTGCAGTAAAGCTGTAAGTCTAAATGTGAAATGTAAAAAGTGACAAGTTCTTGTCCTACTGTAAGCTTCATGTATGACACAATGACAGTAGTGTAGTGCAGATTTAGTGCTGAATAACTGTCCAATATACACACCTGTTCTCCCGACGAAATGTTTGAATAATTGAATTTGCAGTGGTTCTCCCAACATTGGCTGCACCCTTCGACCAGCCTCAGCCATTGTGAGGCCGTGATTGACAACATGGTCCACAATTGTAGCCCTAATTTCATCAGGAATCTGCCTATGTACTTGGCCTCTTATTCCTCTTCCCCTGTTTTGTCCCCTCCCCGCATCCTCACACCTCTTCCACGATGCTGACCTTCCATTTCTGTGTCACAGTATTGTCTAAATGGTACACACTATGTCCTGCTCGGTTCAGATATGCTTGCCAATTGAGGGTTCATGGGATTCAGCTCTGAATGACTGTGGAGGAGAGGCTTATCATTGGTTACAATTAATGCTTCACACACTCATAAAACAAACATTTATTTAATCACAGGAGCCACATGCAGACACGTTCAACACTGTCACCAGTAGATGGCGGTCTACAGCAACGAACTTCAATCAGTGTCAGAGAGGGACATGAAATAACAAGCAGACACAGTTAACTGTATAATTCTCAGCATTTTATTGGACAAAGTACCAGACTCCACTGTTACCAAGACAAACTTTCTTTCTAATTTCTAGAAAGAAAAACTGAAGCTTCGCCTTAAACGTTTCATGATAATCACACTGATTTCAACATGTTTGATGATGTTTCTGTTGGCAGATCACGTTTTTCATGATCTTTTGAATCTTTTAGAATTATATAGTATTAGAGCTGGGGTTTTTGTGGTAGCCTAACTTAGGAATAATGGGATCCAGGATTCAAGTTAACCATTTATTCAAGGACGGTAATGTAACAACGTGATACTCTGGTCACTTGCTAGCCTAATCTGGTACCCAAGCTATTCAACAGGTAACTCAAGCCCAACACTTATGGTGGTACCCTACTGGCGTGGGGTGGTACTACAGGTAGTCTAACACAGGATCTCACAGTTTTCAAAGCAAAAAGAAAGAAATATTGAAGTATTAAAAAGTAATTCAGTGAAATTAAATGAATAATAATTAAGAAAAAGAGTACAAAAAGATAGAACTGTTATAATATTATAATGTATGAATATTGTAAAATACAAATGACAAATTCATGTTTGAATGAATAAAAATAAGGAAATATTAAGAAGCTGTATGTTAGATTTTTATATTTGCCAGTATAATGCATATTTATTTATATATATTTTTAAACTGTTTCACAATAGTGGAGGGGGGGGGGCGAAAGCCTGATTGAAAGTCATCGAAGAGATAATTTAGAAATAACTGTTGTTGGTGGGCAACCATTTCAATACTTTTTCCTGTACAGGGAAGGTTTGATATGGGTCTGTTCAGTACAAATGGGTCTAGGCCGTTCTGTTTTAGTAGAGGCTTGATAACTGCAGTTTTCAGGGCTTCAGGGAAGATTCCTGATGAAAGGGAAGTGTTGATTATTTGTATTAGTTCGCCTGCCAAGCAGCTAAATATGTTTTTTTAAAAGCTGTCCATGAAACTATTAACTAATAAATTAAAATAAGCATTGGAACAAGACATCTCAGTCTTCCAGCTGAAACGTTAGGAGGATTTATTGCAAACATAACAACATACCAGTATTCAGTCACACTCGGCTTCTAAACACCAAGGCCACATCTGGGTGGAAGGGGTGGTGACCACATGACGCAGGAGGGGACAAGAACATCTCAACTCCTACGACCTCGATTCCTCCTTCACTCTCCAGGAGGGAGAGGAGGGGAGGAGAGGAAAGGAGGAGACAGGAGGAAGAGATGAGGGAGGAGAGGAGGGTATGAGAAGAGGACAGGAGGATTTGAGAGAAAATTATCTAGAAAAGGCTGATGTCATGACACAACCTTCTCCCTGATCCGATCAACAAGCACATGTACATACAGTAGATGATGGTGCAGCCAGCAGACCCCCCCTTCTTCTTTAGGCCTCCTGCCTCCTTTAAACACCTCCCACACTGGGAGCAGTCGTATTAACTAGTGTGTGTGTGTTCTCTGGTGTTTCTTTAGGTTTCCTGCCTGACTGAAACTCTTCCCACACTGGGAGCAGAGATATGGCTTCTCTCCTGTGTGTGTTCTCTGGTGTTTCTTTAGGTTTCCTGCCAGACTGAAACTCTTCCCACACTGGGAGCAGCAGAATGGCTTCTCTCCTGTGTGTGTTCTCTGGTGTCTCTTTAGGTGTCCTGCCAGACTGAAACTCTTCCCACACTGGGAGCAGCAGAATGGCTTCTCTCCTGTGTGTATTCTCTGGTGTGTCTTTAGGGATCCCGCCTCACTGAAACTCTGCCCACACTGGGAGCAGTGATATGGCTTCTCTCCTGTGTGTATTCTCTGGTGTTTCTTTAGGTTTTCTGCCTGACTGAAACTCTTCCCACACTGGGAGCAGTAGAATGGCTTCTCTCCTGTGTGTATTCTCTGGTGTTTCTTTAGGGATCCTGCCACACTGAAACTCTTCCCACACTGGGAGCAGCAGAATGGCTTCTCTCCTGTGTGTATTCTCTGGTGTGTCTTTAGGTGTCCTGCCTCAATGAAACTCTGCCCACACTGGGAGCAGCAGAATGGCTTCTCTCCTGTGTGTATTCCCTGGTGTTTCTTTAGGGATCCTGCCTGACTGAAACTCTTCCCACACTGGGAGCAGCAGAATGGCTTCTCTCCTGTGTGTATTCTCTGATGGCTCTTTAGGGATTCTGCCATACTGAAACTCTTCCCACACTGGGAGCAGCAGAATGGCTTCTCTCCTGTGTGTATTCTCTGGTGTCTCTTTATTTCGCTCATATAACCAAATCTCTTTCCACACTGAAGACAAGAGTGAGTCTTCTGTCCTCCTTGAGTCTGTGGTTGTGATTTAAGGTGAGTTGGACAAATGAAACTCTCACTGCAATCTAAACAGTGGTGATTCTTCTGTCTTGAGCTCCTCCTCCTCCGTCTGTGTTGTTTATGGCTTCCTGATGCGGTGGAGCTGGGCTCCATGTCTGAGTCTGGGTTGGAGCTCTCTCCTGTAAGAATAGGAACATATACAGGATTAGAAACAACATGAGAACAAGTGCTGCTTCCATAGACTCAGCAGTGCCAGAAGTAACACCACATTTCTGGAGTCTGCACTCGCTGTGGGAACATGAAGTGTTCAGAGTGTTACAGAGATATTACAACAAATGGATACCGTATCAATGTTTTATCATTAACAATTGATTTAAAGCATATTCTCTCAAACGGAGATATCTCCATATCTCCAGATTCTGGGACCTAACTCCATCCTCCAGGATGACAACGCTCGCCCCCACAGAGCCAGGATTATCACCGAGCACCTCCAGAATTTGGGAGTGGAGAGGGTGGAATGGCCTGCCGTGAGTCCAGACCTCAACCCAATCGAACACTTGAGGGATCAGCTTGGGTGTGCTGTACGTGCCAGAGTGACCAACGCAACCATGTTGGCTGACTTGCGGCAAATCCTAGTTGAGGATTGGGATGCCGTCCCCCAGCAGTGTGACCAGGCTGGTGACCAGCATGAGGAGGAGGTGCCAAGCTGTTGTGACTGCGTATGGATCTTCCACACGCTACTGAGGCCCCTGACAGTGTAAAATGAATAAAGTGTAAAAATTGCCAATATGTGTTGTTTTTTCCTTATTACAGTGGGAGAGTGCAATCATCCAATCCACCAAGCAACTCAAAACGAGAGTGAATACCAACAGAAGAATATAGGGGATTTTGGCAAATATTTTTGGGCCGCTACCCACATGTTTAGCTGTGTTTTGGTGCTTTTCCATCAGCAGCCCGGGTCAGTGCAGTTCGGATCGGTTCGGATCGGATCGGGTCACTTTTGATCTGTTCTGGTTTTCCATTATACACAAACCGACCCGGACTAGTAGGAGGAGTAGACGATAGTAGGCGGAGTTACGCGTCACACGCAGCCTGGCAAAAAGCTTCCGGGTGTACACAGCAACAACAGTGATTTTTTTGAAGAGAAAGAGAGAGAGGAAGCTATGTACACATAATAAAGTCATGTTTTTTGAACCCTTAAAACCACTGTCTTCACTTGTCTGCTTTATGAACTGTAGTATCATCATCGGGAAACGCCGCCAAGACGCGAATCTACCGGCATTTGACTCATGAGTGAACGGCGAAAATGGCTGGACAGCACAGCAGCAGCGGCCGGGTGAACTCCCGGTTCATCGAGTTTATGGTTAAAAGCATAACTTCTCGGGGTGTCAGCGCGGTGGTTAAGGGCTCAAAATGACCGTAGACAGATGGTGAAGTTAGCAAAGGAGTATTGTGTTTGTACCACCTCCACAGCCGGTGTTATTCACAGACAAACACGGTGCCGTTTGCGGGTTAATAACTTCAGTTTACCGGGGGTTAGGATAACAATTCGAACGTGTCCGGAAAGAGGAGAAACCAGGGAATCCAAACGTTTTTGAATGGAGTCGATCCTCCACTCCTATCACCGTGGACACAGCGCGGAGCGAATTCCCTGTTAAAACCGGCATTTGACTCATGAGTGAACGGCGAAAATGGCTGGACAGCACAGCAGCAGCGGCCGGGTGAACTCCCGGTTCATCGAGTTTACGGTTAAAAGCATAACTTCTCGGGGTGTCAGCGCGGTGGTTAAGGGCTCAAAATGAACGTAGACAGATGGTGAAGTTAGCAAAGGAGTATTGTGTTTGTACCACCTCCACAGCCGGTGTTATTCACGGACAAACACGGTGCATAATAGCGATTTTTGTGTTGTGCTTGTTGTAAATAAAAGTTCTATGATTCATTGAAATGACATTAAACTAAGATAATACGATGGTCAGCATACTTTTTCGAATCTTTATTAATACGCTATTACAGAAACTGTAGTGACATTTTTTTAGAGCGAATGTGGTATTTCAAGATGGCGGTTAGTGAAGAAATATATGGGATGGGACATGGGATGACGATTTCCATTGACCAATCAACGGTGTGCAGCGTCACACGTCACACGCAGCCTGGCAAAGAGACCCGGATATGAAATTGTAGACCCTGGGGTCGATGTGGAGCTAAAGAAGCGAGCCAAAGCGAACCGAACCGACCTGGGACGACTAATGGAAAAGGGGACAAGAAGCAGACCGAAGCGGGCTGACCCGGGTCAGCACCGGGTCAGCACCGTAGTGGAAAAGCCCCATTGTTCATTCCATGAATGCATGATCCCTACAAGTTGTACCTCGTTGTACAGGTGACTAATCAGACTTTCCAACGATATAAAATACAATACCAAATGGTATTATTAAAGGGGAGGATTAATCAACCAAAATAACGTTTCCGAACTTTTTTTGAGGGGTTTATAGACAGTATGTTAAGGTACATGTGGGAATACGGTACATGTGGGAAAACTAGGGTTAAGCGGGGTACACACATAAGGAATTTCAAAATCTTAACAGAAATCTTATCTGAGACAGACCCCACACATGAAGAAACAAAATCTTGGATTTGAACAGCCTTGATAGTATTGTGTGGGGTGTGCGCCGACTTCCCCATTTCAGCACCCCACAGACATAAAGATTTTCGCTACGACAGACTCCACTCTCTAGAGTCTCGTTCCCCAAGCCAGAAATCTTGCGTGATCACGTGCAAGGCCAATAAAGTGCCGAAAAGAAGAATGCGCAAAGAACGAGTGAAAACAAACATGGAAGAGGACATGCAGGAAGAGTGTATGGTGCTGGCTATGGCTGTAATCTTAACAGAAAAACCCAAAAGTAGAACAAGACAGAAAAAACTATGGACAAAACCGTGGAGGCGGCGCGAGCATGGACTGTATATGTTACTGCGCGAGCTGGAGGTGAGTTGTTCTCAAATGGCTAATACACGTAAATCAATAGTAATAACAATAGTAATACACGTAAATAAATCTGACAGCCATCAAGAAACATTGTGCATGGTTAATTGTGTCGTTCATTTTTTTATTATGTTGACAGATAACTGACAGAGCAGGTTTCAAGGGGCTGCTTCGAATGGACGCAGAGGAATTTGGGTACATTCTCAATAAAGTGGCCCCACTGATAACGAAGAAAGACACCAAATGGAGATTAGCCATCACTGCCAATGAGAGACTGGCTTTAACACTCCGATACTTGGCAACAGGTTTGTACATGAAGCTGTTGTGTAGGCCTACATTTGCTGGTGCCTAAAGAAACTAAATGTTAATAGTTGTGTTGTTTTTCTTTCTTTCTTCCTTTCCTCATTTTACAACACACTCTGCCTCAGGAAGGCCTCCAAGATCTCCAGGGACCCATCCCACCCTGGGAACGAACACTTTGTTAGGCTGCGCTCAGGCAGGCGGTTCAGGACCATGTTCGCACGGACAAACAGACTGAAGCTCAGCTTCTACCCTAGGGCCATTCAGGCCCTGAACACAGCAAAGACCTAGGTTCTAGGCCCTGGACAATCTAGACAATTTGATGGCAGCTACTAGATTGTAAACATAACTGCAATATTGAAATACAACTGAACATTCTAAACCTGCTAACTGCGACACTTAATGAATGTGCAACAAATACTATGTGCAATATGACAACCTTTGTGTACATAAGGTTCAGATATAGGAAAAAGTTAGGAGATTTATAGCATAGCATAGAGTACAGCACAGTGTTTTATTGTATAGTATAGTAGATAGTGTACATAGCCTTTATTTATGTAAACCAGCTCTTTTATTTTACCCGTGGCTCTCTTGTTTTTAGTCTTTTTTCCAAGCACCAGTCATTAATGACAATAAAGACCATTCATTCATTCATTTAGGAGAATCATTTGCATCCATGAGTTACCAGTTCAGGGTTGGTGAATCCACAGTGTCCTTGATTGTGAGCCAAACATGCGAAGCACTGCACCTGACACTTAAAGATGAATATCTGAAGGTAAGCTTGTTTAATGTATTATCTGTAGTCATGAACTTGTATATTTGTACAAATTAATAAGGTGACTTTGCATTAGAATCACTGTATTTGTGTTAACTGAGAATATGTAAAGTGTATTCTAATTAGGCCTATTATTATTATTATTATTATTATTATTAGGCCTTCTGCTGCTGCTACTACTACAAGGCCTAATACTACTTCTACTATTACTACTACTACTACTACTACTACTACTACTACTACTACTACTACTACTACTACTACTACTACTACTACTACTACTACTACTACTGAAGCTGCAGCAGTTTAGAAGACTTATAAACGGTTTGATAACTTGGCACTCATGTAAACAAAACTTGCTATTTCAGACACCCACTACAGAACAGGAATGGTTGGACATCGCCCAAGACTTCCATCAGAAGTGGCAATTCAACCACTGCCTTGGCGCGATCGATGGAAAGCACATCAATATATTGCCACCAGCACAGTGGAAGCACTTTTCGTAACTACAAAGGACGATTCTCTGTGTCGATGATGGCTGTTGTTGATGCCAGGTACAGGTTCAGGTACATCAGTGTGGGAGCACAGGGCAGAGCATCAGATGCAGGAGTGTTTGCAGAGTCAGATTTCAAGCAAGCGCTTGACCGCGGTCTCCTCAACATTCCTGCAGCGGATCTGCTCCCGGGCTCTGATTGATTGATTGATTGAATTGATTGAAAAACTTTATTAGAATGTTTGCAGAAGTAGGTACATGAAAGTACATATTACATACAAGGTCAACTAAAAGGATAAAAACCCAAGAAAGCCACTGGCTTATTTCAATTGGGGTCCTTGATTGTGACATACACAATGTCCTCAATGTCCTCCTCTGACATACAAGCCCCTTTTATGTTTGTTGGAGATGATGCCTACCCTCTGCGCCTTGACCTGATGAAACCGTACCCATTCCGCAACATGGACCATCAACAGAGAGTCTTTAACTACAGACTTTCTCGCGCACGCAGAGTGGTTGAAAATGGGTTTGGCATATGGGCAAACAGGTGGAGAGTATTCCTCACCACTATAATGCTGAACCCTGACAAGGTGCAGAAGATGGTATTTGCTACTGTGTGTCTCCACAATTACTTGCGCGAGGTGAGGTCTGACACATACACACCTCCAGGGCTGGCTGAAACAGAGGATGAAAACCACAGGCTTGTGGAGGGTACCTGGAGAGCTGATGGCCCAAGAACCATGCTCCCTCTTCAACCAGGAAGATGTGGCAACAGCTCCATGGCTGCCAAAGAAGTCAGAGACAACCTGAAGAGCTACTTTGTTACACCAGCAGGCCAGGTTGCCTGGCAGGATGACTACATATAGACTTTTGAAAAATGCAGTGTGCTATTTGTGGTAGTTTTAATGCCACATTGTTTATATTTTTGTCACTAGCAGTGTGCTATTTGTGGTAGTTCTGATGCCACATTGTTTATATTTTTGTCACTAGCAGTGTGCTATTTGTGGTAGTTCTGGTTAGAACACACAATCATTTCGTTGCATTGTCTTGTACTATGTAATGACAATAAAGTGAATCTAATCTAATTGTTTATACTTGACAGAAAATCTGTTTACATGTTTTTGAAGATTTATGAGGAATATAACTTGATTTCAAGGTAAAGACACACCCAGTGTTGTATTTTGCTTTTACTACAGTACTGACACTGGTGTCCGTGACACGTTGGATGACATGTGGTTTTAGAAAGAACAAGGACTTCAGCATCCACTTTTGCTTGCTGGTTAAATCCTTCTCTCCACTCCCACTGGGTTTTCACTATCTTGGAGTACTGTGTTCTTAATCCTTATTTTTTGCGAGACACACTTGATGCCATCTTGAAATGTTTACATGTCATTTGATGTCAAGACACATTCACATAAATAAAGAGAGTTCAAGCCGTCAAGTGTCAGTTAAATGTGTGTTTATTTTTAACGCAAAGATACTCAAATGTTTTATGAGTCCATAATGTTTTTTTCAAAAATAAACATACATAAACAATGTGGCATCAGAACTACCACATATAGCACACTGCTAGTGACAAAAATATAAACAATGTGGCATTAAAACTACCACAAATAGCACACTGCTAGTGACAAAAACATAAACAATGTGGCATTAAAACTACCACAAATAGCACACTGCTAGTGACAAAAATATAAACAATGTGGCATTAAAACTACCACAAATAGCACACTGCTAGTGACAAAAACATAAACAATGTGGCATTAAAACTACCACAAATATACTGCTAATCTGATCCATTATAAACTCAAAAATGCTATAACTCCTGCAACTGTGGTGTGTTGTCATCGCTCTCTAGTATTCTCCGGAAGCTACTGGTCTGACTGGGAGGAGGCTGGTATCGATGAGGTAGTGTATAGGATTGGGAAGATAGAGGTGCTTGTGTATAGGATTGGGACGGTAGAGGTACATGGTGAGGTAGTGCTTGTGTGTGTGTGTACGTGTTAAGAGAGGAGAGTTGTGGAGGGGGCCTCTGTAGAGTTGAGGGTGGATGGTGATATGTAGGAGGCCGCAGGTGGGCAGAATTGTGGTCAGCTTCCTGAGCCTCATATAAAATAGTCATTAACTGCAGCTTCGTTCTGCTTTTTATGACAGGATTATTGATCGACCTTAATTCTGCTGCAACTTGCACCCCAAAAGTAGTGTCGCTGTCAGTGTCTGCCACTGGCCTGCTTCTGTTGGCGTGAAAAGCAACAGACATCTGCTCCAAGATTCGTACTTTCTCTTTTTGGGCGTGGGGGCATGTGAAGTAGATGGTCCAGAGGCACTTGCTGCAGATGGCTCTGGAGTGACACCTTCGGACAACACCTCAGACACATCATCGTCTGCGTCACTGGCAGGGTCCTCTGCAGCCAGGCTCTCCCTCACTGATGTGTGAAGCTGTAATAAAAGGATGAGATGGTATTTCCATGTGTCTTCTGTCTATATCTGTGTAAAACATGATTACTCAAATGAAACTATTAAAAGGCAATGACGGTCAACAACAAAGAACTACAGTAATATAGCACTTACACTGCTCTCCGTGGCACGTTGGATGACATGTGGCTTTAGAAAGAACAAGGACCTCATCATCCACCTTTATTTGGTGGTCAAATCCTTGTCCACACTCCCACTTGGTCTGGTTTTCAGGATTTTGGAGTACTGCGTTCTTAAGGAGGTCGCTCGTGAACGTACTTCTTCCACTGCAATTATGAGCACCAACAATTAATGCTACTTTCTTTTCTCTCTCCCTCTCTCACACAATTATTATTGTATTGTATTATACCTGGTATTATACCTGGTAACTCCATTGCGGTGGCAATTTCTCGCCAACCCTTATCCTTGTTGTACCTATTATGATAGGATTTGGAGGACACATTAAATAGACACTCGTTTATCTGCCACAAATCCACAAGTTGATCCTCCATTTCCGATGTCCATCTGGTTTTGAGCTTCGCGGTAGTCATGATTACGTCGTATTCGTTGTCATGCTTTGGTGCCCTATTATTTATTAGTGTCAGCTCGCTTCTTGATTGGATACATTCCATTCCACGTCACAATTGGACTCGCGAGCAGGGTGCCAGGTGTGATTTACATTTTCCACCCTAACCACAGTCTAAAACCGCAAATTTCACCAAACAATCTGGCAACCCTATGTTTTCTCGTCCTAAGTATTGAACACATTTCACATTTACGATTGCCGGCCGCGCCCATTTTCCGGAGCAGGTTGTCGGGAGAATTGATTGCACAATTGAAGAAAATTGACTCTTAACACACCTCACACCCCAGGATTTTGTTATAGGAAAATGTTAAGATCCATCTGATAATCGGGCGTTTTCTGTCGTTTTCAGACATCCGAAAATCGTGCTAGGGTGCTACGGTTAGAATTTGGGTTAGGGTTAGGATTAGGGGTAGGGTTAGACATGCCAGCATGTACCAAGTCGACGTAGCACCTAACCCTAACCCTAGTTTTCCCACATGTACCGTATTCCCACATGTACCGTAACATATATACATATAGTACATATACATATTAAAGTACAATTCAATAATATTTCAACAATATTGTAGATTTTCACTTTGAAGTGGAGAGATTATAAGTACTAATACATGTTCTTTTCTCATGTAAAATAAGGGCTGCATTTAAATGTAAAGATACATAACAGAGCTTTTGAAAAATGTGCATCTTAAAATAAAGTGCTTAATTTTTGAAAAATAGTTGTAGCTTCAGTTTCCCTTTCTCTTCTGTTTTGCTAGCATGTCCTGGGTTAATATTTCGGTTTCCCTTGTGGCTGATGATGCTGACGTAGGTATCTGTAGGTACATAGGTGTCCAGATAAAGGCTGTAAACCCCTTATGCATCACTGTGTGCTATACTCTCTGGTTAACTGGTCATCTCTCTCTATCCGCCGAACCCTTTACTGGTATATTTTCATTTACAAATCCCAAGGACCCAAGGACCTTGCGCACGGCAGCCCTAGCCCTCGTTTATTCAACTAGTGAATACTGCGCCCCAGTATGGTGTCGCAGTGCCCACACTGCAATTAAGTTGACCCTCCCCTTTGCCCATTACTGACCCCTCCCTGTCCCTAGCTCTTTAGCTGTCTAGTTTTAGGTTTTGTAGTTTTACTTTAGTTTTAGATTATCTTAGACTGTTTTAGACTAGTTTCAGTTTTAGACTATGTAGTTTTAGTTTAGTTTTAGACTATATTGACGGAAAGTTTAGATTATCTTAGACTGTTTTAGACTAGTTTTAGTTTTAGACTATGTAGTTTTAGTTTAGTTTTAGACTATGTAGGCCAGGTTTTGTATTGTATTTGGTTGTGGTGGATGTTGCATGCCTGTAAACAGGTCACACTTGAAAATGAGCCCTTGGGGCTCAATGTGTTTTTTACCTGTATAAATAAAGGTTACATTTAAAAATGTAATAAATAAAAAATGTAAAATAGGTACATCGGTATCTGCTTGATCTTTTCACAAAACTCTTATTTTTGTTTCCCCTCAAGGAAGGTTTCAGCTACCACTCATGCACTCCTTGACCGTCAGTAAATGTGTTTTATGTTGACGCAAAACGCAAGCAACTTTAAGGGAACATTCATTAGCACGTTGTTGGGCAGTGAATGAATGTGTTTGAATTCTGGTGGATCGATCATATTGGGCTTTGTATCGTGTATTTTCTCTGTCCTCGGTTCAGATTTGAGTGTGTATGTTTCTGCTCAAAAGATGGGTTTAGTCTCGTAACGCTTTACATTGCCGCTTTTAATAATCGCCATGGTCTCCAAACATATCAGACATACAGGGTTTGAACTGAACTGCCCGTGGGAAGAATGAACATGTGAGAGTCTGTTCATTCTTCATTAAAGGACGAAACAGAGATAATTGTATTCGGTAAACCTGACAAAAGATCGAAAGTCAGTGCAAAACTTGATTCTCTCTCTAAACTAAAAAACAGGTCAGAAATCTTAGTGTAATTCTAGACTCTAAACTTCAACAGCCACATGAACTCGATAACTAAATCAGCCTACTATCACCTGAAAAACATAACAAGAATGAGAAAAAAAAACTCATCCATGTATTTGTTTCGAGTAGACTTGATTATTGTAATGGTCTACTAACAGGCCTATCTAAAGGGGCTGTTCGTAAGCTGCAGCTCATCCAAAACACAACTGCTAGGGTCCTAACAAAAATGAATACGTTTGAACACATTACACCAATCCTGAGATCCCTACACTGGCTACCAGTCTCACAGAAAATGGTCTGGGACCAAAATACATTTCAGATCTCATCCCACCCTATATTCATATCAGATCTCCTCCCTATATTCATATCAGATCTCCTCCCTCCCTATATTCATATCAGATCTCCTCACCCTGTATTAATATCAGATCTCCTCCCTATATTCATATCAGATCTCCTCCCTATATTCATATCAGATCTCCTCCCACCCTATATTCATATCAGATCTCCTCCCTATATTCATATCAGACCTCCTCCCTCCCTATATTCATATCAGATCTCCTCCCTCCCTATATTCATATCAGATCTCCTCCCACCCTATATTCATATCAGATCTCCTCCCTATATTCATATCAGATGTCCTCCCACCCTATATTAATATCAGATGCAGTGTTTCCTCCAGGATTTTTCACATTCGTGGCGGAGTGGTCGCGTGCAAAAGCGCGTGCACGCGAAAACAAATATTATTTCTTAAATAGCGGTTAAGTCATTAAAGCCGAGCAGGTGATTTTATATAGAAGGTGATCAAATACCAATATTGTTATGTACGACAGTATGTCATTGCAGCACTTTGTTGCACTTTACGACGTCACGTTCTGTACGTCCGTAGAGCTTTACGACGGTGTGTGTGTTGTCAGAATGAATGTCACTTGACAGTAAACGGAGCTCAGTTTGTATACCTGTGTGGATCTACATTTATTAGCATAACACAAACATAATAAATTAGATAGAACAACCCTGTTCATTAATGTTCATTAATGCTTGAGTTCATGTTCATGTTCGCACTGTTACTGTGTTGTGTGCCAAATGCACCCCTGTGATTGGTGGAGGTCACGGGGGGGGCGGGTGCTGTGTGTGTTATTGAGACCGTTGGGAGAGAGAGCTCCGGTCACGGGTGAACTAAGAAAGTTGTGTATGAGATAGTTTACAATTAAACGCACAGATTACATGAGAGAAGCTATCTGTCATTATTTCAACCACTGTCCAAGTGGGGACGTTACAATACTTTCGTTTTAGAACGAAACTTAGCGTTTAGCAGTCACCATTCTTGAGCAAAACACTGATACAAACAAACATTCAAATACTCGTGTCGTCTTGATTTTTTTTCCGATGTCAATGTATGACGCATCATTTGAAAGCTTACCATCTGTAGTTTCAGACTATGTAAACAAACGAAAAATTACGTAAGCAAATGGTTATTATTTATCTGCTATAGATACCACTTCTGCGCCGAATGTACCGCCACCTGCACAAATCCGCACCCGACATTGTAATTACCGTAATTTCTAAACGGTTTGTGCTATCGAAAAAAATCCAACTGTCCCTGAAAGCTGAGATGTTGCACTTCAACCAACATATAGGGTATTACGGTAAAATGTGACGTGAGGACATTCTCAGAGTCAGTTTACTCACAGTGATTGGCAGAGCGTTCAGGGACACATGCTTTTTTTTCAGTTCTCCAGTGATAATAACTCGCTGCCTTTCTGCGCAGCCTGAATCAAAGTGGACTGTCTGAATCATTTGGTGGCGAAGCAAATTCATTCGTGGCGGCCCGCCACCAATAAATGCATATAGAGGAAACACTGAGATGTCCTCCCACCCTATATTCACATCAGATGTCCTCCAGGCTCCCACCCTATATTCATATCAGATCTCCTCCCACCCTATATTCATATCAGATCTCCTCCCTCCCTATATTCATATCAGATCTCCTCCCATCCTATATTCCCTAAGGCCCCTAAGGTCAGCTGCTGCATGCTCCTGGAACAAACTCCCTGAAGAAATCAAACAGGCGCAAACCCTAAAAATATTTAAATCTAAGCTAAAAACCTTCATGTTGCAGCAGTTATGATTAAACACTTCAAAATGTATTTTATCCATGAACTATTGTCTTATTAAATTGTTTTATCAATTTACCACTTATATTTGCTTTTATTCAGTCGTTTATATTTTCTTGCTATGCTCCTCTTACTGTATTTTTAAATAATGTATGTAAAGCACTTTGAATTGCCCCTGTTGTATGAAATGTGCCATACAAATAAACTTGCCTTGCCACTTGCAGCATTGATTTTACAGCAGTGCAATGACCCTCACCACTATACAACAAAGACTTACCATCCGTGTCTTCAATCTCCACTTCTACTTCGACCTCTTGTTTCACCATCACTCCCTCCTCCCTCATTTCTTCTCCTCCATCTTCTTCTTTCACCATCACACCCTTCTGCATTACAGCTGCACCTCCATCCTCTTCTTTCACCATCACTCTCTTCTCCTCCACTTCTTCTTTCACCATCACACCATTCTCCTCTACATCTTCTTTCTCCAGCTTCACTGCCACCATCGCTGGACCCCACTGTGTGATTTTCAGGGCTGGAGAACCACAGCCAGATCCGGGGGACTCTGTGGACTCTGGTTCATACATGGTTACATGAGCTGAAGAGGACCTGCATCTAGAAACAGTGGAGGCACAAACAGTGCAGGGTCAATTGACAGCCAATCAGTTCAATTAAAGCCCATCTAGACTAAAAAATGCAATAATCTATGGATTACTGATTGCATTTCTTTGTAATTAAAGGGTCTGGAAAGTAGACATTAAATGGTTCCAATTGTATTTTGTGTCCAAGAAAAAAATACAATAAACTTCTAGTTAGGCTCAACTTCCTGGTCAGACAGAGGGCTGTGTGGGCGTGGACTTTGCATGCTTGACTGCCCTTTAATTACCAACTGTTTAGCTGCTGCTGAAATGTGTAAATACTGAGCTAATACAATGACTTGGCTAATATTATAGTTATGCACCTGGCAGTATAATTCATCATATCAATTCAATGACCACCATTAGCATACTGTACACCTGGCACCCTATGGTGAATTATTGAACACAATAGGCTACTTGTGGACAGGATTCACAGCATGTGTATGACTTACTGATCAGTTGTTCCACAATGGTGTTGTCCTCCTTTTGTAATTTGCTGCCGTATTTTCACAATATCCTCCATGTTTAGTTTCTTCCCACACTGGACGTAGCACTGGCGCATGTCGTCATCACGATAGCGCTCTTCGACCTCTTGACCTCTAGTCTTGACCACTGAACTGGCGTTACTGTCACTATCCATGTCATTACTGTCACTATCCATGTCATTCGGTGCTTCAGAGAGTCGATGCCTATCTTTAAGAGCATGTGCATCTTGCCCTGAGGCATTTGTGCTGAGCATCTCATCTTTGGCCTTTTGGTTTTTGATGTAGTGCCGTAAAAACATATCCCACGGTGTGTCGTACTCTTCTTTAATGTTGGGAGAGTGATGGTTCCTACTGTGGGTGGGAGGTGGTGGTGGTAGTGGTGGTGGCTGGAGCCTAATAAGATTGTCCTTCCGGTGGTTCTGTCCTTCTGTCTCTGCATCAGGGGACCCAAGGTGTGTCCTCTGGCTCTCTGACACTGAATAAGCAGAAGCATCCATCATTGCCCAGATGGGGAGTTCGCAGTGCAGGGAATCCTACGAATGAAGATGATCAAAATATTAAAACAAGAGTGAAGAAATGTAATTTGTAATCATCAGAAGTGGAAAACAGTAGCCAAGCTACAGTTAGGTCCATATATTGGACTCTGTCAGAATTGTTGTTATTTAAGCTGTTTAGTAAAACATACAGATTTAAAACGTACAGTTATAGAATGAATATGGCCTTAAGTGCAGACTCAAATACCTCTTTAATTTGAGGGTATTAATATCCAAATTGGAGGAAGGGTGTAGAAATTACAGCTCTTTAATATGTAGCCCCCTCCTTTTCAAGAGACCAAAAGGAAAATACCCTACGCTTCGTGCTTTGAATTGCCGTATTACCCTACATGGAACCGTGGGAATTGTTTTGATAGCACATTTTGTTTAGGAATTACGGTAATGAGAACAATGTGTGTAAAATGCATGGCCGTTTTTAATACGGCGTTTATTTTATATAAAACGATTTATGACAGTTTTATAGTGGTATTGACAAAAACCGTTGCTATTTTCAAAAACCGGGGTTTACGGTACAACCGTCAAATCGCCCAACCCTAGTATCTGTGAGATCTACCCAGTGTTTCCTATATTCCTGATGCTGAGCTGCACTTTTCCCTCTTTGTGTATTCCGGTAAGCTGTCTCCAGTTAAAAGGTAGAAACCCATGCTACTTTACTGAGCTCTCTGAATTAATTCAGGACAGAAACCACGCTTGTCCTGAAGCCAGATGTACTGATAGACTATCCTTCAGCTCAGAAATAGATGTACTGCCATGATTATAGCGTCTAAATCAAGTTACTATTTAAACACCATCTCTGATTCTGGCGGTGATCCAACTACATATTGGAAAGCAGTTAAATCACAATAAATAGTTCCTCTCCCTGTCAACGTCATCAACTTTTATCCAAGTCTAACATCATATGGATACAAACAGAATAAGTGACGCTTTCCACCAGCATTTTATCAATCACTCCAACTCCTACCGTCAGGTCGGCGCCTCCGTTGTTGTTCAAGCTAGTGTCGCTTTCCCAGTCTTTGTGTAATAAGTGAACATGTTGTAATGTTTGCCCTCTAGCACAGTTATAAACGTAATAAATGACTCGTGTTGTCTTCAGTCTCAGCACTGTGTGCGTTTACTGATCCGCCATCTTAGTTCCACATCCCGTTTCCTGGTCTCGCGAGAATAACTGACGTCTTTATGACGTCTGAAGTTTATTTGTATAGCATTTTTCATACAACAGGGGCAATTCAAAGTGCTTTACAGTTTTTTGAAATACAAATATGATACACAAACAAAATACAAATATGATGCCTTAGGTTAGGAGAGACGTCAGCTATTCCCGTGAGACCAACGAACAGGTCCATACACAGTCCGCTAGGTGGCGGTAATGCGCCTTATGTTGGTCGCAAACATTCAAACTGAGAAGAAGAAGAAGAAGAAGCAGAAGCCCAACGAACGGGATGTGGAACTAAGATGGCGGATCAATAAACGCACACAGTGCTGAGACTGAAGACAACACGAGTCATTTGTTAAGTTTATAACTGTGCTAGAGGGCAAACATTACAACATGTTCACTTATTACACAAAGACTGGGAAAGCGACACTAGCTTGAACAATAACGGAGGCGCCGACCTGACGGTAGGAGTTGGAGTGATTGATGAATGAAGCAGAGAGCTGCGAGATACAACAATGGTCCAGTGTTTTTCAACCTTTTTTGTGCCACGGCACATTTCTTACCTTGAAAAAAATCCCACGGCACAGTACTGAAAAGGTACTGAACCGTGACTTCAAAACCACAAACTGAAATGTGGCTGTACCGTTACACCCTTATATATTTTAAATGTAACAATACAAACCTGATCTATTCTAATCTGTAATCTCTTACCTTTCAATAGCTATTTTCATTTCGTCTGCACTCTTATCCTGTGGCCTGTAAAATGGTATTTGAAAATCATGGCATAGTCAGCCTATTTGCTGTGTTGTCAACACAGAAAAAGCTAAACTTTTGTTTTTCCCTTGAAAAAGAGGGGGTCACATAAGAGCTGTAATTCCTAGACCCTTCCTCCAATCTGGATAGGAATACCCTCAAATTAAAGAGGGTATTTAGTCTGCACTTTAAGGCCATATGCATTCTATAACTGCAACTTGAATATGTTTTGGTAAACAGCTAAAATAACAACAATTATGTCAGTGTCCAAAATGCATATATGGACCTACATATAGCTTGGCTACTGTTTTCCACTTCTGGTAAAAAAAATAACATAAAATATGTTTTGATTACATTTCTTCACTTTTGTTTTAATATTTTGATCATCTTTATTCGTAGGATTCCCTGCACTGTGAACTCCCCATCTGGGCGATGATGGATGCTTCTGCTTGTTCTGGTCATGACGACATGCGCCAGTGCTACGTCCAGTGTGGGAAGAAACTAAACATGGAGGATATTGTGAAAATACGGCAGCGAATTAGAAAAGGGGGACAACACCATTGTGGTACAACTGATCAGTAAGTCATACACATGCTGTGAATCCTGTCCACAAGTAGCCTATTGTGTTCACAGGGTTCGACAGTAACGCTAGTCCGGAGCAAGTAAAAAATTCGGATATTGGATGGATATTTTTAACTGTGTGCAGGAAGAACAACAGGCGGCATAATAATACTATCTTCATTCCACGATCATCTAGTCTGGTCTGGCGCCTGCGCCGTCTGTTGTTCTTTCTGCACACAGGTAAAAATATCCAGGATCCAGCAGCGTTGTCGGGCTCGCGCAAACAAATCCGGTGAATGTTTTACTTGCTCCGGGCAAGCGTTACTGTCGAACCCTGGTTCAATAATTCACCATAGGGTGCCAGGTGTACAGTATGCTAATGGTGGTCATTGAATTGATATGATGAATTATACTGCCAGGTGCATAACTATAATCTTAGCCAAGTCATTGTATTAGCTCAGTACATTTCAGCAGCAGCTAAACAGTTGGTAATTAAAGGGCAGAACTATATTATGTTATCAACTATATGTATGATAACGCAGCAAGCTTGCTTGAAAGGGAGCTGCCAGTCAAGCGTGCAAAGTCCACGCCCATACAGCCCTCTGTCTGACCAGGAAGTTGAGCCTAACTAGAAGATTATTGTAATTTTTTCTTGTGTAAAGTATTGGACACAAAATACAATTGGAACCGTTTAATGTCTATTTTCCAGACCCTTTAATTACAAAGAAATGCAATCAGTAATCCATAGATTATTGCATTTGCAGGACATGTCCTGTCAGTCTAGATGGGCTTTCAGTGAACTGGTTGGCTGTCATTTATAATTGACTCTGCACTGTTTGTGCCTCCATTGTTTCTAGCTGCAGGTCCTCTTCAGCTCATGTAACCATGTATGAACCAGAGTCCACAGAGTCCCCCGGATCTGGCTGTGGTTCTCCAGCCCTGAAAATCACACAGTGGGGTCCAGAGGTGGTGGTAGTGAAGCTGGAGGAAGAAGATGTAGAGGAGAATGGTGTGATGGTGAAAGAAGAAGTGGAGGAGAAGAGAGTGATGGTAAAAGAAGAAGATGGAGGAGAAGAAATGAGGGAGGAGGGAGTGATGGTGAAACAAGAGGTCGAAGTAGAAGTGGAGATTGAAGACACGGATGGTAAGTCTTTGTTGTATAGTGGTCAGGGTCATTGCACTGCTGTAAAATCAATGCTGCCAGTGGCAAGGCAAGTTTATTTGTATGGGACATACAACAGGGGCAATTCAAAGTGCTTTACATACATTATTTAAAAATACAGCAAGAAGAGCATAGCAAGAAAATAAAAACGACTGAATAAAAGCAAATATAAGAGGTAAATAGATAAAACATTTAATAAGACAATAGTTCATGGATAAAAGACATTGATAGAAGTGTTTAATCATAACTGCTGCAAAACATGAAGGTTCAGTGTTTCCTCTATATGCATTTATTCGTGGCGCACCGCCACAAATGAATTTCCTCCGCCACTAATCAATTCAGACAGTCCACTTTGATTCAGGCTGCGCAGAAAGGCAGCGAGTTATTATGACCGGAGAACAGAAAAAAAGCAGATTGAAGCTAGATTTAGGCCGCTTCCAGACCAACATTTCGTTACGATTTAGGGCGTAGTTATTTACAATATGTTACAATGTTGCAATTAACCTCGTCGTTTGTGTTTGCACTGCAATCGAGACTGAAGCGAGGCGACGCGCGAGGCGACTGAAGCGAGGCGACGCGCTTTCAAAACAGTTTTGTGATTGGTCCGAATTTCGCGGGACATTTGGATTTCAGGAAATCCCTCTCCTCTCTCTCTCTTCGCCCATTGCCGGTGCCTTTAATCCCGTATCCTAATCGAAAATGCAACATCATCAGCGACGACTGTGGGTTATTACATTTACTGCTGTTCTCTCTCATGTTCTTATACCAGTGCTCAGTATAGAGTATTTTAAATGAACATTCGTAATGTAGTCTCTGATGTTCATGGTCAACTAAATCAGGCTATTTTGTGAAACAAATAATGTTCCCGCTAATAATGGGCTAACCGAGCATTCTCGCACCTAACGCTAGCTTCGAACTATTCATAGCAATATGCGCGGGGCAAAAATAATCTATTGCCTCTAAAATCACCACGAACAAAACGGCGGAGGTACGCAGGGCTCATGTTGGTGTCATCAAAGGTAAGAGTTGGTTTTCTTTAACTCAGCTGATAGCATTACCTTGCTGTTGTTGTTTACCGAATGCTCCTGTCACACTGTGATTTTACTTGTGTAAACAGTTAATGAGTAACGTTAGCCGGTTTTGTGCGTGTACTCTCACGTAGGCCTACTTCAGTGGTGTAGTCTAGTTTTTTCTAGTGGGTATACTGTGATTTTTCCCTCCCAGCCTCATATCGTTCATAAAAATACATCTGCGCTCCCTGTCTAACGTTATATATCTAACATTACATGTTATAAGGCTGATCTGTGCATGATAGTGCTGCATTTTGACATATTTCATGTCGCATCTCCCCCCGTTGATGGTATATGACGCTATAGTCAGTCTCAATGGTCCAGAAGTCAAGTGCTTCGTAACACAGACGGGGTGAATTTTATGAATGAAAGTGAAAGTTCTGTCACAAAACGCTGTTACGTATCACCTAGATATGCGCGTCACCTAGACTACACCACTGGCCTACTTCGTATTGATCTTTCTGTGTGTGTGTGTGTGTGTGTGTGTGTGTGTGTGTGTGTGTGTGTGTGTGTGTAATGCGCGTTCCGCATGTTCTGCTGCAGCTGTAGGATATATTGCTATTTGATCACCTTCTATATAAAATCACCTGCTCGGCTTTAATGACTTAACCACTATTTAAGAAATTATAATTGTTGCCCCCTATAGTTTTGGGTGAAATTACGTCTTTGTTTTGAGCGCCAGTGCGCGTTTTATGCGCGTGCACGCGAAAGAAAAATTGCGCGCGCGAAAGACGACCGCTCCGCCACTAATGTGAAAAATTCTGGAGGAAACACTGAGGTTTTTAGCTTAGATTTAAATATTTTTAGGGTTTGCGCCTGTTTGATTTCTTCAGGGAGTTTGTTCCAGGAGCATGCAGCAGCTGACCTTAGGGGCCTTAGGGAATATAGGGTGAGGAGATCTGATATGAATATAGGGAGGGAGGAAATCTGGGGCCTCATTTATAAAGCTTGCGTACTAGGGATGGACGGTTTTTCGGTTAAACCGAAAACCGGGGTTTATAAAAATAGAAACGGTTTTTTATCAAAACCGTCTGAAACCGTTTTTTTTTTTTTTTTTTTTAGAAGAATAAAATAGAATAAGAATAAAACTGGAACATGTCACATGTTTGTCGTGTGTGAAAATAACAATGATACAGTCTGAATCTGCCGCGCAATGAGTGAGAGGTTTGGTCAGTTGTGAAGAATAACTGAGGATTAATATCTAATTGGGATTATATTTAAGGGTAATGAATCACTCTATGGGAAAGATAGTTGCCTTCAGTTATTGGTAGATAGGAAAGTTTTTTTTACAATTACTCGCTTACATTTAATAAGATCCTTTTCGCTGCTCTCTGTAAAGCGCATTGGGTCACTTTTGTGAGAAATGCGCTATAGAAATAAAATGTGATTTGATTTGATATCAATCAATCAAACTTTATTTATGTTCTATAGCACAAATCATGCATTGCATGTAACTCCAAGTGCAGTATTTACTAAACCACAATATAATAAAACAAGAGCTATACGGATCAAGAGTGTTTGTGCACAGCGCCACTGTGTGTGAAGGCGCTACTGAAAGTGATGACAGAACGCATGTCTCAGAAGATACGCGGTCACTTAGTGACGCAAAGGTAGTTCTGTATTTATCTCTATCTGTATTAGTACATTTATTTTGAAAGCTCTATTTTGACAGCTCTACCATGGGCACTTTTATTTTGATGGGGCATTCTTTGTTGATTGACTTACGACAGTTCAGGACGAGTCAGTCTCGCGGCATGTGGTTTTTATGAAAAGCTTTAAGTATGTTCACTGCATAATTCTAAGTCTAATATTTCAGTGATTATTGAGCAGTATTCAAATATTTAAATACATTGAGCAGCAGCTGAAACTTTGTCTAAGAACCAAGATATTGAGAAAGCAGTTCATTCAATGAAGACGCTGTTCCAAGAGATGATCTTCCGTGCAGGCGTGCACCCTGGATCAGCGGAGCTGGTGTGTTAAGTGTTCATGTGTTTTCATGTATGGTGTAGCTTACAAAAGTCTGCCTTTCCACTTATATTTGTGAAACTAAGTAGCCTAAATGTGTTGCGACTGTGCTTACGGTGTTTTAATGGTGTTCGACATGAGTGTATTGTAGCAGTAGGGCTCAATTATTTGAAATTGGCGCTCCTTTTTTTTTTTTTTTTTTACATATTCTTTTTTTTTTTTTTTTTTTTTACTGTATTTTTCGGTTAACCGGAAAACCGCGGTTTTACTCTCTGACGGTTTTTCGGTTTCAATAATTGGAAACCGTCCATCCCTATTGCGTACACACACTAAGGTGCGTAAGCACATTTTCCCGCAATTTTGGGATTTATAAAAACTTTGCGCACCTCTAGGCTACGCACAGTGTGATCCATGCGTACGCATAGAAACTGGAGAAATTTCAACTGCGACTCCGCTGGCAGAAGGATGAAACAGGAGAAACGCTTTGAAATAGATACAATTTCCACCAACATAAATCGAAATATTACCTCACATATTATGCGAGTGCACACAAATAATATACGTGCACACTGCACATATCTTATTCTCCCTTGTCCTGTACCCATCACAATGTAGCCTACATACTGTATATCTTTGTTCGTATCAATCATATAGATATTCATGCAAACTTTTTATATTCATATTCATTGCACATAGCGCGAGGCTGGACAAGTTGAGCACCGTTCCTGATTCACTGTTCCCGAGTGCTCAGTGGGTAACGTATATATATATATATATATATAACATATGATTATTAACACATTATATTTAATATTATTATTATATATTTTATTAACAACAAAAAAGCAAAGGGTGGCTACTTTGAGGAATCTAAAATACAAGACATATTTAGAGTTATTTCACACTTTATTGTTAAATACATAATTCCTATGTGTTCATTCATAGTTTTGATGCCTTCAGTGAGAATCTACAATGTACCAAATAGTCATGAAAATAAAGGAAACGCATTGAATGAGAAGGTGTGTCCAAACTTTTGGCCTGTACTGTAGATATTATATAGACGAGAGAAGAGAGTTTCGGTGCGTACGCAAAGCAAGAACATTTGGATTCTGATTTATAAAATCGGTGCTCACGCGGCAAGTGGAATTTGCGGGCCACTCTTCCCACACCTGCTTCCCTTTATCCCAATCAACCCTAAATGTTGCGCACGGGAACGAGCGTCTCGCCCCACCCTTTTTAACACCCATGCTTTGCTTATTATTGGTCAGTTAAATGCCCGACAGAAGGCGAAAAAAATGTCACCCACTCAATTTCTGCGCAGTAGTTCCGCTTAACGAACACATAACAATATGAAACTCTCTATAATATCTATGTTCCAGACTGTATCGACAACGTGTTCACCTTATTATTTATGATAATACATTTCATAACATTCAAGTATTGTTTAATAATTACAGATTCAATTAAATATGATTCCCGATTAAACTGTACAACATATCCCCCTTTGTATTTATTATGTTAAATCATGTTTTTTCTTTTAGATTAGATTCAATCTTATTGTCATTGACAAGTACCAAGGTTGTCACAAGGAAATGCAGTTCGTCATCTAACCTGCATTGTAGAAAAGCCAAGCATGTTTCAAGTTTATTGTTACGTTACATTAAGAGAGTAAAATTCGTAGGCTTCGGCTCCTGACATGGCAGCACAAGACATAAGGCAATAGGCATAATACAAGATAAAGGTGACAATATTACAGCTAAGACAGGATACACTAGTGATGCAACTAATAATAGATAGTTCAGTAATCTGTGCGCTTAAAGTTTTCGTAGTCCGTATACATAGGGATGGGGTGTAGGCCTACTTGGGGATGATAGTTGTCTACAGTGGGCCTGTTCATGTTCTTCACTGTATGGATATTGCAATCATTGGACTTATCGGGAACGTTACCCTTATGAAGACGTACATTACTGTGAAGTCAATGCGGACGGTGGTCAACCTCGCGCTACGTGCAATGAATATTTATGTAAAAAGTAAATATATTTGCATGACTATCAATATGATATGTACAGTAAAGATATATGTATATAGTGTGATGCGTACAGGACAAGGACGAATAAGATATGTGTAGTGTGCACGTATCCTTTGTGTGCACTCCATCATAATACGTGAGAGGCAATATTTCTTATGTCGGTGGAAATGGTATCCATTTCAAAGCGTTTCTCCTCTTTCATCCTTCTGCCAGCGGAGTCGCAGTTGCTCATTTCTCCAGTTACTATGCGTACGCATGGGTCCCAGTGTGCTTAGAGGTGCGCACAGTTTCACGCCAAGTTCCTTTTTTATAAATCCCAAATTTGCGGCAGGATTTACGTACGCATGTACGTAGGCAAGTCACAAAATCAATCAATCAGATTCTAACCTCTCCATCATGGGCAAGACCAAAAAGTTGTGTAAGGACGTCAGGGACAAGATTGTAGACCTGCACAAGGCTGGAATGGGCTACAAGACCATCAGCAAGCAGCTTGTTACTGTTGTGGGATTATTTGAAAATGACAGAAAGACAAAATAACCATCAATCGCCCTCGGTCTGGGGCGACGAACATGAAATGCATCTGCGTTTCCTTGTCTTAGTACTTCTCAATGACAATAAGGTTGCATCTAATCTAATCTAAAAGAGAAATGATTTAGTATAATAACTACAAAGCGAGTTATTTTTGCAAAACAACCTCTCAAATGTTGTAGTTTAATCGGGAATCATATTGGATCTGTAATTATTATACATATTATACAAATACTTGGATGTTATGACATTATCATAAATAATAAGGTAAACAGTAGGACGAATTCACGTTTAAACTGATTCCGTTGTCGATGCAGTCTGGAACATGTTATATATGGTCTGGCGAGAACGTTCGTTGCGCGGAAATTTACTGATTGGGTGAAAAGTATTTTTTTCCGGCGTTCTGTCGGCCGTTTGACTGACCATATGCAACGTTTGCAGGAAAAGTGCCATAGAAATAAAAAGTTATTATTATTATTATAGGCAACTATGGGCGTCAAAAAGGGTGGGACAAGACGCTCGTTCACGTGTGCAACAGAGTTGATTGGAAGCAGGCGTGGAACTTGCAAATTCCACTGGCGTGCGCACCGTTTTATAAATCCGAATGTTGGTGACGGAAATGTTCTTGCTTTGCAAAGGTGCGTAGGTACGCAAAGCTTTATAAATGAGGCCCCTGATATGAATATAGGGTGGGAGATCTGATATGAATATAGGGAGGGAGGAGGTCTGATATGAATACAGGGTGAGGAGATCTGATATGAATATAGGGTGGGAGGAGATCTGATATGAATTTAGGGTGGGAGATCTGATATGAATATAGGGTGGGAGGAGATCTGATATGAATATAAGGATGGAGGAGATCTGATATGAATATAGGGTGAGGACATCTGATATGAATATACACCTCGTTCCAAATTATTATGCAAATTATATTTTTCTCAGATTTTCCTAAATAGTCGATGCAAATGACAATCAGTATAATTTTCAAGTCATCAACCGTTAGAGTATAATTCAAATTGTATTGAACAAACCTCCCAATGATAACAGTATTTTTTTTTTTAAATAAAAAACTCAAAATGAACTGTTCCAAATTATTATGCACAACAGAGTTTCAAAACATGTTATAGGTTGTAAAGAACTAAAAATGGTAATTTGATGAATTTAGGGTTAGGAGGTCATATTAGGAGGTCATATTTACTGAAATCAAAAGCTATTTCAAACAAAAACATCTTAACAGGTCAAGTTACATGTTAACATAGGACCCCTTCTTTGATATCACCTTCACAATTCTTGCATCCATTGAACTTGTGAGTTTTTGGACAGTTTCTGCTTGAATTTCTTTGCAGGATGCCAGAATAGCCTCCCAGAGCTGCTGTTTTGATGTGAACTGCCTCCCACCCTCATATATATTTTGCTTGAGGATGCTCCAAAGGTTCTCAATAGGGTTGAGGTCAGGGGAAGATGGGGGCTACACCATGAGTTTCTCTCCTTTTATGCCTATAGCAGCCAATGACACAGAGGTATTCTTTGCAGCATGACATGGTGCATTGTCATGCATGAAGATGATTTTGCTACGGAAGGCACGGTTCTTCTTTTTGTACCACGGAAGAAAGTGGTCAGTCAGAAACTCTACATACTTTGCCGAGGTCATTTTCACACCTTCAGGGACCTTAAAAGGGCCTACCAGCTCTCTCCCCATGATTCCGGCCCAAAACATGACTCCGCCACCTCCTTGCTGACGTCGCAGCCTTGTTGGGACATGGTGGCCATCCACCAACCATCCACTACTCCATCCATCTGGACCATCCAGGGTTGCACGGCACTCATCAGTAAACAAGACTGTTTGGAAATTAGTCTTCATGTATTTCTGAGCCCACTGTCATGCTGCAAAGAATACCTCTGTGTCATTGGCTGCTATAGGCATAAAAGGAGAGAAACTCATGGTGTGGCCCCCATCTTCCCCTGACCTCAACCCTATTGAGAACCTTTGGAGCATCCTCAAGCAAAAATATATATGAGGGTGGGAGGCAGTTCACATCAAAACAGCAGCTCTGGGAGGCTATTCTGGCATCCTGGAAAGAAATTCAAGCAGAAACTGTCCAAAAACTCATAAGTTCAATGTAGAGTCTGGCACGAGAGGCTTCATCAAGGGAAGGCAGGGATTTGAACCTGGGGTCCAGGGCTGTGGCTCTTTGGAGGTATGCTTGGAGATCAGGGTCTGTGTACCTCTTTTCCAGGTCCTGGGTAATGGCTGCTTTGGCTAGTTTGATGGCTGCACTGTCCTCATCTCCTGGTTCCATGGATTTCAGTATCATTTCCTTCAGGGGGAGTATCATTGATGTGGTGGGGGATGTTTCACTGCTCATGAGAGTGGTCACGGTTTTCAGTGGTTTTAGTAGGTCAATGACTTCTTCTGCCAGTTTCTGTTCACTGTCAGACAACATCGCCATGTTCTTGGCAGAAACCTTAACACCTTTGTCTAGTAAGGCAGAGTAGAAGTAGATGGCGGGCTGCTGTTCCACATAGCGTTCCAACATGTCATGTGTTGTATTCCAACGAGTTGCGACATCGTGGATTAATTTGTGTTTTGGTAAGTCTAACATATTGTGACGCCTCCCACTCTGCCTGCATATTGGCTGTGGCTGGAGCCTGGGCAGAGTGGGTGGGTCGTTAGGTTGAGTGGTGTCACCTGGGTTTGGGGAGCTGGGGATATATATATGAGAGGGGTGTCCTCAGCTCTCTCTCTCTTCCTTATGATTTGGGTTCTGTTGGTAAGGTCTCTGGGTACCTGGTTTTTGGGGCCTTTTAGTTTTACACTACATACGTTCATACACCTTACACATACAACATACATTCTACAACCATTCACTCATGGCATACACTACTGATTCTTATCCATAATCATATACATGTTATTTAGTTTATTTTGGTTCATTTAAGTAAATAAAACTTTAATTGTATCATTTAAACGCATGTGTGGACTCCCTTATTTGTTACTACCTTCGGGTGTGTAACAAATTGGGGGCTCGTCCTTTTGTGTTGGACCTTTTTATGGCTAGTGCTGTCCCAAACGACTATTTTTCTAACGATTAATCTAGCGATTATTTTATCGATTATTCGATTAGTCTAATGACTAATTTATCAATAAGTCTAACGAAAATTTTTGTACTGTAAAAAAAATATATAAAATAATACGGATTTGTCTCCACCTCACTGCTATGTTTAGCCAACTTGAATGCCAACATGGCCATTTAGAAGTCTGTCCATCACCACAACACATAGCTAGCTAACGTTACTCTCGCTGCTATGTTATGATTAGCTAAATTGATGCTAACGTAGCATGCGAGCTACGAGCTAGATAACGTACAGTAGGTGCTCGCACCACAATGACAATAGGCTACCGTAGCTAGCCAGCTACATAGCTAACGTTACTAACACCAAAAGACAAGACATACGAACTGTGGTGAGCTACATTGCTTGTGTAACATTAGCTAGTAGCTATCCATTTTTCACTCATACACTTAATTGTCTCGCCAGGTAAAATAAAGGTAAAAAAAACAAAAAAACGCCATTTTGTTTATTTACGACTAACCGACGCATATTACGCTAACCGACGTATTGACGTAGTCGATGACGTCGACGACGTCGAATAATCGTAACAGCCCTATTTGCTTGGTTTGTTGATTGATTCTTACTGGCAATTTTGGTTTGGGTTACTGTGAGAGCTGTTTGGCTCTCTTTGGTTTTGGTTTGCTGTTTGGTTAATTGATTGGTTAATCAGTAGGTTAATTGGTTGCCAGTGTTGGGAGTTTTCACATGTGTTCATTTGTTCTCCTCTGTTTGTTTTGTTGGAGTTTGGTTGTGGAAGAGTAGATTGTTTGTCCCCAGATTTCCTTTAGGTTTGAGGTTGTTGGACTGCGATACTGGGTTGGGATAGTCAGTGTACTTGGTAGGAACCGTTAAATCCCCTGTTAGGTATAGATAGGCTTGTTCCCAATAGGGGAATTTGTCTTGGGTGGTTTAGTGTGGCTGCAACCGTGGGTAGAGCATTTGTCTCAGGGGCACGTCCATGGTCCAGGAGGGGGCGCTGTTTTGCAGTGTTCTCTTCTGCCCACTGGGATTTAGTGCATAAATACCTCCCACCAGTAGCGGCACGAAGACTAGGGTTTGAGTTAGTTAGTTAGGTAGTTATTTTTAAGTTAGGGCTGGGGAAGTTCCAGGTAAAGTGGGCTGTCTGTCTTATACTTGGTTATCGCAGTTTGATGGTCTCAGTGTTAGGGTTTGTGATTTAGTTTTTTTTTCCTTGGTTGCATAGGTTACTATGGCCTCAATTATAGAGGAGTTTGTGAGGTCCCCATCAGTAGAACTATTGGATCGGTGTACTAAGGACCAGTTGTTGTCTATTGCGGAACATTATGAGATTGAAATTCCTAGTAAAAGATTAAAGGAAGATGTCATGGCCAGTTTAATATCTGGGTTGGTAGTGGGAGGTGTTCTCAAACCAACGGAGGAAGTTCAGTCTGGTGTGTTCACCACGTTAACGTTTGAACAACAGAAAGAGCTTTTGATTTTGAAGCAAACACATACGCAGACACAGTTGGAGCTTGAAAAAATCAAACAAAGGACTGAGCTTGCTAAAGTAGATTTGAGAACACGAGAGACTACGTATGATCAGCGAGGGTAGGCTGCCCAGGTCATCGGAGGATGGGGTCGACCTGTTGGGGGCAGCTACAGAGAGTGATTTAACGAGACGGTTGCGTCTGCTTCCACCATTTAATGAAGATGACCTAGATACATTCTTTTTATTATTCGAGCGTTTGGCGGACGGTAGAAACTGGCCTGATGAGGATCGTGCAATACTGTTACAATGTGTGTTTACCGGTAAAGCCCAGAAAGCTTACTCTGCGTTGGGTCCCGCTGATTGTAAATGTTACGAACGTATTAAATCAGCGGTGCTTAGAGCCTATGAGCTGGTACCGGAAGCATATAGACAGCGGTTCCGAACATGGACAAAGGGAGATAAGCAGTCTCACGTTGAGTTTGCACGTGATCTGGTTATCCCGTTTGCCCGGTGGTGTTCGGCATCTGGGTTGGAAACTTTTGAACAACTGTGTGACCTGATGGTATTGGAACAGTTTACGAACTCGTTACCTAATGGTGTGGCAACTTATATTGCAGAGCGGAAGGCGAAGACGGCGAGTGACGCAGCCGTCCTGGCCGATGAATATGTGTTGATTCGCAAAGGTAATTGTAGTGGGCCAGGTACGGAGAGAGTTCGAAGGGAGAGTTTTTCTCCTCGTCCGAAATTTTACTCTGATGTGAATGTTGACGGCGCACTGTGTCACTATTGCAAAGGGGTTGGGCATTGGGTACGGGAATGTCCAGTATTAAAAGCAAAAAATTGATTCCCTAACACACAGGTGAAACCGGCGTTACTGGCCAATTCATTCGATCCAGTGGCGTTGCCGTCGGTGTTTGGAAAAGTATCGGTCGTTTATTTCTGATGGGTTTGTGTCGTTGCAGGGCAGTGAACATCGGCTGCCGGTAAAGATACTGCGGGACACTGGTTCGATAGATTCGTTTGTGCGTGCCTCGGTGTTACCTTTTTCATCGGAAACTGACACAGGGGACGTTATTTTGATTCGAGGGATGGGTATGTCGGTGTTCCCGGTGCCCGTGCATAATATGTCTCTCGTTTCAGGGTTGGGGAATGGAGACGTACAAATGGGTGTGCGCGCTGAGTTGCCTGTTGAGGGTGTGGACATCATTTTGGGAAACAGTTTGGCAGGGGTGCGAGTGTGGGCAGATGGGCCTCTGCCAAATGTAGTCACTCAGGAATTGCCAAGTCCCATTCAGTTAGACACGGCGGGGATTGTGTATCCAGCCTGTGCCGTTACGCGTGCTATGACCTTGGCGCGTGATGCGACAGGTAACCCTCAGGGGGCAGATAGGGAAATGGTTGCGGTTAATGTCACCCTACCTAAACAATTTCAAACTATGTCGCGGGATGATTTGGTTACCGCACAGAAAAGTGATCCGGGGTTACAAGAGCTGTTTGAGAAGGCCGTGCCACTTGATGCAATAACTAGCTCTGCGCATGGGTATTTTCTTAATGAGGGCATGCTGTTTAGGAAATGGGTGCCGCTTGGAGATGCTTTTGTTGGCGAACCGGTTTTCCAGTTCGTGGTGCCGTGTACGCTTCGTCCGTTGGTGTTGCAAACGGGTCATAACAATATTGCAGGGCATCAGGGAGTGAAGAAGACATATGACCGTGTGTTGCGACACTGTTTTTGGCCCCGTTTGAAGCGTGACATTTCTGGTTATATCAAAACATGCCACACTTGTCAGTTAACTGGTAAGCCTAATCAGTCCATTAAACCGGCCCCGCTGTGTCCCATTCCTGTTGTTGATCGACCGTTTGAACATCTGATTATTGATTGTGTTGGGCCGTTACCACGTTCCAAGCTGGGACATACCTACTTGCTCACCGTCATGTGCCAGGTGACCAGATACCCGGCGGCGTATCCACTCCGATCGATAACCACCAAGTCCGTGGTTAAAGCGTTGACACAGTTTATTTCTGTGTTTGGAATACCCAAAATAGTTCAGAGCGATCAGGGTTCAAATTTTACATCCCGTATGTTTGCAGAAATTCTCCAGCAACTGCACATCAAGCATAATAAAGCTTCGGCTTATCACCCCCAATCTCAGGGAGTGTTAGAGCGGTTTCATCAAACGTTGAAATCTTTGCTGCGCTCTTATTGTATGGAGCTGGGGGGTGATTGGGAGGAGGGACTGCCATGGCTTTTATTGGCCTCCAGAGAGGTAGTACAGGACAGCATGGGTTTTAGCCCAAATGAGTTAGTGTTTGGACACAAGGTGCGGGGTCCCATGGCTGTTTTGCAGGACAGTTGGAACCTGGCAGAACCTCCCCAAAATATTTGTGATTATGTAAATGGTTTTAAACGCAGGTTATTTTTGGCCGTGGAATGTGCAAAGGAGAAGTTGGAGAAGTCACAAGATAAAATGAAATCTCTCTATGACAGAAGGGCAGAGCCTAAGCAGTTTAAGGCTGGTGATCAGGTTTTGCTCTTACAGCCCATTGTGACTTCTCCTTTTGAAGCCAAGTTCGCTGGCCCTTACACTGTTGTGCGGCAGGTGACAGAGAATAATTATGTCATTGCAATGCCAAAAAATAGAAAGACCAATAAACTGTGTCATGTGAATATGCTGAAACCATACTACTCCCGGCCCTCTGCGGGTGAGGAGAAAACGGGGGGGTGTAATATTAACGCCTCTTTATGTACTGCTACAGGTGATGTGTCCTCTTTTCCGGTAGCGGGTCAGGAGGATGGTGTCACCCCTGATGTAGTTATGCAAGGTCGGTTAAAAAATTCAGAGTCATTGGGCCAATTGGATCGCATTTTGGGGAATATGGATGACTGTCAGCGTGCTGAGTTGATTG
>NC_137683.1:5261012-5453512 GCF_963989245.1 Nansenia antarctica | reverse complement strand
TTAAAGATATTTGTTAGAATTCATTCACGAGCCCTAGGAAAAGAGGCGAGTTCACGCGCAGTTTACACACGGGGACTCGCGCATGCGCATTGCAGGCACATACCACACACACACGGGAATGGACGCGAAGCGAATACTGTAGTGCTGAGAAGGTACCCATACTTTTAATTTCAACCCCTCTCTCTCTGTAATAAAGTTGTGATTGCAGAATCATGAAAGTTAAGCATTGTTTGTGTTATGCCACGTGGTGAGGGGGCTCAAGGACACGACAACGGAGGCAGAATACTGTGAAGCCCCGTAGGGTATTTATTTACAGTGGAAAAACTGAAAGGATGAGTCCGGGGGTTTCAACCTGGCGGGCTGGCGGTAGTGGTTGGCGTGGGCTGTGGAGGAACAGAAAAACAGGGTAAGTCTCCACGGTAGGCCAGTACATAAGATATAAACGAATCACAAAATTAGGCACGAGAGCAAAGTTCACGACTAGTCACAGAGGATACTTGCCAGGTCATTCTTAGGGAAGAACTGACGATGAATGAAGGGAGTCCAGGGTAGATGTAGCCAGGGGGTTGATTGGGAGTGGAGACAGGTGTGCTGGTTTGGCTGTGGCTGGATAACCATCCAATTACCGGGAACGAGCTTCACCTGCGGCGGAGAGCACGCTGTGCTCGAGTTGTGGGGGCGGGTGCTCGAGCTGTGGGGGCGGGGGAGGGCGTGTGTGAAGGCCCAGCCGTAACAGGACCCCCCCCCCGAGGGGGAGCCTCCTGGCGACCGGCCCGGAGCATCCGGGTGGGCCCGATAGAAGTCCCTGAGGAGGACTGGGGACATGATCTGGGACCGGGGAATCCAGCTCCGTTCCTCTGGGCCATATCCTTCCCAGTCCACCAGGTACTGGAAACCCCGGCCACAGCGACGAACCCTGAGGATTTTCCTTACCGCCCACTGGGGGTGGCCATCCACCAACTGAGGAGGGGGCGGTGCAGGGGCTGGTGGCATCAGGTCGCTGGCGACATGGGGCTTAACCCGGGAGACGTGGAACACCGGGTGGATCCGACGGAGGGAGTGAGGGAGGACCAGCCGGATGGCAGCGGGGTTGATGACCCGGTCGATGGCGTAGGGGCCGATGTATCTCGACGCCAACTTCCGGGAGGGGACATTGAGGGGGAGATCCGCCGTGGAGAGCCAGACCCTCTGGCCCACCTGGTACACAGGAGCTGGAGTGCGACGACGGTTGGCGCTTCGGGTAGTTCGGGCGGTGCCCGAAGCAAGGCCGAGCGTACGGAGGTCCAGACCCGACGACAGCGAAGGAGGTGTGCCTGGACCGATGGTACCGACGCTTCGCCCTCCTGGGTAGAAAGCAGGGGTGGCTGGTACCCCAAGGAGCACTCGAAGGGGGACCGGCCGGTGGCTTCATTTACCATGGCGTTCAGAGAGTACTCCACCCAGGGTAGGTCCTTGCTCCAGGAGGATGGATGGAGGGAGGACATGCAGCGGAGTGCCGACTCCAGGCTCTGGTTGGCTCTCTCCGCCTGCCCATTGGTCTGGGGATGGTAGCCGGAGGAGAGGCTGGTCGTGGCCCCAATCCCAGAACAGAAGGCCTGCCACACCTTGGACGTGAACTGGGGGCCACGGTCGGAAACCACATCCTGGGGAAGCCCGTAAAGGCGGAAGACGTGGGTGGTGAGTAGCTCCGCCGTCTCCGCCGAGGTCGGTAGCTTTGCCAGAGCTACCAACCGCACGGACTTGGAGAAGCGGTCCACGATGGTAAGGATGACCGTGTTACCTAGAGACGGGGGAAGGCCGGTCACGAAGTCCATGGCGAGGTGGGACCACGGTCGACCGGGCACGGGTAGAGGCCGCAGCAGTCCTGAAGGCGGCCGGTGGGATGCCTTGCTGCGAGCGCAGGTAGGGCAGGCCGAGACGAACTCCCTGACGTTCGCGGCCATGGTAGACCACCAGAACCGCCGGCGCAGGAAGGACAGTGTGCGTAGGGCCCCAGGATGGCAGGCGAAGCGGCTGGCGTGGCCCCACTGCATCACCTTGGTCCTGACGGCGTCCGGGACGAAGAGACGGCCGGGGGACCCCGGTCGGGGATCTGGCTGGGTGCGCTGTGCAGCTCTGACCACCGCCTCGATCTCCAGGGTGACCACTCCAACGACCCGGGAGGATGGAACGATGGTGTCAGGAGTGGTGGGTTCCTCCTCTGCAGCATGGAGTCGAGAAAGGGAGTCCGCCTTGGCGTTCAGGGAGCCCGGACGGAACGTGAGGAGGAAGTTGAACCGCCCGAGGAACAGGGCCCAGCGTGCCTGACGGGAGTTCAACCGCCTGGCCGACTTGATGTAGGTCAGGTTCTTATGGTCCGACCAGACGGTGAAGGGGTGCTCTGCGCCCTCCAGCCAGTGCCGCCACTCGTGGAACGCCTCCACCACCGCCAGCAGCTCGCGGTTCCCGATGTCATAGTTGGCCTCGGCGGAGGTATAACGGCGGGAGTAGAAGGCGCAGGGGTGCACGGTCTGGTCCTCCGACTGTTGAGAGAGCACACCACCGACGCCTGTGTCTGAGGCGTCCACCTCCACAATGAAGGGCCTAGAGGGGTCTGGGTTTATCAGGACCGGCGCCGAGGTGAAGAGCCTCTTCAGTTCACTGAAGGCCGCGCTGGCTGCAGGTGTCCATGTGAACTGGCGCAGGGGGGAGGTGAGGGCAGTGAGGGGGGCGGCTACCCGGCTGAAGTCCCGGATGAATCGCCGGTAAAAGTTGGCAAAGCCGAGGAAGGACTGCAGCTGTTTCCGGGTGGTAGGTTGGCCCCACTCGACGACGGCCTGAGTCTTCTTGGGGTCAGGGCGAGTCAACCCACCCTCCACGATGAGACCCAGGAACTCCACAGAGTGAGTGTGGAAGGAGCATTTCTCAGCCTTAATAAAAAGGCGATTCTCCAGTAGGCGCTGGAGGACTAGGCGGACATGTTGGATGTGCTCCTCAGGGTTCCTGGAGAATACTAAGATGTCATCTAAGTAGAGGACGACAAAGATGTCCAGCATGTCCCTGAGGACGTCGTTCATGAGGGCCTGAAAGACAGAGGGGGCGATAGTGAGACCGAAGGGCATGACGAGATACTCATAGTGGCCACGGGGGGTCTTGAACGCCGTCTTCCACTCGTCACCCTCACGAATCCGGACCAGATGGTAGGCGTTCCGGAGGTCCAGCTTAGTGAAGATGGTGGCCCCAAGGAGGGGCTCAAAGTTGGAGCTCATGAGGGGGAGAGGATAGGTGTTCCGGACGGTGATGGCATTGAGCTCACGGTAGTCAATGCATGGCCTGAGGGTTCCATCCTTCTTCTTAACGAAGAAAAACCCCGCTGCCACCGGGGAGTGTGATGGACGGATGAGCCCCTCAGCCAGACAGTCGGAGATGTAGGTGTCCATGGCTGCCTTCTCCGGGGGGGCAAGGTTGGAAGTTTGTTGCCAGGGCGGAGCTCGACGGCACAGTCGTAGGGCCGGTGAGGGGGCAGGGTGCGAGCACGCTCCTTGCTGAAGGCCTCTCCGAGGTCGTGGTAGACCTCTGGGATGGAGGAGAGGTCAGGGGGAGCCGGAGGCGGTCGCAGAGGCGATGAGGGGGTATGGGCGGCACGGAGGCACCGGGCGTAACATGCGGTACTCCAGCTCAGGATACGTCCCTCACCATAGCTGACATGGGGAATGTGGAGCTCGAGCCACGGTCGTCCCAGGATGAGCGGGGACTGGGGGGTTTTGAGGATGTAGAACCGAATCTCCTCCACATGGTTCCCAGAGACGGTCAAGGAGAGGGGTGTAGAGCGGTGGGTGAGAGGCCCCAGGCTGTGTCCGTCTAGGGCTGAGACGGAGAGGGGGGTCTCGAGGGCAACGAGGGGAATGGCAGCTGAGCGGGCCAGCTGGGCGTCCATGAAGTTCTCGTCTGCTCCCGAGTCAATGATGGCCTCGACCGTGAGGTTCTGCCCCTGCCAGGAGAGGGTGACAGAGAACCTGGCTGGGCTGGTGGTAGGTGGGGATTGAGAGACACGGCTCACCCGGATTCCCCCTTCGGGTGAGCCTACCCTTTTGATAGGGACGGGCAGGTGTCACGGAGGTGTCCCTTCTCTCCACAGTAGAGGCACAGGCCCTGGGCCCTTCTCCTCTCCTTCTCCGCCGTGGTGAGGCGGGCTCGACCAAGCTGCATCGGCTCCTCGCCAGTGGATGGGGTGTAGGTCGACTCCCGTGCGGAGGAGGGGTTGGCTGTGACGATAGGGTCCTGGGGGCGTGGCGAGCTGGTCTGGTAGCGCCCTCTCTCTCTCCGACGCTCCCGGGAGCGCTCGTCAACGTCGATGGCTAGGGCCACTAGTTCGTCCAGGGTGGCGGGTCTGTCCCGGACGAGCTCGTCCTTGATGACCTCACTCAGCCCCTGGCGGAAAGCAGATCGCAGTGCCCTGTCATTCCATCCGCTTCCGGCTGCCAGGGTGCGAAACTCGGTAGAGTAGGCCGCCGCGGTCCGGTTCCCCTGGTGGAGTGACATCAGTCGCGCCCCGACCTCCTGTCCTGCAGTGGGGTGGTCGAAAACCCTCTTGAACTCCGTGAGGAAGGTAGCGTAGTCACCGAACAGGTCAGGGCGGGCGCAGAGGGTGGCCTGGACCCAATTCAGGGCGTCGCCGGTGGTGAGGTTGGTGATGAACGCCACCCGGGCTGCCGGCGACCAGAACTGGCTGGGCTGATGCGAGAACACCAACTCACACTGGAGGATGAAGCCTCGGAACTGGGCGAAGGCTCCGTCGAAGGGGCGGGGGCTGGCTAGGTGGGGCTCCCGTGGCTGTCCAGTAGGTGGTGCCGGTAGCTGGGCAGGGTCAGGGAGAGCAGGGGGGGGGGGCAAAGGCTGCGAGCGCGGCCACCTGTGCCGTAAGCGCTTGGGTCGTAGTGATGAGGTGCTGCATCTGGGTGGCGCGGTGCTCCTGGTTAGCCTCCTGGGTTGTAATGCGAGTGTTCAGGGCCTGGCACGCTGTAGCGGCCGCCTGGAGGAGGTGAGTGTGTTCAGCGAGGATTTGGATAGCCGTCGGGCCGGATCCAGGGGTGGGAGATGGTGCCCGGTCCTTCGTGTCGTCTGAGCCCAATTGCATGGTCAGTTCTTCTGTTATGCCACGGTGGTGAGGGGGCTCAAGGACACGACAACGGAGGCAGAATACTGTGAAGCCCCGTAGGGTATTTATTTACAGTGGAAAAACTGAAAGGATGAGTCCGGGGGTTTCAACCTGGCGGGCTGGCGGTAGTGGTTGGCGTTGGCTGTGGAGGAACAGAAAAACAGGGTAAGTCTCCACGGTAGGCCAGTACATAAGATATAAACGAATCACAAAATTAGGCACGAGAGCAAAGTTCACGACTAGTCACAGAGGATACTTGCCAGGTCATTCTTAGGGAAGAACTGACGATGAATGAAGGGAGTCCAGGGTAGATGTAGCCAGGGGGTTGATTGGGAGTGGAGACAGGTGTGCTGGTTTGGCTGTGGCTGGATAACCATCCAATTACCGGGAACGAGCTTCACCTGCGGCGGAGAGCACGCTGTGCTCGAGTTGTGGGGGCGGGTGCTCGAGCTGTGGGGGCGGGGGAGGGCGTGTGTGAAGGCCCAGCCGTAACAGGTTGTTAAAAGTAAAGATAGATTGTGGGCTTTTGATATATTCAAAGGAAAAGAGGCCAGTCGTTCTGTGAGATGACCCTCAATAAAACGGCTCTGTGACTCTCTGTCTGCCTGCTTGCATAAAATGAGAGGGATCTATAGAGATCGTTCGTGACGGATGTTTGTAAATGACTGTTGAATATTACATTACTTGATTAGTCGAATTAATTATTCAGATCATTTCATTGTCTGTTTCACAAAACAATTGATTGATTCCACAGGTTTGGTCAAATGTCTGTGACTGTCTAATGAAAACCATTCTGAATAACCATTCATTTTGTTTGATATTTTGATAACAGATAATTGACTCCACAGGTTTTAAATCAATGTATATGATAATATAATGAATAATTCTAACTAATCATTCATTCCTTTCACTTAATAGTTGATTTCTTTACAGGTTGTAATTAATATTTGTAATTTACATCTTTTATTTTAGTTAGGTCATGTCCACAGCTTTTGATTAGGAATAGCAGAATAGTTTGTATTGATAATTAAGCAGTAAAAGGGTTTTTGTAAATCAGTGAATACTTAGGTGTTGACCAGCCTTTGTGATTTAATAATTGTGTTGACCAGAACTGTAATTAGTATTGAATGAGTAATTAAGTGACACATATTCATAAACAATTAGGAAACACATTTAAGTATAAAGTACTTACACAGATATTAGATTTAAGTTAATACTGCACTGACATACACAAGAGGCAAATCTGTTATTCTGAGTTGTAGGGTTCTGTGGGGACGGTTAATACAGTTAAATTGGACTAGCATTTGTTTAGCAAACAAGGCAATAGGAAGGTGGGTTGTAAGAAGAGTACACCTTATCTAATATAGAATATTGTCAGCATATTGAGCGGTAGAATGGGGTCAAATTCAACGAAGGTGTTAAAAGATATTAGTGAACATAGTGGAATATTGGCTACTTTATCCCCTATGGCTGTAGTGGAAAAAATGAATCCTCTTGTTAGGGAAATTAGCAAAATGTCTACGAAATGGAATAGCCGTTGGGCATACATTGAACAGCCGTGGCCGAAAGAGGGCAGCCTTAATTTACAAATAATTGCAACATTGGAAATACTTATCAATGTGCACAAGGCACATCAAAGAGGAAAGATTAGATCAGAGAAACGCAAGTTAGAGTTAGCTATTTTAGATCTATTTAAGGTAGAGGGACAGAAAATAGCTCAGATGGAACCGGAAAAGAAAAATGAATTGGCCAGAACACTGGAACAGAAATTGAACATTCCATCCACAGACATGTGTCCTGTCTCCAGTCCCCCTCCATATGCTAAGGCACTGGAGGACCATTCCCAGAAGAAGAAGACCAAGAAGGAGCCAAGGGGAAAAGGGGACGACAGGAGTGACGAGGAAGATGACAGCGAAGATGGCAGAGATGACGACAATGCTGATGAAGGCTACAACGCTCAGGTCAGGAAGATGATAGCCACAGCCGAAAGGAAAGGTGGGAGAAGACGCCGGGAGAAAGCGGAAAGAGAGGAAGAAAGACACCACAGATGGCTGAAGGAGCAACGAGAAAGGGAGAAAGAGGAAGATTGTCATCGAATGACATCAAATACATTAAAGAACTGTCCAGTGCTGATTCGGGGTAACAAGATGGAATATCATCCGTGGAATCATACAGATCTGTCTGAAGTGATAGAGAAACTCCCCGTTATCCAAGATGGTGGACACGCATGGACTACTGAGGTGGACGTGAGACTGACAGGAACGCAGGCCGCGATGGGAGACCTGAAAAGACTCTTAGCTTTTATTGCAGGATTGGATACAATGCAGGAAATATTGATGAAGGCAGGACTTCATAGATATATCAATACATCAGTTTATGATCCAGAGCTCTTCGCAGCAAACAGAGGCAGGCTGTGGAAGGCAATCAGAGAGACTTACCCTACTCACATTCACCCAGACAATATCATTGTGAAGCCACTGGGGGGAGATGAGAATCCCAGGGGTTTTGTTGCCCGTGTGCACTCTCAATGGAGAAGTGTGACAGGGAAGGACGCTGAAGATAACCCCTTAGAAAAATCCATAATCAGGGAAAAAATACAGGAAGGGCTTCCTACCCCAGTTAAGGATAAGCTAGCAGAAGTGGTGGGGCTACGACACATGAACAAAGCTGTTTATATAGACCACGTAGCTCATCAAGTTGAGTTATATCGAAAGAATATTCAGATACAGAAGACTCAAGACGAAGAGTCACTCAGAATATTGACTCATGTGCAATTGACTGAAAGCGAGAGGAACATAGAGGGAGTGCAGGCTTTAGCCCCACAGCAACAGCCACCTGGAGTGCAGACTGCTACTTACCAGTCCTACTCACAGGGGCCACAAGGGGGGTATCCTGCTACTTACCAGTCCTACCCACAGGGGCCACAAGGGGGGTATCCATACCCACAAGGGCCACCAGGGGTGCAAGCGGTTCCATACCAGCCGTACACACAGGCTGGCCAAGGACCACCACCAGGGGGATGGACAGCAGCAGGGAAGAAGATGCTAGAACCATGTTACCAATGCGACCAGAATGGACATCTAGCCTGTACCTGCTACAACAGGCCCCAGGGGGGCGCAGGGGGGAGCCAAGGAGGAGGATATTGGCCTCCTGCTACACCTGCTCCAGGAGTGATGAACCCTTACGGAGGCCCAGCAGCTGGCCTATAGGGGTGCCCGGAAGATCCGAGTGGGAGGTGCCAGCTGGTGGTGACAAAGAAGCCTGAAGACGCCACGCACCTTCCTATGTCTGGAGAATATGTGAAGACAATCGGATTTGAGGGAATTAAACAGCTGATTCCTACAACTGAGCTTGTAGACTTAGAGTACAAGGGACAGAGAGCAACTCTGTCAACACTTGTGTCAGAACACACGCCAACAGGGCTGCTAGGGAGAGATGCTCAATGCCAATTGAACTGTACAGTAAAATGCACACCTGACGGCTGTCAGGTGACGATGCCATCCGGTGCTCAGATTCCATCGACAGCCAGAGTGATTAAGCATAGAACAGACCTACAAGCTTTGCCTTTAAAGGGAGCTGATATAGAATATTGGCTTGATGGGTCTTGTTACCGGGTAGGAGAAACTTTGTGCACTGGGTATTCCTTAGTTAAAGCACAGAATTCAAAGTTTATTGTAGAACAGGCTGAGGCAGTTCCTCAGCCTTGCTCAGCTCAGTTGGCTGAGTTGATTGCCCTCACAGAAGCATGCAACTTGGGAACCGGACGGAGAGTGACAGTGTACACCGACTCTGCCTATGCACATAATGTTTGTCATTTTAATGGAGCTGTATGGAGGAGGCGGGGTTTTAAGAGAACTGATGGTACGCCTATACAGCATCACGCACAGATCATGAAGCTGTTACAAGCCATGATGAAGCCAAAGGAATTAGCCATAGTGAAGTGTGCCACACACAGGTCTGACTCATCACATGTCACACAAGGTAACAGGGCTGCAGAAGATGCAGCCAAAGCCATTACAGGAGCAGACAAGGCAGGTAAAGGTCTTCTGGTCGCACATGAAAAGCAATTACGGGGCATGGTCACACTTGAGGATTTATTGATGTTACAGAGTAGAGCAACTACGTTAGACAAGAACGTTTGGCTAGCAAGGGGGGCAAGTCAGGATGACACAGGTCTATGGAGGAATCATGAGGGGTTGGTTGTAGCACCCTCAGATTTATTAGGCATGTTAATACGGGAAGCTCATGGATTAGCACATGTGGCTAGGGGGGAGGTAAGACGCAAGATCACGAAGGAATATGGGTTTTGGAGTCCATATTTGATGGAACAGATTGACCATGCTTTAGGTCAATGTGGGGTCTGTTGGAGAAACAACATCAGAGTGGGTACACCAGTGGTGTCTGGGCATATCCCTACCCCAATAGGGCCACGGGTGGTGGACAGGGGGGTGGAGGTACAGAGTAGGCAGGATGTTGTGCCAACAGGTGCCGAGGTCCCCAGAGAACCTGAGAAGGAGGAGCTACGACGAGATGCTGTGGTATTGCCAGAGCCAGTGGCAATGCCAGCGTTACAGCCAGAGATATTACCGGCAATGCCTGAAGCCGAGGGGACAGTGGAAAGCTGTCCAGATGCCAATGAACCAGAAACCAATGAAGCAGAGAGTGTTGACAGTCTGGAGGTCCAGCCTGGGAGTGTCCAAAGCCTGGACACCTGTGCTACTGGGGATGCTGGCGAGTGCCTGCATCATGCTTCAGATGATGCTGAGGGCGACTCCCCAGACCTTGATCAGCGTGGGAGGGGACCCGACGACTGCCTGAACCTCAATGACACTGACGGACGACGACCAGTTAGGAAAAGATTAAAGACTATGAATAGGGTAGTGAAGCACCAGATCAAAGGGAACGGCGGGAATGGACAGCAGATGATAGCATGGCTGGAAACGGTCTTAGGGGCATGGGAAACTTATTTTGCTAAGATAGGAGCACCTATTATAGCAGACATGATTTTTGACTTTCTTAGGAGACAGGGCCTCATTGACTGTTTTTGGAAAATCAGTCACTCAGTCCACGTTGATGAACTTTTCAGAAGACTAGTCCTCACCTGAGGTGAAGATCTATGCATTAATGCATTCCCTTTGTCCTATGCTTACTGTTGGGGAATTATGTGTTATGATAACTGAATGTCATTATTTGTGTATTGTTTGTTTGTTTCTATATCGTATGTGATTGAGGTCAGTTGAGAAGTGATGTGGTGGTTATACAAAGATAGGAAAGAAGTTCTGTTCCTAGCGCAACGAAGAATAAGCTCCTGACTAGGAAAGGTTATCAATCTGAGACAGCGGTAAAGGTTGTTCTGAAGATGCGAGTAACAAGAAGACGTTGGTCGTTGGAGGTTTTTGTGTTGAAATATGTATGATGTACTGTGTTTAGATTAATTTGTATTGTTATTTTTAGGATTCTTTTTGATTGTTTTGTATTTGGTTTATATGATATTTTTGGTTGCTGGTCCTGGTGCTGGGTTAGTCTGTGTTATTATGTTTCTTGTGTTGTGTGTTGGTGTAGTTTTTCTGTCTTGTTGTTTATTTTATTTTATTTTATTTTTTTATTTTTTCTTTGGTGTCTTAGTTGCAGTTTGTGGGGTTTTGTGTTTTTGTTTTTGTTTTGTGGTCGTTTAGTTTCGGAACACCCTCTGGGTGGTCCGAGGGGGGAATATGTCGTGTATTTCTACTTAAACACACACACATGCATAGATAGTATGATAGGGGCCTGTATATATGCTGTAGGTGAGTGTTGTGCAATGTTGTGCAAATAGCCCCCTGAGTGTTGTGCAATGTTGTGCAAGAGCCCCCTGACTTAAGGCCATAGTGACATCACAGGGGACGGCCCTCTTGACCATCTAGATAAGGTGATAGGCTATGGCCTGTGACTGTATTTGCATATTGTGATGAACCAGGGTGAGACCCAAAGATCTATGTAGTATGTATGATCTATGTATGAATATGTAGTATATTTTAAACACACACACATACCAGGGCATGCAAGGGCATGATGCCCTCTAACAATGGGGGTTCTATGGCAACCAGATGACCAACAGAGACCTCTGGGGGTTGGGACCCTTGTAAGCACACACACACACACACACACATACACTCTGGCCCCTCCCCTCTTGACCATCTAGGTGACTGATAGGATCACTGGTAGATATTTGCATAAAGATAAGGGGAACAAAACGAGCAGGGGAGGGGGAGATCTTTCTCTTGACCAGCCCAGCCAGCGGAGAGCAGACATGTATGTATGTATGTTTTGAACTTTGATTAAATCGTCTTAAACTCAATAACTGTTCTTTGATTCATAACCAACAATAATTAACCTCAAAATCTCTCTGGTCTGTTACCACGCGCAGCATTCAAACGTCAACAGCCCAGCCCTGCGTGCCTGTCAGCGACTACGGCCTCCACGGAATGACAAACTGTACGTCTGACACTGAGACTGGAAAAAAGGCGTTTCAAATTCAAAACGCCTCCGTGTGTACACTAAAACACACTTCAAGCAAGGGCAGTGGTCGATGTGTGTAGTACCCGTGTTCCACCGGCAGAGGGCAGGCGCGGCATCTAAATGAAGACACTGCCCGTTGAGAACGGGAGGGGAGCATCTGTAAATAATCATGTCCATGTGTTATTCAATCAAGTGCTTTGGCCGCGTTACCTTTCTCATGGGTAATCTGTACATGGTTGACATTAACACACATGGACCGAGCAGAGGCGATGGGCCTGGACCATTTACATTTTTGGTATTTAGTTGACTTTATCCGAAGCGAAAATACAAGAAATCCATTTCGTCTAAGTAAGTGAATCATCTATCCATCAGTCAGAGCATTAAGACGTAATCTGCGCCCGGGCCAGGGGCCATTGGCAGTAATAATGCTATAAGAAGAAGGAGGAGATTTCTTTTAAAATATTTTTTTTATTATTTTCTTCTTTTTTTAACGCATTTACAGTAGAGCAACTGTACAGGGGGGTAGAGGGGATGAAGAGGTCTGTACAGGGGGGTAGAGGGGATGAAGAGGTCTGTACAGGGGGGTAGAGGGGATGAGGAGGTCTGTACAGGTGGGTAGAGGGGATGAAGAGGTCTGTACAGGGGGGTAGAGGGGATGAAGAGGTCTGTACAGGGGGGTAGAGGGGATGAGGAGGTCTGTACAGGGGGGTAGAGGGGATGAAGAGGTCTGTACAGGGGGGTAGAGGGGATGAGGAGGTCTGTACAGGGGGTAGAGGGGATGAAGAGGTCTGTACAGGGGGGTAGAGGGGATGAAGAGGTCTGTACAGGGGGGTAGAGGGGATGAAGAGGTCTGTACAGGGGGGTCGAGGGGATGAGGAGGTCTGTACAGGTGGGTAGAGGGGATGAAGAGGTCTGTACAGGGGGGTAGAGGGGATGAAGAGGTCTGTACAGGGGGGTAGAGGGGATGAGGAGGTCTGTACAGGGGGGTAGAGGGGATGAGGAGGTCTGTACAGGGGGGTAGAGGGGATGAGGAGGTCTGTACAGGTGGGTAGAGGGGATGAAGAGGTCTGTACAGGGGGGTAGAGGGGATGAAGAGGTCTGTACAGGGGGGTAGAGGGGATGAAGAGGTATGTACAGGGGGGTAGAGGGGATGAGGAGGTATGTACAGGGGGGTAGAGGGGATGAAGAGGTCTGTACAGGGGGGTAGAGGGGATGAGGAGGTCTGTACAGGGGGGTAGAGGGGATGAGGAGGTCTGTACAGGGGGGTAGAGGGGATGAGGAGGTCTGTACAGGGGGGTAGAGGGGATGAGGAGGTCTGTACAGGTGGGTAGAGGGGATGAAGAGGTCTGTACAGGGGGGTAGAGGGGATGAAGAGGTCTGTACAGGGGGGTAGAGGGGATGAGGAGGTATGTACAGGGGGGTAGAGGGGATGAAGAGGTCTGTACAGGGGGGTAGAGGGGATGAGGAGGTCTGTACAGGGGGGTAGAGGGGATGAGGATGTCTGTACAGGGGGGTAGAGGGATGAAGAGGTCTTTACAGGGGGTAGAGGGGATGAGGAGGTCTGTACAGGGGGGTAGAGGGGATGGAGAGGTCTGTACAGGGGGGTAGAGGGGATGAGGAGGTCTGTACAGGGGGGTAGAGGGGATGAAGAGGTCTGTACAGGGGGGTGCAGACCTCCTCATCCCCTCTACCCCCGGACTGTGTTAGCTCGCTGTGCTAAAGCCAAACAGGAAACAGCTTGTGATTGGTTCAACCTCAGAGAGGAAGTGACCTCATGTTTAGTGGTCCTGCCAGCAGCTAGCGGTTAGCAGTTAGCAGTTATCCTAATGCTGGGCGTGAAAGGGGGCGGCAGTGGCTCTGGAGGTAGCGCCGGCGTCTAATGATCGCAAGGGCGGCGGTTCGACCCCGGCCGGCCATGTGTCGAGGTGTCCTTGAGCAAGGCTCTGAACCCCTAACTGCTGGTCACCGTCTATGGCCGACCCCTTGGCCAGAGCATAAAATACCACATTCTAACAATTGACTGACAAGTTGATTACATGGCAATAAAACAATGATTATTATTATTATTATTATTATTATTAGGAAAGGACATGGAGTGTGTGTGTATGTATGTGTATGTGTATGTGTGTGTGTGTGTATGTGTGTATGTGTGTGTGTGTGTGTGTGGTGTGTGTGTGTGTGTATGTGCGTGTGCGTGCGTGTGGTGTGGTGTGTGTGTGTGTGCGTGCATGTGCGTGTGGTGTGTGTGTATGTGTGGTGTGAGTGTATGCGTGCGTGTGGTGTGTGTGTGTGTGTTGGTCAGACCTCAGGCCTCTCCACAGCAGACATCATCACCCTCAAACTAAACCATCATCGGATGTTTATATCCATAATTCACTTGTCCATTGTTTGCTTTTTCTTTTAAAAAACATGTTTTTAGGGCATTTCTGCTTTATTGGGATAGAGAGAGTAGAGACTGACAGTAAGGATGGGTGAGAGAGAGAAAAGAGGATAGAGAGAGGAGAGACTGACAGGAAGGAAGGGTGAGAGAGAGAAAGGAGGATAGAGACAGTAGAGACTGACAGGAAGGAAGGGTGAGAGAGAGAAAGGAGGATAGAGACAGTAGAGACTGACAGGAAGGAAGGGTGAGAGAGAGAAAGGAGGATAGAGACAGTAGAGACTGACAGGAAGGATGGGTGAGAGAGAGAAAGGAGGATAGAGACAGTAGAGACTGACAGGAAGGATGGGTGAGAGAGAGAAAGGAGGATAGAGACAGTAGAGACTGACAGGAAGGAAGGGTGAGAGAGAGAGGAGAGACTGACAGTTAGGATGGGTGAGAGAGAGAAAGGAGGATAGAGACAGTAGAGACTGACAGGAAGGATGGGTGAGAGAGAGAAAGGAGGATAGAGACAGTAGAGACTGACAGGAAGGAAGGGTGAGAGAGAGGGGAGGATGGAGAGAGGAGAGACTGACAGGAAGGATGGGTGAGAGAGAGAAAGGAGGATAGAGACAGTAGAGACTGACAGGAAGGATGGGTGAGAGAGAGAAAGGAGGATAGAGACAGCAGAGACTGACAGGAAGGAAGGGTGAGAGAGAGAGGAGAGACTGACAGTTAGGATGGGTGAGAGAGAGAAAGGAGGATAGAGACAGTAGAGACTGACAGGAAGGATGGGTGAGAGAGAGAAAGGAGGATAGAGACAGTAGAGACTGACAGGAAGGATGGGTGAGAGAGAAAGGAGGATAGAGACAGTAGAGACTGACAGAAAGGATGGGTGAGAGAGAGGGGAGGATGGAGAGAGGAGAGACTGACAGGAAGGATGGGTGAGAGAGAGAAAAGAGGATAGAGACAGTAGAGACTGACAGGAAGGATGGGCGAGAGAGAGAGGAGGATGGAGAGAGGAGAGACTGACAGGAAGGATGGGTGAGAGAGAAGAGGGATGACAGGAAGGATGGGTGAGAGAGAGAAAGGAGGATGGAGAGAGAGGAGAGACTGACAGTTCGGATGGGTGAGAGAGAGAAAGGAGGATAGAGACAGTAGAGACTGACAGTAAGGATGGGTGAGAGAGGAGGGATGACATGTGATTTACATATACAATACAGATACAGATACAATATGTTGTTTGGCTGTGTATGCAGTTGGACGTGTGTTGTGAAACTGTATGTATTAGGTATTTGAACTTTATATTTTAAGTATTTCAACCGTACCTTACATATGATCACAATGTGTCGGCGGCTTCGCCTAAATTGCTTACATCAACTATCTCAAGTCAGCGGAATTCCATTCCGTTGTCACATGATCTGGGACGTGTTGACCATGTGTGTGTGTGTGTGTGTGTGTGTGTGTGTGTGAGTGTGTGTGTGCGTGCAAGTGTGTGTGTGTGTGTGTGCGTGCGTGAGTGTGTGTGTGTGTACGTACATGTGTGTGTGTACGTACATGTGTGTGTGTGTGAGTGAGTGCGTGCGTGTGTGTGTGTGTGTGTGTGCGTGCGTGTGTACCTATGTGTGTGTGTGTGTGTACGTATATATGTGTGTGTGTGTACGTGTGTGTGTGTGTGTGTTCAGACAGTCAGCGTCTCTCTATCTAACATCCCATAATAAGAGCCAGACCCAGGAGATGACACACTGCAGAAGGCGAGGGGAACGATAGTCTGTTAAGGGTGGGGAAGAAAGTGCAAGAGGGGGAAGAAGGGGGAAGAAGAAAAGGGAGGAAAAAGAGAGGAAAAGGGGAGAAAAAGAGGGAAAAGAAAAGGAAGAGAGAGAAATTGAGGCTTCTTTTCCATTATCTACATGTTTAATAGTCTCAATGTATTCTAAACAATTAATGCACAATAAAAAATGTCGCCATTGCCATTTTTGTATGGGGGGGAAGAATGGATCAGAAGGTCACCGGTTCAAATCCCACCAGAAACAAGAAAAATTAAAAATGTCTCCAAAAGTGTTGTTTTGTGTAAATTCAAAATCACTTGAGCCAAAAGTTGCTTTTTGTGACATAACAGAAGTGTATAGACACTAGCTGTTGTTTTATTGATGTTTAAACATCAATAAAAAGAATAATAGTATAATATTATATATTATAATAATAGTACAAATAAACAAGTTAGCCTCTTAAAAGCCCTGAGTTTGAATGAATAACTTTTTATAAAGAGAAGAAGAGAGAGCTACTCAGAATCAGAATCAGAATCAGAATTGCTTTTATTGCACCAATGTACAGGTACACAGAGTAAAATTCTTGGGTTCAGGTTCATTCAACATTGGCATTGCAGCAGAATACAAGATCAGTAATAAAATAAAGTATGATATAAAAACAACAAAATCAACAATCAATAAGCAGGATATGAGAACAACAAAATCAACAATCAATAATAGCAGCAATAGTATCAGTAGCATCAATAGCAGCAGAATGCAAATCAACAATACAAGTAAATGAGTAGGGTGATAAGAGACTACAGCAGTACTACAGCTGCACCAGTCATGCTGCTGTAGAACAGTGGTGTAAAAAGCTGTGCAGATTCCAATGACATGGGATGTAATATCATACAGTATGCAATAATATAGTTCAGATATGATACAGTACAAGTTCAAGTAGTAGTCAGGTGGTGCATAAAATGCTGTGCAGGTAGCAGTGAGATGTAATACACTGTCATACACACCGTCTATGTCTCACTGCTACCTGATGTAATACACTGTCATACACACCGTCTATGTCTCACTGCTACCTGCACAGCATGTTATGCACCACCTGACTACTACTTGAACTTGTGCAATATGGTACAGATATGGAGCAGTACATATGTTTCAGTAGAAGTAGTGTTCAAGTAATCAGGCAGTATGTAGTTAGTTATAATATATATTATTAATGCAGTGGGGTTGGTTTGGGGGAGACAGACGTTTGCCTTCCTACTTCCTCATCTTATCCAACTAGTGCTCCTTAGTCAGAGACTAAACGAGGGACAATGCCAGATGAGGGGCAGGTGGACCTTTGGGACAGCCAGATGAGGGGCAGGTGGAGCAAACAGGGTTGAGAAAACGACAGGAGGGACAGCAAAGACAAGGGCGGTAGGGGGGGGGGGGGGGGGGGGGGGGTTGGTGGTGGGACGCACCCAAGCCCTCCAAAATAGAAGGCCTTATCAATAAGGAGGTTCAAAGTTCTAAATGTATTATAAAATGAATAATGAAATGTCCTTTTTGTGCTGGCGCTGCAAAAAACAGAAAGGGGACTTTTACCATATGTTTTGGTCATGTAATTTGTTGTTAACATTTTGGAACTTTGTAATTGACACGATAGAATTATGTTTAAATATTCACATTGCAAAATCATCTCGCTTGTGTCTTTTAGGCACGATCAATATGGATCCTTGGAATGAATTTCAAAAAATATATATTGATCTTGCTTTGATTGCTGCAAAGAAGTGTATTGCAATCCATTGGAAATCCGATTACTCTCCTACAATATCACATTGGTTAAATGAAATCTCTAGCTACATTCCATTAGATAAAATATACTATAATATAAGACATAAGAGTCAGGACTTTGTAAAAATATGGCAACCACATATATATTTTATGGCAAGAAGGGCAGCTTCAGGTACTATTGTTTGATGGACAGTGTTTCTTGTAGGGATGCACGGTGATGTGAATTGCTGTTAATATCATAGCGCATCCCTAATGAATGTATTATTGTGTGTGTGTGTGTGTGTGTGTGTGTGTGTATGTAGGCATGTGTGTTTTGTCTTATTATTATTATATTTTTGTTGTGTTGTCGTTGGGCGTTGCCGCACAATGGGGGGTGGGGGGGGGGGTGGATACAAGGGGGCGGGGAAACAAGAAAAAATGTGTTCAATTATATTGTAAAAATGTTTGAATCTTTGGGGAAAAAAAAAAGAAGAAAAAAAAGAAGAGGCGGCCCCAGGTCATCCAGGAGTTCCAGAGCCCCGCTCCTGACGGCCCCACGATCATGCTGCTGTCACTCAAAGCTGGCGGGGTGGGACTCAACCTGACAGCCGCCTCCCGTGTTTTCCTCACGGATCCAGCGTGGAACCCTGCAGCAGAGGACCAGTGTGTGGATCGCTGTCACCGCCTGGGCCAGAAGAGAGACGTCTTCGTCACCAAGTTCATCGTGAAGGACTCTGTGGAGGAAAACATGGTGAAGATTCAGAGGCAGAAGCAGGATCTGGTGGACAAGGCTTTCGGCTCCAAGAACCCCACCGACAAGAAGGCGTCACGCATTAATGAAATAAAAGCCCTCATGGAGCTGTAGACGTCCCTACGTATGGGAACCTTGTTAAGAAATTCCCATTTTGAAGTTTAGTTTTGATACTGTTTGTTGTGGAATGTTCTCTCAGCACATATGTCCATCGTTACATTCCCACTCACCACACTGCCCTTGGTTAACAAGTCTCATGATACATTTAAATGTTTGGGCATTTAACAGATGCCTTTATCCAAAGCGACTTTTCTTTTTTGGGATTGATGTGTGGTTTCATGTATGTGGGAATAAATGTTTTAAGTGACAAACCAAAAAAACAAAAACAAAAACAAACAAAATATATTTACAAAATAAATACATCTTTCTTCTAATTCTAATAGATGCGTTTTCATTATTGTTACCGCTGCTTCATAGGTCTGAATAACACTGACAGGCTTTATATGTGTCCCTTGAACAGAGCTTGTAAATTATAGCATGCATCATAGGAAGGTGCCTGGGCGCCACGCAATTATAATTTCCATCGTTTTCAGTGAAAATAATTTTGTCACCTTTTTGGGCCAGCACCCCTGCATTCCCCAAAAAATTGATAGAAATGAGCCATTGAATTGTTGCACTCTCTCCAGCAATTCCCAGTTCCCGGTGTACCATTCTGTAAGTATTTTCTTCTTGGGGTAATAAAAAACCTAATAATGTTCTTCCATGAAAATTCTCTCCATTGTCCAGAGCTAGAGGTGGTGGATTGTATTTTACATATTCAACCATTCTTCCTCAGTTAGGACTATGTTTGCTTCCTTCTCCCACTTATCCCTAACATATAAGGTGGAGTGCTTCCTGGTGGACTGTATACTCTTCTGTATAATTCTTGACACCAGTTTCTTGTGGGTGTTGCCCTTATACGCATCAATACAAATGTTGACGAGACTCATTTCAGAAACCTCATTATTCTTTATATTCTTATAGAAGTAGTAATGCCTCAGTTGTAAATACCTGTAGAAATCTTGTTTCTCTAGGTTGTGATTATCAATAAGATATTGAAAGGCCTGTATTGGATGAAATTAGGTAGGGATGTCCCGATCCCATTTTTTCACTACCGATACCTGGGCTTCAGGTATCTGCGATACCGATATCAATCCGATATTTGTATTTATTGTTTTACTCCTGAATAATAACAAATACTTCCCCAGTATAGTCCACAACATTTGGCTATTAAAGACTGCCAGCCTTTATTCAAGCAACAAAAACAGTACTCACTGAGTCTGTTACTCACTACTCAGTGACCAACTGGTTTCAAGTTATGGGGCAACTATGGGAACGCCCCCTGCGTGACCTCATCAGAAACTGAATTACACTGCGCCAGCCCATTGGCTGGCCCAGGCGACGCTTGTGTCACGAGGGACGGGACCCTCCGCCTATATAACGGCATTTGTCGTCATTGACAAAAGCCTTTGCTCTCTTCTCACTGGAGCTGACAACAACTGTGCGGGTGGCTAGAGCTAAACAGTCCACAGATACGAGCGACCACAACACACACACACACACACACACTGCATGGAAAGTTTGAGCGGCAGTGACGGCCGCGCGCTGCACTTAGTATTTATTCTTGATTATTTTGAACGTCTCGCTCAGCCCGTCAGTGACGGTGCAGTGTGTGTGTGTGTGTTAGCCCGTCAGTGATGGTGCAGTGTGTGTGTGTTAGCCCGTCAGTGACGGTGCAGTGTGTGTGTGTGTGTTAGCCCGTCAGTGACGGTGCTGAGCCGTGCTGTACGTTAACAAACACGTTTGTACAGCTGTTCCTTTGTGTCGACCTCCCTCTGTGCCTAGAGACTCTTACACTAACGTTACCACCAGGTGCTAGCTAGCTACGGTAGCTAACGTTACCACCAGGTGCTAGCTAGCTACGGTAGCTAACGTTACCACCAGGTGCTAGCCAGCTACGGTAGCTAACGTTACCACCAGGTGCTAGCCAGCTACGGTAGCTAACGTTACCACCAGGTGCTAGCCAGCTACGGTAGCTAATGTTACCACCAGGTGCTAGCTAGCTACGGTAGCTAACGTTACCACCAGGTGCTAGCTAACTAAGGTAGCTAATGTTACCACCAGGTGCTAGCCAGCTAAGGTAGCTAATGTTACCACCAGGTGCTAGCTAGCTACGGTAGCTAACGTTACCACCAGGTGCTAGCTAACTAAGGTAGCTGACTAACGTTACCACCAGGTGCTAGCTAGCTACGGTAGCTAACGTTACCACCAGGTGCTAGCCAGCTACGGTAGCTAACGTTACCACCAGGTGCTAGCTAACTAAGGTAGCTAACTAACGTTACCACCAGGTGCTAGCTAGCTAAGGTAGCTAACGTTACCACCAGGTGTTAGCTAGCTAAGGTAGCTAACGTTACCGATGCATCATCAGACAGAAATGAGCAACTGCGACTCCGCTGGCAGAAGGGTGAAAGAGGAGAAACGCTTTGAAATCGATACCATTTCCACCGACATAAGAAATATTGCCTCTCACGTAGGCTATTATGAAGGAGTGCACACAAAGGATACGTGCACACTGCACATATCGTATTCGTCCATGTCCTGTACGCATCACACTATACATATATATTTACTGTTCATATCATATTGATATTCATGCAAATATATTTACTTTTTACATTCATATTCATTGCACGTATAGCGCGAGGTTGACCACCGTCCGCATTGACTTCACAGTAATGTACGTCTTCATAAGGGTAACATTCCCGATAAGTCCAATGATTGCAATATCCATACAGTGAAGAACATGAACAGGCCCACTGTAGACAATTGACTATCATCCCCAAGTAGGCCTGTATGCATGTTATTTAATTATCTTGTATTCACCTAAGGTAAGGTGACCAGATTTCTCAGATGCAATCTGGGGACATTTCCAACTTTTTAGGAAAAATGTATACATTTTATCATGATGAAATACAGAAACGGGGATAATTGCTGTTTCATTTATGTTGACCTTATTTTGACCAATGTATACACATTCAAGCAAGAATACTCAAGTGTAACAACTGGAATGTGCCTCTCAACATTAGTGTCAGTGTACTGTAAGTGGTATTAAAAGTAATTCTTAGAACTGTTCAGGTTGACGAGCCAACCATCAACAATCTGGTCTGAGAAAATATCTTTATTTTATAAAAACAGTATTGCCAGTTACACCTGTACACCTAACACACCTGTCTTTGTTCTGATGGAGGTACCTAACACATCTGTCTTTGTTCTGATGGAGGTACCTAACACATCTGTCTTTGTTCTGATGGAGGTACCTAACACATCTGTCTTTGTTCTGATGGAGGTACCTAACACACCTGTCTTTGTTCTGATGGAGGTACCTAACACATCTGTCTTTGTTCTGATGGAGGTACCTAACACATCTGTCTTTGTTCTGATGGAGGTACCTAACACATCTGTCTTTGTTCTGATGGAGGTACCTAACACATCTGTCTTTGTTCTGATGGAGGTACCTAACACACCTGTCTTTGTTCTGATGGAGGTACCTAACACATCTGTCTTTGTTCTGATGGAGGTACCTAACACATCTGTCTTTGTTCTGATGGAGGTACCTAACACACCTGTCTTTGTTCTGATGGAGGTACCTAACACATCTGTCTTTGTTCTGATGGGGGTACCTAACACATCTGTCCTTGTTCTGATGGAGGTACCTAACACATCTGTCTTTGTTCTGATGGGGGTACCTAACACACCTGTCTTTGTTCTGATGGAGGTACCTAACACATCTGTCTTTGTTCTGATGGAGGTACCTAACACATCTGTCTTTGTTCTGATGGAGGTACCTAACACATCTGTCTTTGTTCTGATGGAGGTACCTAACACACCTGTCTTTGTTCTGATGGAGGTACCTAACACATCTGTCTTTGTTCTGATGGAGGTACCTAACACATCTGTCTTTGTTCTGATGGAGGTACCTAACACACCTGTCTTTGTTCTGATGGAGGTACCTAACACATCTGTCTTTGTTCTGATGGAGGTACCTAACACACCTGTCTTTGTTCTGATGGAGGTACCTAACACATCTGTCTTTGTTCTGATGGAGGTACCTAACACACCTGTCTTTGTTCTGATGGAGGTACCTAACACACCTGTCTTTGTTCTGATGGAGGTACCTAACACATCTGTCTTTGTTCTGATGGAGGTACCTAACACACCTGTCTTTGTTCTGATGGAGGTACCTAACACATCTGTCTTTGTTCTGATGGAGGTACCTAACACATCTGTCTTTGTTCTGATGGAGGTACCTAACACATCTGTCTTTGTTCTGATGGAGGTACCTAACACATCTGTCTTTGTTCTGATGGAGGTACCTAACACATCTGTCTTTGTTCTGATGGAGGTACCTAACACATCTGTCTTTGTTCTGATGGAGGTACCTAACACATCTGTCTTTGTTCTGATGGAGGTACCTAACACTCCTGTCTTTGTTCTGATGGAGGTACCTAACACATCTGTCTTTGTTCTGATGGAGGTACCTAACACATCTGTCCTTGTTCTGATGGAGGTACCTAACACATCTGTCTTTGTTCTGATGGAGGTACCTAACACATCTGTCTTTGTTCTGATGGAGGTACCTAACACACCTGTCTTTGTTCTGATGGAGGTACCTAACACATCTGTCTTTGTTCTGATGGAGGTACCTAACACATCTGTCTTTGTTCTGATGGAGGTACCTAACACATCTGTCTTTGTTCTGATGGAGGTACCTAACACATCTGTCTTTGTTCTGATGGAGGTACCTAACACATCTGTCTTTGTTCTGATGGAGGTACCTAACACATCTGTCTTTGTTCTGATGGAGGTACCTAACACATCTGTCTTTGTTCTGATCGAGGTACCTAACACACCTGTCTTTGTTCTGATGGAGGTACCTAACACATCTGTCTTTGTTCTGATGGAGGTACCCAACACATCTGTCTTTGTTACAGAAAAAAAATGCTAGTTTTCAGAGCCAATGCAGGTATGACAGGTTTATAATTTTACATGAATAGGCAATGCTACAGAGCAACGATGCATGTGGAAACAATAAAGTCCAAGCGGGGGTCTGGGGGTCCTCCCCCAGAAAAAAGAGGATTTAACACTTAATTTCCTGCATTCTGGTGAATTTGTACACACTATTGTGCTTTTTATGCCCATTTTTTTTTATCTCCACTACCCTACTCATACTTTAAGCCTAACATAATGTTTAAGCCTAACATAAGACTAATGATGTTGTAAAAATTCTGTATATTGTATTGTATTTGTATTAATAATGTAAAACAACTTTATACACCCACTGCATATATTTCATTGTATTATCGTATTAATAATAATAGCCACCAGGGCACCCCATAAGCTCTTCTCCACTAGTCTGATTAGATTGAACTATTCCAATTCCAGGACTGCAGCACAGAGCATAGGTGTTAAATATGAATGTTATGACAAACCCCAGAATTGGGACAGCAAATTGAGGTTCCAGCAGCTTTATTAACATTGGGTTTAAATACAACATATTGACAATTAGGCACTTATGCTTTTGGAAATCTTCATCGTCTAGAGCAGGGGTGGGCAATTATTTTTCCCAGGGGGCCAAATGAGCAACTGAAAATATTTTGGAGGGCCGGGCCAAAATTCCGAACTCAATTATGCATAATATACATTTTATTTCTATATAAAAAGCAGTAAATGGCATTGTTTTGACCGCTGGTAAAAGTGTATGTTATTATTTGGCAATTAAAATGTGAGGTTAGCTTTCAAAAATATCATTTATTCAAATAGAATTTCCAAAATGATAAACAAAATGTGAAACATTTGACTCATTTTCAGTCACATTAAATAACAAAGGGCATTTTGAGTTTCATGTACTTTTGAAACAAGGCTTTTTTTTTGCTTTCTAAAGACATCACATCATCTTTGTAGCCAAAATAAACAAGACATGTCACTGAACTGTGTAACTGTGGAAAGAAAAGTGTCCCAGTTTTGTAGCCTTTTTGACTTTACATGCCTATATTAAACATTTAATGTTTTCAGAACTGTGCACACAAAAAAAAAGTGTCAGATTTCAATTGTTATATTTCCACATTTTAGTGTTCTTCAGTTCTTTTTTTTCATTCAGTGTGAGAAATCCAGTCTCTGTTGAGCTTTAACAAGTCCATCAAAGTCAGGTTGAATGTCTGAGGTGGAGATGGGAAGCACAGCTGACAGATGTTCATCAGTGAGAGAGGATCTGTACCTGGATTTGGTAAACTTCATGACTGAGAATGTCTGTTCACATATGTAGGTGGATCCAAAGAGAACCAACATCTTCTGAGCATGTCTCCTCATGTTTGGAAAGTTCTCCTCCTTGAGAGCAGAGTAGAACTCTAGCAGTGATGCTGACTTGAAGTGCTCTTTCAGTAGTGAATCAGACTGCAGGTCAATGAGTTCAAGCTGAACATCAGTGGGTGCACTATCAACACTGCAGGTAAAGGGGAGCTGATGGTTTGACTTCTTTCAGGGTTTTCATGTGTTCGAGATTGTTGCTGCCTAGTTGCCTTGAAATGAATTGCAACTTTGTCATGAAGGCTTTCACATGGCTATGCATTTCATGAACAAAAAGGCCCTTGCCCTGCAGTTGTGTGTTCAGTTCATTCATCATTGCAGTCACATCAACAGCAAATGATAAATCTGCCATCCAGTCCTCATCAGACAGCTCTGGGATGGTTTTGCCTTTCATCTCACAAAACTCCTTTATCTCTGATTTCAGAACCCAAAACCTTTTTAGCACTTTGCCCAGGCTGAGCCATCTGACAGCTGTGTGGTACCTGACATCACCATGTTCGCTCTCTTGCTCCTCCAATAGTGAAACAAACTGCCTGTGATTTAATGCTCGCGCTCTGATGAAATTAACTGTTGTAGTAACAACATCAACCACATGGCTAAGTTCTAGCACTGACTTGCACAACGCTTGCTGATGAATAATACAATGTATAAACACCAATTTCTGCTCTGCGTTGAGTTCACTCACTTTATCTTGCATTCTTTTCAAAAGCCCAACATTTTTCCCTGTCAAATTCGGACATCCATCCGTAGTGACACCTGCCAGTCTGTCCCATTCGAGTCCCAGTTTGTCCATGCATGCGTTGACCTCGGTGAACAGATCACTCCCCGTTGTGGTTCCTTTCATTGGCCGGATTGCTGCCAGCTCCTCCGTAAGCTTGAAGTCGCGCGTTATCCCCCGGAGGAATATGAGCAGCTGGGCTGTGTCACGGATGTCACAACTCTCATCCAAAGCTAAAGAAAAAAAGTCGAAGCTTCCCACTTCACTTTGCAGCTGAAACTCCAGATTCTCTGCGATGTCCTCCACCCTTCTCGTCACGGTGCGGCGGGACAGCGGGACGTTTTCAAACGCTTCCTTTTTTTCTGGGCATAGCATTGCTGCAGACTCGACCATGCACTCTTTCACAAACTCCCCCTCCGAGAATGAGTTTAACCATGCAATAGCACCAGAAAGGTCAAACAACATAATGGTAATGTTGTGGGAGTTGCAACAAGGAGACGACAGACGTAGGTTGGAGTCGAGGTTGTTTACTTCTCTCACTTTCTGCTACATGCTAACATACACTCAGTGACAACAACAATAACATTTATATTCCGGTTGTGGATACAACTGTTTTTTTTTGCATTTGCGCCCATGATAACGGATAGGATACCACCTGCTTCTGAGTTTCATTATGATCTCACTTTCTTGGTGAATGTCTCTAATGTGAATCACCACACAGGCCCCCCCAGAATTCACCAACCCAGAAGGTACAAAAAACCAAGATAACCATTAAAAGTCCAACTGAACAGGCAATTTATGAACAGTACTACAGTTAACGTGGCGGGGGGCGGATCAAGCGGCCGAAACGGCTGCGCTTTGCAGGAGGGGGATTAAGGGTGAGAACTGGAACTGGAGCCCGGGCCATGGAAGGGACTGGGGCAGGGACAGAGGTTGGGGCAGGGGGCCGCCCCCGCCGCGGGGGTAGGGCCAACTGAACTGGCTCGTCAATGTTCAAGTGAGCAGGCTTGAGACGGTCTATAGCGACCCGCTCTGACCTGCCCCCCATGTCCACCACAAAGTGCTTAGCGCCCGCCTCCAGGACACGGAAGGGCCCGTCGTAGGGGGGCCGCAGCGGAGCCCGATGGCTGTCGTGTCGGATGAAAACGTACTTAGCCAATGGCAGGTCCCTGGGGACGTAGGACTGGGGGAGGCAGTGACGTGATGTCGGAATGGGGACGAGGTCATTCACAATGCCCCTGAACACAGTTCTATGAGAGGCGGCCGACCAGGGAGCTGCAGCATCTGGAAGAAACTCCCCAGGAACCCGCAGTGGCTGGCCATACACCAGCTCGGCGGACGAGGCCTGGAGATCCTCTTTGAGGGCAGAGCGAAGACCGAGCATGACCCACGGGAGGCGGTCCACCCAGCCACTGTCCATCAGGCTGGCCCGAAGAGCGGCCTTCATGTCCCGATGGAACCGCTCACAAAGTCCATTGCCCTGCGGGTGGTACGCCGTAGTGCGGTGGATCTTCACCCCCAGATGCTCAGCAACCGTAGTCCAGAGCTCCGAGGTGAACTGGGGGCCCCTGTCGCTCATGATGTCACCTGGTGTGCCAAAGCGGGCCACCCAGCACCCAATGAACGCCCGGGCCACCTCCGCTGCCGTAGTAGAGGCCAGGGGAACAGCTTCCGGCCACCTGGTGGTCCGGTCCACCATGGTGAGGAGGTAGGTATATCCGTGAGACGGGGGCAGGGGGCCTACCAGGTCCACATGCACATGGTCAAAACGCCTCTCTGGCACCACAAACGGTGCCAAAGGGGCTTTGGTATGGCGGTGCACCTTAGCGCGCTGACATGCCACACACGAGCCAGCCCAGGTTCTAACGTCCCTCCGGAGGCCAGGCCAAACAAACTTAATCCCCACCAATTTAGCCGAGGCTTTCAGATGGTGTCAAACCCTGCGCCGCCAGGCAGCCGGCACCATAGGACGGTGGAGACGTCGCAGAGGAGAGTGGCTTTGGCCGCGTCGAACACCACATCCTCCAGCTGCAGTGCAGTAGGAGCGACCCGGTAGGCCTGAATGTCAGAGTCTGCGGCTTGGTCCGCCGCCATGGCGGCATAGTCGAGTCCTAAGTGAACAGACCCGACGACCGCCCGTGAGAGGCAGTCGGCGACGAAGTTGTCCTTGCCCGCCAAGTGCTGGATGTCCGTGGTGAACTCGGAGATCGCCGAGAGCTGACGCTGCTGACGCCCAGACCATGGCTCCGAGGTCTTGGCCATGGAGAATGTCAGTGGCTTGTGGTCCACGAAGGCGGTGAACTGGCGGCCCTCTAACAGGAATCTAAAGTGTCTGGTGGCAAGGAAAAGACCCAGCAGTTCCCTGTCAAAGGTGCTGTACTTGCGCTCGTTGTCGCGGAGCTGTTTGCTGAAGAAGGCCAGCGGCTGCCAAGCCCCGTTCACCCACTGCTCGCACACCGCCCCCACTGCATAGTCAGAGGCGTCCGTCGTGAGGGCGACCGGGGCCGTGGGAGACGGGTGCGCCAGTAGAGCAGCGTTAGCCAGCGCATTCTTAGCAGCCCCGAAAGCCTTGTCCATCTCCGGGGACCAGTCCAACACGTCCTTGGGCCCTTTTCCCCGCAGGGTCTCGTACAAGGGACGCATGAGGTGGGCGGCATGGGAAATAAAACGGTTGTAAAAATTCACCATGCCCAGGAACTCTTGTAGAGACTGTATCGTGCGGGGACGGGGGAAACTGGTGATGGCCTCCACTCTGGCGGGAAGAGGGGCGGCTCCCTGCGGAGCGACATGGTGTCCGAGGAAGGTGATGGATGACTGCCCGAACTGGCACTTGGCTGGGTTTACAATGAGGCCGTGGGCCCTGAGCCGCTCAAACAACTGCCGGAGGTGTGTCATGTGCTCCTCCATGGACGCGCTGGCCACCAGAATGTCATCCAGGTAAACAAACATGAATGGCATGTCTCGGAGCACAGAGTCCATCAGGCGCTGAAACGTCTGCGCCGCCCCTTTGAGGCCAAAAGGCATTCGCAGAAACTCAAAAAGTCCAAAGGGTGTGATGACAGCCGTCTTTGGCACATCCTGCGGATGGACCGGCACCTGGTGGTACCCGCGCACCAGGTCCACCTTGGAAAAAATGACGGCCCCCGCCAGGTGGGCAGAGAAATCCTGTATGTGTGGAACGGGGTACCGGTCGGGGGTTGTGACGTTATTCAGGCGACGGAAATCGCCGCAGGGGCGCCAACCCCCGTCGGCCTTAGTTACCATATGTAGGGGGGAAGCCCACAGGCTCTTTGAGCGGCGCACGAAAACTCCCCTCTGGCGATTGCAAGCTTGGCCGCGTCGAGGCGTCGGGCCCGGGCATAGACTGGGGGGCCCACGGTGGTAATATGGTGCTCTACGCCGTGCTTAGCCACCTCAGCTGAGAACGTGGGTGTAGTGAGGTCAGGGAAACCGGCGAGCAGGCGTTGATATGGATCCCCGGTGGCCAGCGTGTTTGCCAGGCAAAGCGCTCCCGCCCCCCCCAGCGTACAGGGGTACGAAGCAAAAGAGAGGGCATCGATCAGGCGACAGTTCTTAATATCCACCAGCAGGTTAAAAGCACAGAGGAAGTCCGCGCCCAGAAGTGGCGTGGATACAGCAGCCATAACAAAGTCCCAGCCGAAACGGCGCCCGCCAAAACACACTTCCACATACCTGATGCCAAATGTTCGTATGGGTGTGCCATTAGCGGCGTCCATCTGGGGGCCGTGTCCGCCGGCCATGGTGTCCACGGCCTGCGCTGGCAGGATGCTGCGTTGAGCGCCCGAGTCGACCAGCAACCGCCGGCCAGATAAGGAGTCGGCGACGAACAACAGCTTGCAGTCACGGCCGGCGCCCATAGCCGCTAATGAGCGCCGGCCCTGGCGTTTCCCTGTACCCTGAAACTGCATGGCTTGCGACACTGCTTGGCCTTGGACCCAAACCTTGCATGGTAGTAACAGAGCCCGTCGTCGGCTTGGCGGCGGGTCGTCACCGCGGCCGCGGTGTCTGTATAGTCCTCCAGGGGTGGAGGTGGGGTCGAGTGGTCTGGGTGGGGCAGCAGCGCATGGATAAACTGCTGCCGGTTAGCGAGGTACACCCTGTCGGCCTCCGCAGCCAGAGAACGATAATCCTTGGTGGAGGAAAGGGGGGAACTGGCCAGTGCTGTGCGCACAGGCGCCGGGAGCTGCCGCAGAAAAATGTGAGTGAACAGGAACGAGGGATCAGCTGATCCCAGCACAGACAACATTCTCTCCATCAACTCCGACGGTTTGCCGTCGCCGAGGCCATTGAGTGACAGCAGGCGGTCTGCTTTCTCTAGTTCTGACAGCTCATAAAGTTTCAGCAGGAATGTCTTTAGTGCATCGTACATGCCGACAGCCGGTGGATCCTCCAACAGCATCATCGCTCGTGCCGTTGTCGAAGCATCTAACGCAGACACCACATGGAAGTATTTAGTCCCATCCTGCGTTATTCCTCTCAGCCGGAATTGGGCTTCTATGTGATGAAACCACGGCCGTGGGTTCTGCTGCCAAAAGTCGGGCAGCTTGACGGTTGCAGCGTATATGTTAGCATAGTCCGGTGCGGGCGCTGTGGGCAACGCGGCGGCGTTACCGGCGTTGACAGACATCTCGTTCGCTTTCGTCGGGGTCACCAATGTGGGAGTTGCAACAAGGAGACGACAGACGTAGGTTGGAGTCGAGGTTGTTTACTTCTCTCACTTTCTGCTACATGCTAACATACACTCAGTGACAACAACAATAACATTTATATTCCGGTTGTGGATACAACTGTTTTTTTTTGCATTTGCGCCCATGATAACGGATAGGATACCACCTGCTTCTGAGTTTCATTATGATCTCACTTTCTTGGTGAATGTCTCTAATGTGAATCACCACAATGTATTAAATAAAATAAAATACATTTATAACTAGTACTGAGAGAATAGTGATTTGAAATGTACCATTAACTAATTTAACCATGCAATAGCACCAGAAAGGTCAAACAACATCATGGTAATGTATTAAATAAATAAAAAAACATTCATAACTAGCACTGGTAAGATTCACTCATCAGAGAAACATATTCACAGCTTCTGTATAGAGAATCTCTCTCACTCACCCCTTACCTAATCATATTTCTCAGAAGAATGTATTTTCCTCTGGATGGCCTTGTCTTTGGATAGGAGATCCATGAACTCATGACAGGGAAGGTTTGTTTATTGTTTGTTTGTTTATTATTGGATCCCCATTAGCTGCCACCATGGTGACAGCTAGTCTTCCTGGGGTCCACAAAAATAACAATACAAATGAAATCAATAACAACACAGATACAAACAAATGATTACAAAGAACAGACAACAGAGTGTAATTAAAAGAAAATTAAAAGAAAATGGAAAGAAAAGAACTAAAACTAAACTAAAGTCAAACTAACCTAAACTCAACTTAAACTAAAAACTAAAACTAAACAAAAAACAAACATTTTCATTTACATACACCTTTAATATACATTAGGGAATGTCAATTTCTCTATTTGCCAAGTGTTGTTTTACTAAGATTTTGAAACGGATTTTACTATTCTCCTGTGTAACATGTCTGGGAAGAGAGTTCCATTCCTGCATACCTCGGAACATGACAGTTCGTTTCATTGCATTCGACCTCACTTTTGGAAGTGTAAAACCTCGTGCAGAAGCATGTCTGGTTGAGTAGTCATGTCTGTCGAGACTTATGGATAACTTATTATACAGAATTGAAGGAGTCTTTGTAACAAGAATATTCCTGGTAAATACAAGGAGTGAATAGATTAACCTATTTTTCACAAGTAACCAATTTAAACAATTGTGCATCGCTGCGACATTACTTCTGTACTCACAACGAAGCGCTATACGTGCTGTTTTGTTTTGTACTATTTGTAATTTTTTCAGTTTATTCGTTGTTACATTAGACCATACTACAGGACAATAGTCAAGATTCGACAAAATTAGAGCTTGAATCACCTGTTTGATAGTACTTGGTGGTAGCAAATGAGCACATCTTTTAACAACAGAAATACCTCTTCCCATTTTCACCACCAGTTTATTTATGTGTTGTGACCATGACAATTTACTGTCTAATGTTACTCCTAGGAGTACAGTCTCTTGGACTTGATCGATTGCCTTGTCACTTATTAAAAGTTTCAAGACTGGGTTCTTACTGAGAGCATGGTTTGACCCGAAAATGATGCTATTTGTCTTTGATATGTTTAACACTAGTTTATTATTCTTTATTCATTCAACCACTGATTGCAACTCTGAATTTAGGACAGTATTTAATTCATTGGCTGTAGAGGCTGATGTATAAATCATTGAATCATCTGCATACATTGAAATATAGGACTTATCTAGGACAAGAGGCATGTCATTCGTAAAAATGGTATAGAGCAAAGGCCCCAGGCAACTTCCTTGGGGCACTCCACACTTTACCGTTTTAACTTCAGAGTAACTCCCATTAAAAAAAACTATTTGTTTCCGGTTTGCTAAATAAGTTTGAATCCAAGATAATGCAGATAGGGAGAAACCGTAGCATTCAAGTTTTTTAAGTAAGAATTCGTGATCGATTATATCAAATGCTGGAGTAAAATCAAGCAAGACAGCTCCAACCATCTTCTTTTTATCTATCTCTCTCTGACAATCATCCGTCATTTGGGTTAAAGCAGTCGCTGTTGAATGTCCTTCACGATATGCATGTTGAAAATCAGTGGTTAATGTGTTCCAAGAAAAATAGCATTTAATCTGTTCACTTACTATTCTTTCCATCAGCTTACTTAAAACTGGCAGTAAACTTATGGGACGACTATTTGATCCTGAGAATGGCAATTTCAAATTTTTGGGCAGTGGTATCACTTTGGCAGTTTTCCACTGTTGCGGATACAAACATTCAGTGAAGGATTGATTTATAATATGACAGATAGCAGGGGCAATTAAATCAGTGACCAATTTCAGAAGTTTCCCGTCAAGACCGTCAACACCCAGTGATTTGTTTTTAGTGGTACTTAGCATATGTTCTACCTTACTTATAGTCACACTGTCAAAATTAAATTTACAATTTTTATCTTTCATTATTTTATTTTTTATTAATAAATAAGATTTTTCATTATCTATTGTTTGCATATTATTTCTTAAATTATCTACTTTTCCTATAAAATAATTGTTAATATGATTAGCAATCTCAACTGGTTTGGTGAGGAATTTCCCTTCTGTTTCTAGAAAAGATGGGGTAGGTTTCTTATTCCTTCCCATTATTTCATTTAAAGTATTCCATAATAATTTACTATCATTTTTAACGTGATTAAACCTATTTACATAATACAATTTCTTCTTCTTTTTATTTAATTTTTTAACAAAATTTCTTAATTTGCAATATACCTCCCAGTCAGATTTATAACCCGATGTATTTGCTATTAATTTTGCTTGATTACTTTCTATCATATACTCTTGACGCTTTTGACGGTAAACTTCCTCAATGGTGCATGTTTTTCAACAAGTGGCATAAACATGGCTCCTCCAGAGCTTTTTCGGGATCTTTATCCCTTAATACCTTTGACCAACATAGATTTTTTACATCATTCACAAAGCTGTCTTGATCAAACCTTTTATACGATCTTTTATAAATTATTTTAGGTCCTAGTTTTGGCATTTTAGTCTTCCTCACAATAGCAATTAAATTATGGTCGCTACAACCAACACTTACAGATATCGCCTTAGAACATAGCTCAGCATTGTTAGTAAAGATGTGATCAATGCAGGTGGAAACCTGAGTACCATCGTTTTTCCAACAAATTCTAGTTGGTTTTTAAATTACCTGTGATAGACCACATGCACTTGTGCTCGTTAACAGTCGTTTTTTCAATGGGCACTTCAATGAAAACCAATTGATGTTAAGATCACCCAAAAAATAGATCTCGTTGCTCAAATCACATACATGGTCTAACATATCACATATTTGTTCTAGATACACATTATTTGCACTAGGTGGTCTATAACATGTAACGATGTTCAAACTGAACATGTAACGATGGTCAAACAGGCAAACTTCTTTCAACCAATTCTTTTTATTGATCTGCATGGAAGACATATAAAACACAAATCTTCCTCTGGTCTGCAACTCTTGTGAATCTTGTTGGAGTATACTGGTGCAGGGGTGATAGAAGAGGGGTCGATTCTGCGACGCCGTTTGGCTTGAGGCTCAGGGGTGGTCGTCTCGTCGCTGTCACTGTCCCATATCTTTGATGAGTCTTGCCCGGCGCCGAAGATGGTCGGCACGGCGTATTCCCTGAGGAACTGCGTCCCGTTGTAGTCCAGCAGGAAGCAGTCCGGTCTGAAGTGGTCTGAGCAGAGGTAGGTGTTGCTCGTTGGGAGGAAGTCTTTCATTCCCAGACTTTTCACCCACTGACTGGCCAGCTGAGGCTTACTGATGGGAAACCTTGTTGGAGTATATTGGCACAGAGGTGATAGAAGAGGGGTCGATGATGCGACGCCGTTTGGCTTGAGGCTTCACAGGGGTGGTCGTCTCCAAGTCGCTGTCACTGTCCCATATCTCACAACCACTTCCAAACTCTGCTCTCCACACATGTGCTCGACGGGAACAAACGTGAGTTCTGAAGTCTCCCGGGACTTCCCTTATAGGCTGGCTCTGAACCCCTAGGTCCTCGCAAGCACTTCAAAACACCTCAGGCCTATCTTCAAAACACCTCAGGTAAGCCTCACAACCACTTCCAAACTCTGCTCTCCACACATCACCCAAAAAATAGATCTCGTTGCTCAAATCACATACATGGTCTAACATATCACATATTTGTTCTAGATACACATTATTTGCACTAGGTGGTCTATAACATGTAACGATGTTCAAACTGAACATGTAACGATGGTCAAACAGGCAAACTTCTTTCAACCAATTCTTTTTATTGATCTGCATGGAAGACATATAAAACACAAACCTTCCTCTGGTCTGCAACTCTTGTGAATCTTGTTGGAGTATACTGGTGCAGGGGTGATAGAAGAGGGGTCGATTCTGCGACGCCATTTGGCTTGAGGCTCAGGGGTGGTCGTCTCGTCGCTGTCACTGTCCCATATCTTTGATGAGTCTTGCCCGGCGCCGAAGATGGTCGGCACGGCGTATTCCCTGAGGAACTGCGTCCCGTTGTAGTCCAGCAGGAAGCAGTCCGGTCTGAAGTGGTCTGAGCAGAGGTAGGTGTTGCTCGTTGGGAGGAAGTCTTTCATTCCCAGACTTTTCACCCACTGACTGGCCAGCTGAGGCTTACTGATGGGAAATCTTGTTGGAGTATACTGGTGCAGGGGTGATAGAAGAGGGGTCGATTCTGCGACGCCGTTTGGCTTGAGGCTCAGGGGTGGTCGTCTCGTCGCTGTCACTGTCCCATATCTTTGATGAGTCTTGCCCGGCGCCGAAGATGGTCGGCACGGCGTATTCCCTGAGGAACTGCGTCCCGTTGTAGTCCAGCAGGAAGCAGTCCGGTCTGAAGTGGTCTGAGCAGAGGTAGGTGTTGCTCGTTGGGAGGAAGTCTTTCATTCCCAGACTTTTCACCCACTGACTGGCCAGCTGAGGCTTACTGATGGGAAATCTTGTTGGAGTATACTGGTGCAGGGGTGATAGAAGAGGGGTCGATTCTGCGACGCCGTTTGGCTTGAGGCTCAGGGGTGGTCGTCTCGTCGCTGTCACTGTCCCATATCTTTGATGAGTCTTGCCCGGCGCCGAAGATGGTCGGCACGGCGTATTCCCTGAGGAACTGCGTCCCGTTGTAGTCCAGCAGGAAGCAGTCCGGTCTGAAGTGGTCTGAGCAGAGGTAGGTGTTGCTCGTTGGGAGGAAGTCTTTCATTCCCAGACTTTTCACCCACTGACTGGCCAGCTGAGGCTTACTGATGGGAAATCTTGTTGGAGTATACTGGTGCAGGGGTGATAGAAGAGGGGTCGATTCTGCAACGCCGTTTGGCTTGAGGCTCAGGGGTGGTCGTCTCGTCGCTGTCACTGTCCCATATCTTTGATGAGTCTTGTCCGGCGCCGAAGATGGTCGGCACGGCGTATTCCCTGAGGAACTGCGTCCCGTTGTAGTCCAGCAGGAAGCAGTCCGGTCTGAAGTGGTCTGAGCAGAGGTAGGTGTTGCTCGTTGGGAGGAAGTCTTTCATTCCCAGACATATCACATATTTGTTCTAGATAGACATTATTTGCACTAGGTGGTCTATAACAGCAACCGATTAACATAGGTTTCAAATGAGGCAAGTGTACTTGCAGCCATAATGCTTCAATTTCATTACTCATTAAGTCTTCCCTAATCTTCACTGGAATAAGATTCTGAATATAAAAAGCAACTCCTCCCCCAAATGCATTTCTGTCCTTCCTAAAAATGTTGTACCCATCAATTTTTACTGCTCCATCCTCAAATGTGGGATCAAGGTGTGTTTCAGATATAGCTAAGATGTGAAATTTGTCTGAGAGTAAAATCTCTGATATCTCAGCTAGTTTGTTCCTGATGCTATTAATATTTAGGTGAGCAATTTTTAGCCCCTTTTTTGGTAAACTGTGTAGTGAAGTGCTAGTGTTTAACATGGGGTGTGTCAATCTGTATGAGGTAGAGTGTGTGAACAGACATATGTTTACCTGATTCAGCTTTTACTCTAGTCTAAAATGGCTTTGGTTGCCTTGGTGTGCTGGCGCGGGGGTGAACAATTAGCCTGTCATGTCGCAGGTAGGCAATGTCCCCCCTCTCTCGCAGCTCTCAGGTCAGGCATCAGTTCCTTTCTTTTTCTTCTTACAGCCTCCGTGAAGTCCTCGTTTATGAAAATGTTTTCCTCCTGAAGTCTACGATGAATTCCTGGGTCTTTGACTTGTTTAGCAGCAGGTTGTTAACCTTGCACAGCTTGCTCAGTTGCTCTACCTCATCCCTGTACGCCGCCTCGTCCCCCCCCGAGATACATCCCACCACGGTGGTGTCGTCTGCAAACTTTACGATGTAGTTGCTGGGGTGGACGGGGGTGAAGTCGTGGGTGTAGAGGTTGTAGAGGATGGGGCTTAGCACGCAGCCCTGGGGGGACCCAGTGCTGAGGCTGAGGGCTGTGGAGGTGTGGGGGCCCACCCGCACCCTCTGGGGGCGGTCGGTCAGGAAGTCCTTGATCCACGCACATATAGAGTGTGATAGACCCAGGTCTAGTAGTTTGGTCACTAGCCTGTCTGGAAGGATGGTGTTGAAGGCGGAGCTGAAGTCCACGAAGAGCAGTCTCGCGTAGCTGTTTCCCCTCTCCAGGTGGGATAGAGTGGCGTGGAGAGTCGTCGCTATGGCGTCCTCTGTGGACCTGTGGGCTCTGTAGGCGAACTGGTATGGATCCAGGTTGGGCGGGAGGCGTGTGAGTATGTGGGCCCGGACTAGTTTCTCGAAGCACTTCATGATGATTGGTGTGAGTGCCACCGGGCGGTAGTCGTTTAGGCAGCTCACCGTGCTTTTCTTCGGGACTGGGATGATAGTTGAGGTTTTCAGGCAGGGTGGGACGGTGGCCTGGGACAGGGACTGGTTAAAGATGTTGGTGAAAACCCCGGCCAGCTGGTCGCCGCAGTCTCTCAGCACCCGTCCCAGGACGCCATCCGGCCCCGAGGCTTTCCTGGGGTCCACCGCCTTCAGTACGCGTCTCACCTCATGCTCTGTGAGGGTGAGGCTGCTGAGAGCTGGAGAGAGTGGTGTTTGTGTTGCGGTTACCTCCGTTCGCCCCTCGTCGAACCGGGCGTAGAAGGTGTTCAGCTTTCCCGCCAGCAGGGGGTCGTCCTCTGCGGCTGTGAGCCTGTTGGCTCTGAAGTTTGTCATCTGCTGAACCCCCTGCCACATCCGCCTGGAGTCGTTGCTCAGGAGGCATTCCTCAATCTTCTCTCTGTGCTCTGCCTTGGCCGCTTTGATGCCGCGCTTTAGGTTGGCCCTGGTGGAGCTGTACAGCGGTGTGCGCTTCCCTGCGAAGAAGGCGTTGTCCCTCTCGTTGATCAGTTTTTGGACCTTCCCAGTCATCCATGGCTTAAATCAAGTAAATAAATGCGTCTAAAAAGCAAATAAATCAAGTTTATTTAGTTCTCTCATCAGCTGACTTGTAGTTTCATGTCAATGAAGTGTATCAGTAGAAGGCAAACAGGATTTGTTACATGCTCGACGATAACCATTCATTCACAACCATGATTCAACGTAGCCATTTCAAATAAAACCATACTTGCATTTGACCTGAAAGACGGTGGTAGCAATACACAGGATTGCCCAAGCAGTAAAAACACGTTCCTTTAATAAACAGGGAGAGAATGCGAAAACCAAACTCTGGGTTTTTCCGAATTCAAGTAGTTTTTACCCTTTTTTTCTTACGACAAATTCAAGTTCAGGATGAAAAAAAAGACAGGAGAAAGTCCAGATCGCGTGTGTGTGTGTGTTGGGGGAGATTGGGATAACATTCCAGAATCCCAGGGTAGGAAACAAAAAGCAGTAGGGTGGAGAGCCGTAGGTGTTACTCAGGGGGGAGGACTGGCTTCAGCAGGAGCTGGCGTAGATGGGTAGAACTTCATTGGCCCCATATAGCGACCTTCGCTGGGTCCGGTACCCCGTCCAGAGCCGAAGCTTGGTTTCTGTGCCACGCCTCCGCGAGTGGGAGGTCCCCTAGGTCCCCCTATCCTCTCACGGGGTCCCCCTGGGCCACCGGGGCCTCTGGGGCGGATGTCTCGCCGGTCTCCTTCCCGAGCAGAGCGGGTCTTCTTCTCCTCCACGTTCAGCCGTACGTCCCCTCGGAACTTAATGGGCTAGAAGATGAAGAGCTGTGTCAGTACATGCATTAAGAAACAGTAAAACTCCCCCAAAAATACATTTCTAGATTTAATGTGGTTGATGGTAAAGGAGCACTGCATATCATTTCTACAACTCCAAATAAGTATAGTTCATCAAACCAGTAGGCACCTCAAAACAATCATAACATTTCTTTAAAGCGATTCCTACCCTGTTGCTTAGGATTTTCTGCACAGGTTCTGAGTCGTCAAACACCACAAATCCAAAGTTGGGAAGCTTGCCCCCACTGTTGATCCGTAACTCCAGGACCACACCGTACTCTGTTGGAAGAAGTGGATCACATTACAGATACCTTGTGTCGATTAGATCACATTAGATTACCACCGTAACATTGAAAATATTGGTAAAACCATTCAACTATTCAAAAAAAAGGTCCACTGGCCATGCCAACAGGGACTTACGTTCGAAGAACTCCTTGAGCTCCGCCTTGTCCACGTCGTGGGGGACGTTGCCGACGAATAGCTGGTGACTGCGTCTCTGCTCCTGATCTTGAAAAGAAAAGGGCATTTTCATCGGGCACGTTACATTTTCTGCGATTCTCTACCAGCAGCTCCATTGATGACAGCATATCTGGAGTGAGGAGGATGGGAACCTTTCGGCCTCGTTTTCCTCTGATTTCGATGCGCTGAAAGTGCTCGCAAAGCTTCTTCTCCAAGTCGGTTAAGGAATGTGCAACATCAGAATGAACCACAGAGGTATCCCTCAAAGTAAAAGCAGTAAGGGGCATTTTAGACACCTCCCCCTCTCTCCTGCCGTTGAACAGTATGACTTCACAGAGTGTCACATTGGCCAGATTTGACCAATTCTTGCTGTTGGGTTTTTCTCCAAGTTTGCTTTGGGTTTCTTTCCTCTGCTCATCAAGATACATGTGCATCTTCTTGACATCTTCGGTGAAGGGGAGGAGCTGAGGTCTGTTCCACTTCGCCTCACTGAGCTGCTTGAGGGCACTCGCCGACACCAATTCATGCCACTTGGTCTCATAGATGCATCGGAAAGTCTTGACATTCTTTTTTTTTCATAAATGCAGTTCTGCATTTTTTTTTTATTACAAAGTTTGAAAATATATACAGAAAAAACATTTTGGCCTGTAATCTGTTACATATAGCAAACAAGCACAGCTAAAGGAACAGTAACAGAACAGTAACAGAAACTACTAAAACTAGCAGTGCAATTAATAAACGATACTGCGGGAAGCAGCATTAAATTAACAAACATTCCACATCTCAAGGCATCGAAGTAATGATGGGAAAATATATGAATACAATATACATAAATAGTTACTAGTAAAATAAAAAAGATGACTGTACATTTAAGCTACACATCCACAGGTTCAAGTACTGTATCTTTATCAAGTCTTGACATTCTGAATGATCTCCTCCTCCTTGCCTGACATCAGTGCATCAGATTGTATGATATCTGCCATTTTCTTTAGGCTGTGGCCCAACTTAAGAGCCAAAGAGGGTGTTTTATAAAGCTGCGTTTCTTCTTTGAAACCAGTCGCACTTTTCACTGCATCGACCACATAGAGGAACTTTGAAGGCACAAAAAGGTCCTCCATCCTGTTCAATTTGCCAGCCATTCTTGCATGCTTGACAAGTCTCGCTGCTTCACGCATTCTTTGTCTGATATACTCATTTTTGGTCTTGTCACCTCCAAACTTGTTGTATAGGTGTTCCCCTAGTATAAGTATGCATTTCTCTTTGATAATAGCTGACACTTCATCTTGATTCATGTTAATTATTATTAATTATGTCACTAACCAGGTCCCAAAGTTTCTTCTTCGTGCCATCTGGGACTGGCTGTATATTCACTATTGAACTGTGTCTTCAGTACATATATTCACTATTGAACTGTGTCTTCAGTACATATATTCACTATTGAACTGTGTCTTCAGTACATATATTGAGTGGTCAAATTAACGGAAAGCAAATGCAGTGAGAGAGCAATCTCATCTTCATCTTCACAACAGGGGTCCTTTTATACACTATTGAGTATTCAGCTTGTCTATGCTGTTGTATACGTGGACTGCAATTATTTTTATATATGTATAGACCACATCCCTCAGACTTTCTTAAACGAGTCAAAATGGAAGCGAAACTAGTTTCTATTTCATCCACATACTGTACATATTATATAAACAAGAAGAGGGCGTTCCCTACCTCGGTGGTGCGGCTGGCCTCCTCTGACCCCAGAGTGACCTGCTCCTCCAGCCTGGTGATCTGCTGCTGCAGCTTACTGCTCTTCAGCTGCTCCTGGTCCAGCTGGGCCTGTACGGCCCCCGCGTGCTCCTGGAGGAGGGAGGAGGAGAGCTCAGAGACAACCAATAGAACTATGGCTGCATGGCTGCTACGCAACCGCTAACCGCATCTAAAACCCAAAGCTGGGTGTATTTATTGATTCCGGGGAATATAACAACATAACAAACTGTAAACACTACCATTATCATCACTACCAACAAGCAGAAGACAAACAACAAGAGAAACAACAAGAGAAACAACAAAAAAACTAATCTGCTCTGGTTTTTAAACTGAAATCAGTTAATTTCCGAACGGTCAGAGAGCACAGGGCGTATTTATGAACGCACCCTATATGACAGTGAGTGTGTGACAGAGAGCACCTCCTCAGGGCCTACGGGGTGGGGTGGTTGACTATACCAAAAAACAAAGTGTCAAGAATCCTGAATCCTAGTTGGCTATGAACTACTGAGGAGACTAGTGTGACGGTGCTGTTAATAAGTGAGGACATGGTGATACACCAAACAGTCCTGTGATTGGCTCTATGGTCAAACAGGCCTCATCCTGGCTGTGACATACAGTATTTACCCATGAGAAGTCGCTGAGACACAGATTTGAATGCAAACTGTAAAAAGCTTCACGAAGCTGGCTAAACGTATCATATCTCGAAAAAACCTAATATATTATGATAGATAACAAAGTGTTTTAAAGGCACAAATACCAGAAAAGGTGAGAACATGCAAAAAGGAAACATGCAAAAAGATAAACGATATAACTTGAAACAAATCCTAACGGGTCGTTCAGTTGAGGCTACGCGTCCTCATCCTCATTCGTCGTTTACAGTCCTCCCGGGCCAGTCTCAGTCGTGACAGGATGTGCTTTTTGGGGAACTTAAGAGTGGTACATCCAAACTGGCTGACCCCCCGCAATGTCTCCGGCAGTTTCTCCCGCCTCTGCACCCAGCATCTCCAGCCGGGCTTCCAGCAGTACATGCTGTCGAAGAACCGCGAGCCGTCACGACTGCAGAATCACTTCCTGTCTTCTGCCGTAGACTGAAGACCCCCCCCCCCCCACCTCTTCAGGCTGCACCTTAGCTGTCCCTCCTGAAGACTTCCATCTCTTCAGGCTACACCTTAACTGTCCCTCCTGAAGACCTCCTTCTCTTCAGGCTACATCTTAACGGTCCCTCAAGAAGACCTCCGTCTCTTCAGGCTACACCTTAGCTGTCCCTCCTGAAGCCTCCCCTTCCTCCTGTCTGTCTGTTGTGTTTACAATACACTTTATTTTGTCAAGTCTCATATCCTATTTTTAAAATACTGCTGTTTTATCTCAACCGAGGACTAGTTTTTATTTGATTAAAGTTTTTTATTGTTGTAAGTCGCTTTGGACAAAGGTGTCTAAATGCTAAATGCAAATGTAAAATGTAATGGCCCAATGGAAGCATGTAAAGATTGAATAGGAGGGGGCCAAGGATTGATCCTTGGGGAACCCCGCATGTCATTGGCAAATAATTTTGCTGATTTTAAGCAATATTTCCCCCCATTTTATTGCATTTTTTTCTTGTTTCTGTTACCTGCACCTCCATAGGGGGCTGGGAGGAGAGGGCCTGGGACAGCTGCTCCTTCAGCTTCTTCACCTCCGCCTGCAGCTGCCTCACGTTCCCCTGCATGTCCTCGTTCACCATGGCCTGGTAGAGCAGGAGGAGCATGAGAGGATGATGTTAGAGCAGGAGGACCATGATAATAATAATAACACATCAGACTTATATAGCGCTTTTTAGAGACTCAAAGACGTAGGGTAGAATCCTGTAGTTGGAACTAATATAAATGAAGAAAGATAAAAAGAAGAAAGTAAATAAAAGAAAGTATAATTAAGGTAGTGCTGGGGACACATGGAAAGGGGAGGGGGAGAAGGGGAGAGGGTTAACTAGTGAAGGCCAGCTTGAAGAGGTGAGTTTTGAGGGGATGACGTTCACAGCACAAACACAGATTAAGAAACGCCCAATAACCGTTTTAATTAATTGACACTACAATCAAGGTCTGAAGTATGACTACTATGTTTATATAGTCTTTATATGTTACAATACTACCTCTGCACATACTGTAGTAGTAGTTACCCATCACTAACTCGTGTTCTATTTATATCATGCCCTTATATCACTATTTGCACTTCTGGTTGGATGCTAAACTGCATTTCATTGTATAGTACTTGTACTCTGCGATGACAAAGTTGAATCTAATCTTATAATCGGTTCTGCAAACCAGACCTGATTTATTTTTATGTGTATTCGCATTGTTCCATAAGCTAAATGCATACAAAACAGACCCACAGTACACAAATAAGAGCAGTTTTCATACCAACCTTATTTTTGATTAACTTAGCTCTCTGGGCAAAGTGTAAGGTGGACAGAGTTTCCCCAAAATACTTGGAGCCAGGGTGCACGTTGGCTATGATGTACGCCTTGGCATTTCCTCCCAGAGAGTCCTGCAAGAGAACAGTTTTCTGTTACATCACTGAAACATCAGGAAGCTAATTAGCTTTTGGAATTAAATGAACACTTCCCCCTTTTTCACTTTCTAGTCAATCATGTCAGAATTCAGACGGACATTTTGGCTCCTGCCTGGACACTCACTCTGTCACACTGGACACTCACTCGAAGCAGGAAGGAATATATATCCTAACAAGCCGTCACGGTCACGTAGCTTTCCGTTGCACGGGAGGTCCACCCGTCTGTGGTGAGGGCAACAGAGGATGCATTGGCTAATTCGCCGACAATTTGGATCCTCTCCTTTTCATAGAGATCTGGCACAACCTTCTCACTGAAGTGGGGGCGCGAGGGGATTTTGTAACGTGGCTCAAGCACATTGACCATATTTTGAAACCCTCTGTTTTCCACAACAGAGTATGGCCTCATGCCACGAAACTTCCCAATAGAATTGGTAATGGCTTTAGCCCGGTCTGAGTCTGCAGGAATGGGTTTATTTTACAGTGAAAGCATTGCGTGACAGGCTATTTAAGTTGCCAAAAGTCGCCAAGTTGGCAACACTGCCAGTAGCCTAACCACAATTGTGTCTGTAAGCATTTATCTCACAGTTTAACTGGTCTGTAAGCATATATCTCACAGTTTAACTGGTCTGTAAGCATATATCTCACAGTTTAACTGGTCTGAAGAAAGAGTATAGACGGAGCTTTTTGTATTCGTCACGTCATCATGCGCGTAGATTTCTATGACCATGCGCACTGCAGCTGTTTGCTGTTCCCTCCAACGTCATATCCAGTAACTACTATGTTTACAACAGGCAACGGTGGTCAAGCGAGGAAAATGGATGTGAACAAAGTGCTTCTAGTTCTTTCACTGTTAACTTGACTTTTAACCTGTTTACAGATAAATGCACAGTTAATGATCGAGAACATTGAGAGACAGAGGCGTCTGATTGGCCAGCGGGGCTATGGGGATAAAATTATATCGCCGACTACTGGTGTGGAATGCTCAATGACAGCGTTTATATTGCGTTTAAACATGCTGGTGTGGACGGTCATATTTTTATATACGAAAAACATTTATAAATAAAATGTATTGGTGTGGACGTAGCCTAACATGAGCTGGAGCCCAATCAGGCAGATTAGGTGATTGCCTCCTGGTGATTGCTTAAAAGAGGCTCCAGTCTCCAGGTCAGAGTTGCCAACTCCTCTGTGATGGAAGTAGCTGTTGGCTCTCCCAAAAGTAGCTAGAAGATGTATTCATCAAGTTGGCAACACTGCTCCAGCGCTCTCTCCACCAGCACCCTTTCATTAGTGTGCTTGCACACTGATGTAGGCTACTGTACTTGATCAACTGTAAATCAATGTGTGCGGGGTGTCCTCTGATATACATCGCATTGGAAACGTGTTTGATGGATGCAAACAAGAGTAGGACCATAAAGATGAACTGAAACATAAAAATTAAAAAAGCTGGCTCACCCTAAAGTAAATTTCTGCCTACGCTACTGCTCCATGTCAGACTGCTACCAACTATTTTTCCCTCATGAGCTTGTGGGTTTCTATCCTAATTAGAATAGATCCCTTACCCCTTCCTCAATTTGTCTTGTGATCAGCGTTGCCAACTCTTCTGTATTGGAAGTAGCTGTTGGCTCTTCCAAAAGTAGCTAGATGATGTAATCAACTAATTTGCACAATATGCAATTCTGAAAGGCTAAATTAATAAAAAATAGGCTGACCAGGTTTACAAACGAACTATTTACGTATTCACAAGCCATTATGGTTAATGAGCTGAGCTATGATAGCTAGCTAAGCTGACTGAGAGGGTGCGAGAGACTGACTGAGACAGAGAACCATTTGAGGGATTTTTGAGTGTGAAACTAAAAGACTGAGTGAATATTATTCAAACAAAAACATATCTACAAATATTATACTGAACTGTGCAAAAATCTTTGTAATGGGATATGTTAGATACTTCATACTACAGTAATTCTCCAAATGACTAGAAAAAGTAGCTAGATTTGTCGCTGGTCGCTTTTGACTAGTTAAGGGTGTATGGAAAGTCGCCAGATCTAGCGACGAAGTCGACAAGTTGGCAACACTGCTTGTGATTGGATGTATTATGTGTTATTTTATTTCCTTGGTTTCTTTACTTCCTAAACTACCATTATTGATTCTTTAGTTTTTTCCAACTCTTTCCTTTATTTTCTTTCCTGTCCCTTTCATATGAATGTTCCTCCCCCTTCCCAATGAGTGGACAGAAGTATTAGGGGGATAACATCTCATCCCTGTGCCCGTGCATACCACAGCGTTTACTCAGTGTTGGGGAATGTAAGGCCATCAACTTCTCCAGAATTTATTTAATTGAGTCGTCACTTACAAGGGAGTTCGTTTAATCTCAACGAGACGTCCTTGATATAACTTCTTAAGATTAAATGATCCAATCAAATATTAGGCACCACTACTGAACTGTTCATTAAGAGAATATTTATTCAAGCACATCAGCAAGCAATAATAGTTCATTTCCATGGAAAAGTGGTCCCATCTAGTTTCACCTCCGCAGGCCAGTATCAGCTAGCCGTCAATAGGTTAACTGCAGAAGCTTCACCAGACAAGAACCCAGTTTCACCTTGGTACATAGTACTTATACATTTGATTTAACATTTGGGGCTGGGCTGTCCCTCCTCCCCCTATCTGGTAGTTTTTAATTGTCAGCATTACATCTGTTGCAGCTGTGACCATTTGATTTGTAAGCAAGTGTTTTAATTAGTTATGTGGCCTTCAACTCTTTTCGGTGTGAGAGCGAGTGTACTGTGTGTTATCTTCTTCTTCTGGCCCCCCGGCCGTTAGTCATGGTGATCCACCTGTGTGAGCACTGAGGAGCCTAGTCTTGTGCAACGTTAGACACACACACATTCTGTTATGTTTTTAAGAAATCAGTAAGTATTAAGAAATCAGTAGCCTAAGCATATGCACACAGTTATATTTGTAGGATGAACAGACATTTTTATACAGTTAATTCTATGTGCGTTCTAAAGCACTAATTGGCCAGTTATTTGATCATCAAACCCATTCTCTCATGACTAGGTCAGTGTGTCCTTTATCAGAATAGCTTGTGAAAACATAGTTACACAAGTTACACAGTCCTATGACTTAGGATTCGATTAACATGTTAAAATATAGTATAGAAGAATAGACTTATCATTAATCATTAGTTATGAAAGTATAAAATCAGTACAGAAAAATAGAATATCATAACAGCAGGTATAAAATGGTTGTTAGCACATAGGTAAAAATAAGTAATTTACAGGCGGTTTGAATCATAAAACTTTCTTTTAGTCAGGAGCTTTTTTTCATGTCGCTCAAAAACAGAAACTCTCTTTTGGCTAATTGCGAGACCTAATTGCGAGACCTTCCTATTGTTCTCAACTGACCTCAGTCACATATTATTTAAATGAGCACATAGTACATGATTTATGACTTCTAGTTATTTTAATACAAATTCCCAACAATAGCTGTGGTAGTTAACGCTATGCCTCTTGATAACAGAACTGAGGGGTAGCATGTATAGGCTAAAAAGCAACGGTCCTAAAATGGACCCCTGGGGAACTCCACAGGTTGCGCTATAATTTTTTGACTTATGGTCACCAAGGGCTACAAAGTAGTCTCGGTCAGCCAGGTAAGTCCTGAACCAGTTTAAGACCAGACCTGAGAGGCCAACCCAGTTTTCAAGTCTCTCAATAAGTATGGAATGGTCAACCGTATCAAAGGCTGCACTTAAGTCTAAGAGTACAAGAATCGAGAGTTTTTTCGAGTCTGCATTTATCCTATGGTCATTAGTTACCTTAAGCAAAGCGGTTTCTGTGCTGTGGTATGATCGGAAACCTGACTGAAGTGGGTCATACCTATTATTTAAGACTAAGAATTCATGAAGCTGTTTATACGCTGCCTTGTTGCTTAGAAAAGTGAGATTGGATATTGGTCTACAGTTTTTTGGATCAGAAGGATCTAGGTTACTTTTCTTCAGGGTGGGTCTAACCAGGGCCGTTTTAAGCGCCGCTGGAAATATCCCTTTAAGTAGGGAGTGATTTACAATGCCTAGTATGTCATCAGACACAGATTAAAAAATGTCCTTAAAAAAGGTGGTAGGAATAGGGTCAAGAGGACACGTAGACGGTTTAAGCTGTGACACAATTTTACCTAATGTTTCAGTACTAATCATGGTGAACATGCTCATAGTCATGTTCTGTGGTGGCGGATCTACAGTGTTACACAAACCTAGTCTATTCCTGAGTAATACACATTCAGGGATTAAAGCAAAAAACATCTCCTGACGTAAAACAAAATTCTGGCCAAATCGGGGCCGGTGGCTTTCCGTGCGCAAAGCGCGCGTGCGATTTTCCGTTCTACGTTCTAATGCTTTGACTTTTCTTTCAAAAAATGTGAACACATTTCCGCGTTGTAGAAAATCAATGACACATCGCTAGTCAACTAACACGGCTTGTTTTGTGAGCCTGCTAACAATGTAAAGTAGTGTTCTAGTTAACTAGGTAGCAGTCCAATCCATTTCGCTGCAGTATTTTGGCTTGACTAGCGAGTTTGTGTTGTGATTCTCAACAACGTTGAAACGTAGTTTCACCCTTTTCCATAGTTTTGAATAATAAATGTGTGGACTGACGATGTAGCGCAGCCTAACTTATTCTAATAATTATTTAACATACTTTTATTGTGATAATTATTCCCCCCTCCTCCCAGACAAGGTCACATTATTATTGGATTGGTTGTTTGCGTGCCGGGTGAAGTTAGCTAAACATTTAACCTGCTAGCTAGCAAGAGAAACATCATGTCACTCTCCAAAGGTCTAAAGAGGAAAGTTGACGGTGGAAACAGGGCATTTAAAGAGGAATGGACAGCGAACTATACGTTCATCCTACCTGGTTTCATCAATGCAAAGCCGTTGTGAGAGACTCACATTTTACGTGCTCACAATGAATGTTCCCTTCCACCTATACATGCGAGTCGTCCTTTTCGTCAATGAATGTGATAAAGACGCGCTAGCGGAATCGATTGATGCATAAAAACCTTGAGAACTGCCGGATTAAAGTGACGTCCATAATAATAATACATTAGACTTATAGCGCTTTTCTAGACACTCAAAGACGTCCATATCACCAGATAGCCAACAAATAGTGACCGATGGGAGATGCCAGTTTTCTCATTAAGTGAGATTTAATAGCCTAATATTATTTTTGCTATTTTTAATGAATGGCTCATTGTAATTATTATCCATAGTAATGTAGCGTGTTTGCTCTGTCGTTTCAGGAGCATATAGGCTAAGCGGATTCAGGTTTTTTTTTGCGCCGATTTTGTTGTCAATGTTTTTCATAAAATTAAACTGCATTTGCTTTGTTACTGTTCACATGTGTGGTGCAGTCACATTCACATAGCCTATAAGTAAACATTAAGTTTGAATGATTTACTGAGCTGGCGTTACTTTTTTCAAACCACACACCGCATGTCGGCTATTTCAGCACCACGCATTGTCCACCTACTTATCACTATGAGGGGTTCAGCGTCAGTGCACCCCGCTCTGTTACTGTCGCATAGTTGTAGCCAATAAAGGCCTATATGTAGGCTATATAGGCTATTATATATCATTTATATACCTAATACCAACATCAAAATAGATTGTATGCCTCTTCATATTACACCAGGTAAAATCCGTCACAACTTGGAATAAATCCGTCGCAACTTGGAATAAATTGACGGAAATCCGTCGTAGCGACGGAGAACTTTAATCCCTGCACATTCTAATATTTGTTATCTTATCTCTGAAGTGGGCTGCAAATTCCTCGCATTTGGTGACAGAGGCTGCGCCGTCTAGTGTTTTAGGAGCAGGGTTTACAAGGCAATCAATTGTCGAGAACAAGACCCTGGGGTTATTCTTGTTTGTAGATATTATATTTGAGAATGTGATTTTTCCTTGAAGGGGTTGAGGGCTGATGCCATCCTCCTGAAGACTGCCGCTAGGGACAGGGGGGGGGGGGGGGGGGGGGGGGGGGGGGGGGGTAGAGAGAGAGACATTAACTTAACACAGAATTCTTGGTTTTTCAAGGATTACATTTTGTCTCACAGTGTATTGGTGCTTGTAGTAATGTTGAGGATTAGCTGATTCATGCAGTATCAACCCTACAGCAGAAGGATCTTCCAATCAGTAGACTTACAGAAGCAGTCTTGAACCTTGGGCTCCTGGTCCTCCTCTGGGTCAGCAGACTTCCAGATGCAGCTTTCAGCCTTGGGCTCCTCTGCTTCCTCTGGGGCTGGGCTGTCCTTCTTCTTACTCTTCTTGGAGCTCTGTGAAAGTATTACAAAATAAAGTAACATGTTTACGTGATAGGCCTATCTATCTATCTATAATTAATTGAATTGGTAAGACACCATAACTCCTAAAACACTGTGTATGAGAGGAGATTGTGTATATAGATGACAGATCTATAAGATCAAACATTGAACGGTCTTAATGTTTACAGAGACTATTAAATGTCAAACTCGGACAGGAATGTATAAAGTATAGTAACACCTGGTTTACCTTGAAGCCGGCCTTGAGCTGGATGAACTTGGGGAGAAACTTGAGGAACCTGGACCTCTTCTTTCCTTTGGCCTCAGCCTGGGCCGCCTCAGCCTCAACCTCAGATCCGGTCGCCATCACGCTACTCTGGCACCCACCGGTACCAAAGAGCGTGGGGGAGGGGGGACATGTGGCATTAACTTCCACCGACGCCAGAGGCTCTTCTTCCTGAAGTGGGACATTAATTTAACACAGAAAAGAGAGAGAGACATTAACTTAACACAGAATTCTTGGTTTTTCAAGGATTACATTTTGTCTCACAGTGTATTGGTGCTTGTAGTAATGTTGAGGATTAGCTGATTCATGCAGTATCAACCCTACAGCAGAAGGATCTTTCAATCAGTAGACTTACAGAAGCAGTCTTGAACCTTGGGCTCCTGGTCCTCCTCTGGGTCAGCAGACTTCCAGATCAGAAGGATCTTCCAATCAGTAGACTTACAGAAGCAGTCTTGAACCTTGGGCTCCTGGTCCTCCTCTGGGTCAGCAGACTTCCAGATGCAGCTTTCAGCCTTGGGCTCCTCTGCTTCCTCTGGGGCTGGGCTGTCCTTCTTCTTACTCTTCTTGGAGCTCTGTGAAAGTATTACAAAATAAAGTAACATGTTTACGTGATAGGCCTATCTATCTATCTATAATTAATTGAATTGGTAAGACACCATAACTCCTAAAACACTGTGTATGAGAGGAGATTGTGTATATAGATGACAGATCTATAAGATCAAACATTGAACGGTCTTAATGTTTACAGAGACTATTAAATGTCAAACTCGGACAGGAATGTATAAAGTATAGTAACACCTGGTTTACCTTGAAGCCGGCCTTGAGCTGGATGAACTTGGGGAGAAACTTGAGGAACCTGGACCTCTTCTTTCCTTTGGCCTCAGCCTGGGCCGCCTCAGCCTCAACCTCAGATCCGGTCGCCATCACGCTACTCTGGCACCCACCGGTACCAAAGAGCGTGGGGGAGGGGGGACATGTGGCATTAACTTCCACCGACGCCAGAGGCTCTTCTTCCTGAAGTGGGACATTAATTTAACACAGAAAAGAGAGAGAGACATTAACTTAACACAGAATTCTTGGTTTTTCAAGGATTACATTTTGTCTCACAGTGTATTGGTGCTTGTAGTAATGTTGAGGATTAGCTGATTCATGCAGTATCAACCCTACAGCAGAAGGATCTTTCAATCAGTAGACTTACAGAAGCAGTCTTGAACCTTGGGCTCCTGGTCCTCCTCTGGGTCAGCAGACTTCCAGATCAGAAGGATCTTCCAATCAGTAGACTTACAGAAGCAGTCTTGAACCTTGGGCTCCTGGTCCTCCTCTGGGTCAGCAGACTTCCAGATGCAGCTTTCAGCCTTGGGCTCCTCTGCTTCCTCTGGGGCTGGGCTGTCCTTCTTCTTACTCTTCTTGGAGCTCTGTGAAAGTATTACAAAATAAAGTAACATGTTTACGTGATAGGCCTAATCTATCTATCTATAATTAATTGAATTGGTAAGACACCATGGGCCCTATTAGGCACTTCTTAACTTGCCGTCTTAAGTCTTAATTAAGACGCACCGCCAGGTTAAGACCTACCGCTACCCTTATTATGTGCTTCATACGCGCTACTGCTATTATGCAGGTGTCGATAGGCGCCCACACATAAGACGTAAAACTCCCGTGCATATATTGCTCATTGTGGGAGTGTTCATATGTTAATGAAGTGCACTAGGCGCCCCTGCTATTATGCGATCTGACTTTGCTCCTAGCGCTAAGAAGTGGTTTGAAAAGTTCTTAAGTTTAGACTTCATGCACGTTTTGAAACACGAGCGCGCCTCCGCGGTTTGCGCATGCATGTGGGCACACATGAACACGCACGTGGCTCCACGGCAAGACGTCAATTACGGTCACAGTATAAATGCTTTATTTCAGAAGGGAGAGGCCAGCGCTGTACAGTATGTTGCCTCCGCATACTGTGCACATACAGTACGAGCATGCCGTGCGTAATATAATGACATCAACATCTGTCATTCCTGCAGTCTTCCAGCGACCCCTCTGTAATACTTCTCAACTCACAAGCGGAGGTATTGCCGTGTTTATTCAGAAAATAATCATGCACGAGCTTGTTACTTTCTTCTGCAGAGAAGCGCGCTGACCTCCTTCTTAGGACTTCCATAATAGCATAGCGCTAATGACTCAACGCAGCCGGTTCTTAAAGGGAATGGCACCTGGCACGCTGATTGGGTTGATTGAGAAGACGCCCAAAACACACCCATGACTAATTTCTTTGCTTAGCGCCGGGTTTTAGGCGCCCACTACCGCACGCATAATAGCAAAGTGGCCTTGACCACGCCTCCACGTCTTAAATTTAGATCTACCGCCTCGTCTTATTGCTTCAAACTTATGAAGTGCATAATAGGGCCCCATAACTCCTAAAACACTGTGTATGAGAGGAGATTGTGTATATAGATGACAGATCTATAAGATCAAACATTGAATGTGATTTTTCCTAGCATTTCGCATTGCCAAGTTTAAGGCAGATAGATGTTCTTTAAACATATTCTGATCAACCTGTAATTTGCTCTTTCTCCATCTGCGCTCAGCTTTCCTACATGTTCTCTTTAGGAGATTTATTTCACTGTTACGCCATGGTGCTCTCCTCTTGGCTCCAACCTTTTTTAGTTTGGTAGGTGCCAGGGAGTCTAGGGCCATTTTTACTTTATCGTTAACGGTAATTACTAAGTCGTTTTCATATAACGTGGGAGTTGTGTGATTACTGTTCATTAAAGCTTTGAAATTCTCAGCCACTTGCAGGGGTAAGATAACGTTTTTTAACAACACGTTCAGCATTGCTTTCAGCTTTACGTGTTACAATGGTAAAGAAAATACAGAAATGGTCAGAGAGGGCCAGGTCGCTGATACCTGATATTGAGACCTCAAGACCCTTTGTAATCACAAGATCAAGGGTATGGCCATGATTGTGAGTGGGTTCATTGACATGTTGGATAAAGTCCATAGATTTCAAGAGGTCAATAAAATCCCTAGCCCTCAAGTCAGCCTCATTATCAACATGAAAATTAAAATCTCCAGTGATAATAATCCTATCATAATTGGGATGGATAATGGATAGGAACTCAGAGAAGTCAGGTAGGAAGGTAGGGGCTGGTTTCGGCGGCCTGTATACAGTTACCGTTAGAATAGGTGGTTGGCATGCCATAACTGTGGCATGATATTCAAAGGAGGAGAATATTTCAATGGATATGCTCTTGCAGTTTAGATTATTTGAAGCTATGGTAGCTGTTCCTCCCCCCTTTTTTCCATTTCTGATTGATTGGAAAAAACTGTAGTTGGGGGGAGATGCCTCAATAAGGGCTGTTGCTCCATTTGTATCTAGCCAGGTTTCTGTGAGTAGCATACAGTCGAGTTTTCTATCACAAATGAGCTCATTTATGATAAATCTTTTTTTGTTCGATAGCGACCTGATATTCAAAATTGCCATGGAGATGTCATTTTGACACTGGGACTGATTTGAGGGAATACTTAATGAAATGGGTAAGTTTCTCATATTTGCGCCATGTGTTACCTTATTTGTGGTGGTGGGAGTCCGGTGGGAGACAACAGCTAGATATAGCTCTGTATCCTAGACTCACCTAATATCACTACACATTCACATTGCACATTCACATTGCATTCACACACACACACACACACACACACACACACACACACACACACACACACACACACACATTTTAAATGCTTTATTTATGTCCACATACATGTACAATTCTAAAGGACATAAATACTAACAGTGCATTTTTATATCATGGAAACAATATGGTACAGTAATGCTGGGCCAACAACCAGTTCTGCCACACACAGGATGTTATTCGCACCAGATGATACCAGTGGGTTGACAGATAGTTCACACAGTGTAAATGAGTAATACTATTCATACATACTACTATTCTATTTTGATAGTTGTTTAAGTGATTATCTAGTGATATTCACCTTACCAGTTTTAAGCTGCACTTCACAATCATTGACCAAACAAATGACGTTAACTGAACCAGCAAATCCATAGGGCGGGGCAAAGTATGGGTTCCCTTCAACAACATGAGATCGTCCAATTGAATTGAGTCATGCGTTTAATGAGCGTTCAAAGCACCAAATGGCTGAGCTGACTGAGGAAAAACTAGGCGGTGCTTGGAGTTCGCACTGCAATAACATTCAATATGGAGTAGCCTACAGAAAATTGTCTGGCACGCTATTGCTTTTTTTTCTTGTTTCTGTTACCTGCACCTGACGCAGCTCCACCGTCAGCGCCTGGCAGGTCAACTCCGTCATCTCTGGGGGGGGGCAGCTCAGCCTCCAGGTCCCCGTATGCACCCCCCCCCTCCCAGGGGGCCCGGGCTGGAGAGAGGAACCATGCGGGTCCGCAGGTTGTAGAACTTGGTTGTGGTGGTGAGATTCTGTGTGACACAAAAGAGTGGGACTTAGGTTGGGGGACTTTCTTAAACGAGTCAAAATGGAAGCGAAACTAGTTTCTATTTCATCCACATACTGTACATATTATATAAACAAGAAGAGGGCGTTCCCTACCTCGGTGGTGCGGCTGGCCTCCTCTGACCCCAGAGTGACCTGCTCCTCCAGCCTGGTGATCTGCTGCTGCAGCTTACTGCTCTTCAGCTGCTCCTGGTCCAGCTGGGCCTGTACGGCCCCCGCGTGCTCCTGGAGGAGGGAGGAGGAGAGCTCAGAGACAACCAATAGAACTATGGCTGCATGGCTGCTACGCAACCGCTAACCGCATCTAAAACCCAAAGCTGGGTGTATTTATTGATTCCGGGGAATATAACAACATAACAAACTGTAAACACTACCATTATCATCACTACCAACAAGCAGAAGAGAAACAACAAGAGAAACAACAAAAAAACTAATCTGCTCTGGTTTTTAAACTGAAATCAGTTAATTTCCGAACGGTCAGAGAGCACAGGGCGTATTTATGAACGCACCCTATATGACAGTGAGTGTGTGACAGACAGCACCTCCTCAGGGCCTACGGGGTGGGGTGGTTGACTATACCAAAAAACAAAGTGTCAAGAATCCTGAATCCTAGTTGGCTATGAACTACTGAGGAGACTAGTGTGACGGTGCTGTTAATAAGTGAGGACATGGTGATACACCAAACAGTCCTGTGATTGGCTCTATGGTCAAACAGGCCTCGTCCTGGCTGTGACATACAGTATTTACCCATGAGAAGTCGCTCAGACACAGATTTGAATGCAAACTGTAAAAAGCTTCACGAAGCTGGCTAAACGTATCATATCTCGAAAAAACCTAATATATTATGATAGATAACAAAGTGTTTTAAAGGCACAAATACCAGAAAAGGTGAGAACATGCAAAAAGAAAACATGCAAAAAGATAAACGATATAACTTGAAACAAATCCTAACGGGTCGTTCAGTTGAGGCTACGCGTCCTCATCCTCATTCGTCGTTTACAGTCCTCCCGGGCCAGTCTCAGTCGTGACAGGATGTGCTTTTTGGGGAACTTAAGAGTGGTACATCCAAACTGGCTGACCCCCCGCAATGTCTCCGGCAGTTTCTCCCGCCTCTGCACCCAGCATCTCCAGCCGGGCTTCCAGCAGTACATGCTGTCGAAGAACCGCGAGCCGTCACGACTGCAGAATCACTTCCTGTCTTCTGCCGTAGACTGAAGACCCCCCCCCCCCCCCACCTCTTCAGGCTGCACCTTAGCTGTCCCTCCTGAAGACTTCCATCTCTTCAGGCTACACCTTAACTGTCCCTCCTGAAGACCTCCTTCTCTTCAGGCTACATCTTAACAGTCCCTCAAGAAGACCTCCGTCTCTTCAGGCTACACCTTAGCTGTCCCTCCTGAAGCCTCCCCTTCCTCCTGTCTGTCTGTTGTGTTTACAATACACTTTATTTTGTCAAGTCTCATATCCTATTTTTAAAATACTGCTGTTTTATCTCAACCGAGGACTAGTTTTTATTTGATTAAAGTTTTTTATTGTTGTAAGTCGCTTTGGACAAAGGTGTCTAAATGCTAAATGCAAATGTAAAATGTAATGGCCCAATGGAAGCATGTAAAGATTGAATAGGAGGGGGCCAAGGATTGATCCTTGGGGAACCCCGCATGTCATTGGCAAATAATTTTGCTGATTTTAAGCAATATTTCCCCCCATTTTATTGCTTTTTTTTTCTTGTTTCTGTTACCTGCACCTGACGCAGCTCCACCGTCAGCGCCTGGCAGGTCAACTCCGTCATCTCTGGGGGGGGCAGCTCAGCCTCCAGGTCCCCGTATGCACCCCCCCCTCCCAGGGGGCCCGGGCTGGAGAGAGGAACCATGCGGGTCCGCAGGTTGTAGAACTTGGTTGGGGTGGTGAGATTCTGTGTGACACAAAAGAGTGGGACTTAGGTTGGGGGACTTTCTTAAACGAGTCAAAATGGAAGCGAAACTAGTTTGTATTTCATCCACATACTGTACATATTATATAAACAAGAAGAGGGCGTTCCCTACCTCGGTGGTGCGGCTGGCCTCCTCTGACCCCAGAGTGACCTGCTCCTCCAGCCTGGTGATCTGCTGCTGCAGCTTCCTGCTCTTCAGCTGCTCCTGGTCCAGCTGGGCCTGTACGGCCCCCGCGTGCTCCTGGAGGAGGGAGGAGGAGAGCTCAGAGACAACCAATAGAACTATGGCTGCATGGCTGCTACGCAACCGCTAACCGCTCCCCGCCGCTGTCACGACTGCAGAATCACTTCCTGTCTTCTGCCGTAGACTGAAGACCCCCCCCCCCCCCCCCCCCACCTCTTCAGGCTGCACCTTAGCTGTCCCTCCTGAGGACTTCCATCTCTTCAGGCTACACCTTAACTGTCCCTCCTGAAGACCTCCTTCTCTTCAGTCTACACCTTAACGGTCCCTCAAGAAGACCTCCGTCTCTTCAGGCTACACCTTAGCTGTCCCTCCTGAAGCCTCCCCTTCCTCCTGTCTGTCTGTTGTGTTTACAATACACTTTATTTTGTCAAGTCTCATATCCTATTTTTAAAATACTGCTGTTTTATCTCAACCGAGGACTAGTTTTTATTTGATTAAAGTTTTTTATTGTTGTAAGTCGCTTTGGACAAAGGTGTCTAAATGCTAAATGCAAATGTAAAATGTAATGGCCCAATGGAAGCATGTAAAGATTGAATAGGAGGGGGCCAAGGATTGATCCTTGGGGAACCCCGCATGTCATTGGCAAATAATTTTGCTGATTTTAAGCAATATTTCCCCCCATTTTATTGCATTTTTTTCTTGTTTCTGTTACCTGCACCTCCATAGGGGGCTGGGAGGAGAGGGCCTGGGACAGCTGCTCCTTCAGCTTCTTCACCTCCGCCTGCAGCTGCCTCACGTTCCCCTGCATGTCCTCGTTCACCATGGCCTGGTAGAGCAGGAGGAGCATGAGAGGATGATGTTAGAGCAGGAGGACCATGATAATAATAATAACACATCAGACTTATATAGCGCTTTTTAGAGACTCAAAGACGTAGGGTAGAATCCTGTAGTTGGAACTAATATAAATGAATAAAGATAAAAAGAAGAAAGTAAATAAAAGAAAGTATAATTAAGGTAGTGCTGGGGACACATGGAAAGGGGAGGGGGAGAAGGGGAGAGGGTTAACTAGTGAAGGCCAGCTTGAAGAGGTGAGTTTTGAGGGGATGACGTTCACGGCACAAACACAGATTAAGAAACGCCCAATAACCGTTTTAATTAATTGACACTACAATCAAGGTCTGAAGTATGACTACTATGTTTATATAGTCTTTATATGTTACAATACTACCTCTGCACATACTGTAGTAGTAGTTACCCATCACTAACTCGTGTTCTATTTATATCATGCCCTTATATCACTATTTGCACTTCTGGTTGGATGCTAAACTGCATTTCATTGTATAGTACTTGTACTCTGCGATGACAAAGTTGAATCTAATCTTATAATCGGTTCTGCAAACCAGACCTGATTTATTTTTATGTGTATTCGCATTGTTCCATAAGCTAAATGCATACAAAACAGACCCACAGTACACAAATAAGAGCAGTTTTCATACCAACCTTATTTTTGATTAACTTAGCTCTCTGGGCAAAGTGTAAGGTGGACAGAGTTTCCCCAAAATACTTGGAGCCAGGGTGCACGTTGGCTATGATGTACGCCTTGGCATTTCCTCCCAGAGAGTCCTGCAAGAGAACAGTTTTCTGTTACATCACTGAAACATCAGGAAGCTAATTAGCTTTTGGAATTAAATGAACACTTCCCCCTTTTTCACTTTCTAGTCAATCATGTCAGAATTCAGACGGACATTTTGGCTCCTGCCTGGACACTCACTCTGTCACACTGGACACTCACTCGAAGCAGGAAGGAATATATATCCTAACAAGCCGTCACGGTCACGTAGCTTTCCGTTGCACGGGAGGTCCACCCGTCTGTGGTGAGGGCAACAGAGGATGCATTGGCTAATTCGCCGACAATTTGGATCCTCTCCTTTTCATAGAGATCTGGCACAACCTTCTCACTGAAGTGGGGGCGCGAGGGGATTTTGTAACGTGGCTCAAGCACATTGACCATATTTTGAAACCCTCTGTTTTCCACAACAGAGTATGGCCTCATGCCACAAAACTTCCCAATAGAATTGGTAATGGCTTTAGCCCGGTCTGAGTCTGCAGGAATGGGTTTATTTTACAGTGAAAGCATTGCGTGACAGGCTATTTAAGTTGCCAAAAGTCGCCAAGTTGGCAACACTGCCTGTAGCCTAACCACAATTGTGTCTGTAAGCATTTATCTCACAGTTTAACTGGTCTGTAAGCATATATCTCACAGTTTAACTGGTCTGTAAGCATATATCTCACAGTTTAACTGGTCTGAAGAAAGAGTATAGACGGAGCTTTTTGTATTCGTCACGTCATCATGCGCGTAGATTTCTATGACCATGCGCACTGCAGCTGTTTGCTGTTCCCTCCAACGTCATATCCAGTAACTACTATGTTTACAACAGGCAACGGTGGTCAAGCGAGGAAAATGGATGTGAACAAAGTGCTTCTAGTTCTTTCACTGTTAACTTGACTTTTAACCTGTTTACAGATAAATGCACAGTTAATGATCGAGAACATTGAGAGACAGAGGCGTCTGATTGGCCAGCGGGGCTATGGGGATAAAATTATATCGCCGACTACTGGTGTGGAATGCTCAATGACAGCGTTTATATTGCGTTTAAACATGCTGGTGTGGACGGTCATATTTTTATATACGAAAAACATTTATAAATAAAACGTATTGGTGTGGACGTAGCCTAACATGAGCTGGAGCCCAATCAGGCAGATTAGGTGATTGCCTCCTGGTGATTGCTTAAAAGAGGCTCCAGTCTCCAGGTCAGAGTTGCCAACTCCTCTGTGATGGAAGTAGCTGTTGGCTCTCCCAGAAGTAGCTAGAAGATGTATTCATCAAGTTGGCAACACTGCTCCAGCGCTCTCTCCACCAGCACCCTTTCATTAGTGTGCTTGCACACTGATGTAGGCTACTGTACTTGATCAACTGTAAATCAATGTGTGCGGGGTGTCCTCTGATATACATCGCATTGGAAACGTGTTTGATGGATGCAAACAAGAGTAGGACCATGAAGATGAACTGAAACATAAAAATTAAAAAAGCTGGCTCACCCTAAAGTAAATTTCTGCCTACGCTACTGCTCCATGTCAGACTGCTACCAACTATTTTTCCCTCATGAGCTTGTGGGTTTCTATCCTAATTAGAATAGATCCCTTACCCCTTCCTCAATTTGTCTTGTGATCAGCGTTGCCAACTCTTCTGTATTGGAAGTAGCTGTTGGCTCTTCCAAAAGTAGCTAGATGATGTAATCAACTAATTTGCACAATATGCAATTCTGAAAGGCTAAATTAATAAAAAATAGGCTGACCAGGTTTACAAACGAACTATTTACGTATTCACAAGCCATTATGGTTAATGAGCTGAGCTATGATAGCTAGCTAAGCTGACTGAGAGGGTGCAAGAGACTGACTGAGACAGAGAACCATTTGAGGGATTTTTGAGTGTGAAACTAAAAGACTGAGTGAATATTATTCAAACAAAAACATATCTACAAATATTATACTGAACTGTGCAAAAATCTTTTTAATGGGATATGTTAGATACTTCATACTACAGTAATTCTCCAAATGACTAGAAAAAGTAGCTAGATTTGTCGCTGGTCGCTTTTGACTAGTTAAGGTTGTATGGAAAGTCGCCAGATCTAGCGACGAAGTCGACAAGTTGGCAACACTGCTTGTGATTGGATGTATTATGTGTTATTTTATTTCCTTGGTTTCTTTACTTCCTAAACTACCATTATTGATTCTTTAGTTTTTTCCAACTCTTTCCTTTATGTTCTTTCCTGTCCCTTTCATATGAATGTTCCTCCCCCTTCCCAATGAGTGGACAGAAGTATTAGGGGGATAACCTCTCATCCCTGTGCCCGTGCATACCACAGCGTTTACTCAGTGTTGGGGAATGTAAGGCCATCAACTTCTCCAGAATTTATTTAATTGAGTCGTCACTTACAAGGGAGTTCGTTTAATCTCAACGAGACGTCCTTGATATAACTTCTTAAGATTAAATGATCCAATCAAATATTAGGCACCACTACTGAACTGTTCATTAAGATAATATTTATTCAAGCACATCAGCAAGCAATAATAGTTCATTTCCATGGAAAAGTGGTCCCATCTAGTTTCACCTCCGCAGGCCAGTATCAGCTAGCCGTCAATAGGTTAACTGCAGAAGCTTCACCAGACAAGAACCCAGTTTCACCTTGGTACATAGTACTTATACATTAACATTTGGGGCTGGGCTGTCCCTCCTCCCCCTATCTGGTAGTTTTTAATTGTCAGCATTACATCTGTTGCAGCTGTGACCATTTGATTTGTAAGCAAGTGTTTTAATTAGTTATGTGGCCTTCAACTCTTTTCGGTGTGAGAGCGAGTGTACTGTGTGTTATCTTCTTCTTCTGGCCCCCCGGCCGTTAGTCATGGTGATCCACCTGTGTGAGCACTGAGGAGCCTAGTCTTGTGCAACGTTAGACACACACACATTCTGTTATGTTTTTAAGAAATCAGTAAGTATTAAGAAATCAGTAGCCTAAGCATATGCACACAGTTATATTTGTAGGATGAACAGACATTTTTATACAGTTAATTCTATGTGCGTTCTAAAGCACTAATTGGCCAGTTATTTGATCATCAAACCCATTCTCTCATGACTAGGTCAGTGTGTCCTTTATCAGAATAGCTTGTGAAAACATAGTTACACAAGTTACACAGTCCTATGACTTAGGATTCGATTAACATGTTAAAATATAGTATAGAAGAATAGACTTATCATTAATCATTAGTTATGAAAGTATAAAATCAGTACAGAAAAATAGAATATCATAACAGCAGGTATAAAATGGTTGTTAGCACATAGGTAAAAATAAGTAATTTACAGGCGGTTTGAATCATAAAACTTTCTTTTAGTCAGGAGCTTTTCTTCATGTCGCTCAAAAACAGAAACTCTCTTTTGGCTAATTGCGAGACCTAATTGCGAGACCTTCCTATTGTTCTCAACTGACCTCAGTCACATATTATTTAAATGAGCACATAGTACATGATTTATGACTTCTAGTTATTTTAACTCAAATTCCCAACTCAAATTCCCAACAATAGCTGTGGTAGTTAACGCTATGCCTCTTGATAACAGAACTGAGGGGTAGCATGTATAGGCTAAAAAGCAACGGTCCTAAAATGGACCCCTGGGGAACTCCACAGGTTGCGCTATAATTTTTTGACTTATGGTCACCAAGGGCTACAAAGTAGTCTCGGTCAGCCAGGTAAGTCCTGAACCAGTTTAAGACCAGACCTGAGAGGCCAACCCAGTTTTCAAGTCTCTCAATAAGTATGGAATGGTCAACCGTATCAAAGGCTGCACTTAAGTCTAAGAGTACAAGAATCGAGAGTTTTTTCGAGTCTGCATTTATCCTATGGTCATTAGTTACCTTAAACAAAGCGGTTTCTGTGCTGTGGTATGATCGGAAACCTGACTGAAGTGGGTCATACCTATTATTTAAGACTAAGAATTCATGAAGCTGTTTATACGCTGCCTTTTCTAAAATGTTGCTTAGAAAAGTGAGATTGGATATTGGTCTACAGTTTTTTGGATCAGAAGGATCTAGGTTACTTTTCTTCAGGGTGGGTCTAACCAGGGCCGTTTTAAGCGCCGCTGGAAATATCCCTTTAAGTAGGGAGTGATTTACAATGCCTAGTATGTCATCAGACACAGATTCAAAAATGTCCTTAAAAAAGGTGGTAGGAATAGGGTCAAGAGGACACGTAGACGGTTTAAGCTGTGACACAATTTTACCTAATGTTTCAGTACTAATCATGGTGAACATGCTCATAGTCATGTTCTGTGGTGGCGGATCTACAGTGTTACACAAACCTAGTCTATTCCTGAGTAATACACATTCAGGGATTAAAGCAAAAAAACATCTCCTGACGTAAAACAAAATTCTGGCCAAATCGGGGCCGGTGGCTTTCCGTGCGCAAAGCGCGCGTGCGATTTTCCGTTCTACGTTCTAATGCTTTGACTTTTCTTTCGAAAAATGTGAACACATTTCCGCGTTGTAGAAAATCAATGACACATCGCTAGTCAACTAACACGGCTTGTTTTGTGAGCCTGCTAACAATGTAAAGTAGTGTTCTAGTTAACTAGGTAGCAGTCCAATCCATTTCGCTGCAGTATTTTGGCTTGACTAGCGAGTTTGTGTTGGGATTCTCAACAACGTTGAAACGTAGTTTCACCCTTTTCCATAGTTTTGAATAATAAATGTGTGGACTGACGATGTAGCGCAGCCTAACTTATTCTAATCATTATTTAACATACTTTTATTGTGATAATTATTCCCCCCTCCTCCCAGACAAGGTCACATTATTATTGGATTGGTTGTTTGCGTGCCGGGTGAAGTTAGCTAAACATTTAACCTGCTAGCTAGCAAGAGAAACATCATGTCACTCTCCAAAGGTCTAAAGAGGAAAGTTGCCGGTGGAAACAGGGCATTTAAAGAGGAATGGACAGCGAACTATACGTTCATCCTACCTGGTTTCATCAATGCAAAGCCGTTGTGAGAGACTCACATTTTACGTGCTCACAATGAATGTTCCCTTCCACCTATACATGCGAGTCGTCCTTTTCGTCAATGAATGTGATAAAGACGCGCTAGAGGAATCGATTGGTGCATAAAAACCTTGAGAACTGCCGGATTAAAGTGACGTCCATAATAATAATACATTAGACTTATAGCGCTTTTCTAGACACTCAAAGACGTCCATATCACCAGATAGCCAACAAATAGTGACCGATGGGAGATGCCAGTTTTCTCATTAAGTGAGATTTAATAGCCTAATATTATTTTTGCTATTTTTAATGAATGGCTCATTGTAATTATTATCCATACATAGTAATGTAGCGTGTTTGCTCTGTCGTTTCAGGAGCATATAGGCTAAGCGGATTCAGCTTTTTTTTTGCGCCAATTTTGTTGTCAATGTTTTTCATAAAATTAAACTGCATTTGCTTTGTTACTGTTCACATGTGTGGTGCAGTCACATTCACATAGCCTATAAGTAAACATTAAGTTTGAATGATTTACTGAGCTGGCGTTACTTTTTTCAAACCACACACCGCATGTCGGCTATTTCAGCACCACGCATTGTCCACCTACTTATCACTATGAGGGGTTCAGCGTCAGTGCACCCCGCTCTGTTACTGTCGCATAGTTGTAGCCAATAAAGGCCTATATGTAGGCTATATAGGCTATTATATATCATGTATATACCTAATACCAACATCAAAATAGATTGTATGCCTCTTCATATTACACCAGGTAAAATCCGTCACAACTTGGAATAAATCCGTCGCAACTTGGAATAAATTGACGGAAATCCGTCGTAGCGACAGATAACTTTAATCCCTGCACATTCTAATATTTGTTATCTTATCCCTGAAGTGGGCTGCAAATTCCTCGCATTTGGTGACAGAGGCTGCGCCGTCTAGTGTTTTAGGAGCAGGGTTTACAAGGCAATCAATTGTCGAGAACAAGACCCTGGGGTTATTCTTGTTTGTAGATATTATATTTGAGAAGTGATTTTTCCTAGCATTTCGCATTGCCAAGTTAAAGGCAGATAGATGTTCTTTAAAAATATTCTGATCAACCTGTAATTTGCTCTTTCTCCATCTGCGCTCAGCTTTCCTACATGTTCTCTTTAGGAGATGTATTTCACTGTTACGCCATGGTGCTCTCCTCTTGGCTCCAACCTTTTTTTGTTTGGTAGGTGCCAGGGAGTCTAGGGCCATTTTTACTTTATTGTTAAAGGTAATTACTAAGTCGTTTTCATATAACGTGGGTGTTGTGTGATTACTGTTCATTAAAGCTTTGAAATCCTCAGCCACTGCAGGGGTAAGATAAAAAAAATGTAACAACACGTTCAGCATTGCTTTCAGCTTTACGTGTTACAATGGTAAAGAAAATACAGAAATGGTCAGAGAGGGCCAGGTCGCTGATACCTGATATTGAGACATCAAGACCCTTTGTAATCACAAGATCAAGGGTATGGCCATGATTGTGAGTGGGTTCATTGACATGTTGGATAAAATCCATAGATTTCAAGAGGTCAATAAAATCCCTAGCCCTCAAGTCAGCCTCATTATCAACATGAAAATTAAAATCTCCAGTGATAATAATCCTATCATAATTGGGATGGATAATGGATAGGAACTCAGAGAAGTCAGGTAGGAAGGTAGGGGCTGGTTTCGGCGGCCTGTATACAGTTACCGTTAGAATAGGTGGTTGGCATGCCATAACTGTGGCATGATATTCAAAGGAGGAGAATATATCAAAGGATATGCTCTTGCAGTTTAGATTATTTGAAGCTATGGTAGCTGTTCCTCCCCCCTTTTTTCCATTTCTGATTGATTGGAAAAAACTGTAGTTGGGGGGAGATGCCTCAATAAGGGCTGCTGCTCCATTTGTATCTAGCCAGGTTTCTGTGAGTAGCATACAGTCGAGTTTTCTATCACAAATGAGCTCATTTATGATAAATGTTTTTTTGTTCGATAGCGACCTGATATTCAAAATTGCCATGGAGATGTCATTTTGACACTGGGACTGATTTGAGGGAATACTTAACGAAATGGGTAAGTTTCTCATATTTGCGCCATGTGTTACCTTATTTGTGGTGGTGGGAGTCCGTTGGGAGACAACAGCTAGATATAGCTCTGTATCCTAGACTCACCTAATATCACTACACATGGATGTGCTTCTGCATTGCATTCACACACACACACACACACACACATTTTAAATGCTTTATTCATGTCCACATACATGTACAATTCTAAAGGACAAAAATACTAACAGTGCATTTTTATATCATGGAAACAATCTGGTACAGTAATGCTGGGCCAACAACCAGTTCTGCCACACACAGGATGTTATTCGCACCAGATGATACCAGTGGGTTGACAGATACAGTATCAATACTATAAGACAGACAGTATCCCGCTCATGGGTACAGGAAGCACCGCCTTCTCCATATTGAGCGGCTACCAATAACAGCGGATATTGAGCAATATTTTGCTAACTGTTTGGCCCTTCTCTTAGGAAGACCAGCCATATGAAGGCCTCTAACAACAGACTTATGAACATGGCCCAGGCTGCCAAATATAAAAACTAAAAGTTGACATCTGTAGCCCAGTTGTGATATGGCCTGCTCCAGCTGTTGGTATTTTAAGATTTTGGTTAAAAAGGCTTCCTCTAGGCTATGGTCAAAGGTGCAGCCAACTTCTAAAATAAGCACCTCTCTGTGGTTTTCGTTGACAATTACAACATCGGGGGTGTTTGCTGAAATATTAGAGAACACTCCTAATGAGTCTTCGTCACTACACAAACTGAACATGTGGGGCTTTACAGTGGAGTGCTTGTACAGCGTTGCGGAAGGCCTGAATATGGAAAAGACACCCTCTGAAATCAGATCCACAATTCGATCATGCCTACATACTATGTAGAGCCTTTTATAAGCATGACAACCATTTAAGATGTGGGGCATGGTTTCAGTTATCTGCTGGTGACTGTGATGTATGCAGTGTGGGCTATGACTGTCAGGAAGCCAGATGGAGAGGTTTAGCTTTGTTGGTAAAACCTGCAGCCTAGCTTTTAAAGTGAAGGTGACAATACACTCGTCAAGAGTTACACTTTTGAACACTGCGTGAGAGACAGAGTGATCAGCAGTAGGGAGACATGCCAGCTTCCCTTGCAATTTCAGTTCAGTCCAGTGCTGTCGTTGTCTTTGTCGTAGCGCCATCATAAGGTGTCCCCGGGTATTGACTGTTGGGAGAAGATGATCTGTCCCACAGATGTTAATGGTTGCCCTCACTGAGATGCTGGGGTCAGTGATGATCTCCTCAGAGACAGCCACCGCCACTGAGTTTGACCCCACCCACTCCAGGGCCACGTTGCTCCAGCCGCAGAGATCGTTGAGGTCAGGCCAGTCAGACCACACTCCGAATCCTGGGGAGTGAGTGTCCAACTTTCCACTGGCTTTCCTCTTAAATCCCAGGAAACTAGACTCGGATGGACGCGCCATGGGGACCTTGCGTCTCCGTAAGTCCAAGAACAGTGAGGCTCTAGCCATCTCCCTCACACACTGGTCGTCACTGTTCAGCATGTTCAGGAGATGGCTGAGTCTGGTGGCAAAATAAGTCCACTCAAAGTTAGGAACTCCGAGTCCGCCCTCTTGTTTGCTGTGGAATATGATGTCACGTGTGGTATGAGTGTTCAGTCCAGTCCATTTTCTAAACAAAAGTACGGTCTTATCGTTCATTTCACGTAGAGACGTGCGTGGAATGTGTACATTAGAAAACAGATGCTGAACCTTGACCAGGGCTATTTGTCTGACTGCTTCTAGTTTCATGATGAGTGGCAGGGGTGATGCATCTATCAAATCAAGCCTGGTGGAGTACTCAGAAATTATGTCTGCAACTTGATCTTTCCACTCTCCTGCCACGTTGAATTTATGACCCAGATATGTATATGTTTCGTGCAATGAATAAGCTCTGAGTGGCTGGTTATTGATTTTGAATACAGGTGTGGTATCTGATTTAGATCGGTACCAACGATTTCCCCCGCTCCGCCTTTCATAAAACACTGCACATTTAGAATATTTAACCTCTAATCCAGACCAGTCCAAAAAGGAGTCAGTTCTGGAGAGCATGGTGTTGATAACTTCCTCCTGCCTGGAGGCTATGACCACATCATCTGCATACCCCTGGACAGGGTTAGGGGAAATGATATTTGGGGGAGCACAGTTACAAAGCCACTTTAACCAGTGATTTATGGCGAGTACAACATTTACTGCACTCCATGGACAGCCTGTCTTGATACCAATTTGGAGAGGTATTGGATCTGTGAGCTGTTTACCACAGATTACATGAATGAACCGGAGTACACATCTTTAACAATGTCATAAAAAACCTTGGGTAGATGTATGTCTTTCAGAGCTCTTAACATGACATTATGTGCTAAAGTGCCGAATGCATCACGAAAATCAAGAAACACAGTATAAAATGTACTTGACCCATGCTTAAAATCATCAATACCTGTCTTGAGACAAAACACATGCTCATTCATGCCCTGCCGGTTAACATAGGCCTTCTGCTTAGAAGATAATATGTTTTCATCAACAAGCCATGGTAAAACCCGTGCAAGAATGCATTTCATGAACACCTTATAAATGGTAGGAAGAAGTTAAATGTCTCTCCAGGTTGATGGATTGTCCGCGATATTGTCCTTTTTGGGTATTCTATGAACAAGAGCACCTTTCCATGAGTCGGGCACTCTTTTATTTTCCAAACAGGTATTAAAGATAGATGTTAATACATCAGGCTGCGTAGCTTTGAGAAACTCATAAGAGACATCATCCATGCCACTGGATTTATTGTTGGGGAGATCGCACAGCACAGTCTCCACCTCAGCGTGCGTAAAATGCGCAGTGTCTGGGAGACAGGCCGGCTCCGTGTTGGGTACAGTGTCTGGGAGACAGGCCGGCTCCGTGTTGGGTACAGTGTCTGGGAGACAGGCCGGCTCCGTGTTGGGTACAGTGTCTGGGAGACAGGCCGGCTCCGTGTTGGGTACAGTGTCTGGGAGACAGGCCGGCTCCGTGTTGGGTACAGTATTGTGCCATGGTGGTGGTGGGAGTGCGTTGTCAATTGGCTTTTCTCCCCGACACTTTCGCTGATAGTATAAATGCACTTGCTCGCAATTACTGGGGCACGGGGGAGGGGCGGGGAATTCACTGTTGTTAAGAATAATCTGAATGGCCTTAGCTCGCTTACACTGCCAGAGATAGGAAAGTTTGTTTCGGCTCACCTTCCTCGTCCGTTGGTCGCCTCCCACCGGTGTTAATGACGGCTGCACTGTCTCTCGGAGGAACCGCAGTTGCGATTCGATCCAGGGGTTTAACAGCGCCGGTGTTAATGCGTCAGGGAGTAGTTCTTTCAGCGGAAACTTTTTCAGAACCCGTGCGACGATGCAAGGCGGTGCCGTGTATGGCGCATGTGCTTTGGGCTCATCGAAACTTGAAACATACTGTAAAGCTAGTCACTTCTGGAACAGATATTTGACGATCCTATCCCATAGCATCAGGTTTATGAATCAATATAGAAAACAACATTTGACTCATCACTTAGCTGAATAAAATGATTGCAACCAAAAGAATATTCATATGGGGCATTGGGCTGGGAGCAGCTGAGGGGTGAATTAAAACATTTAAAAAGCTAATCCCTTCATTATCATCGGCCATTCTAGTAATTCTAACCACTATCTCGCAACCTCCTCCACAGGGACCTTGTATATGGAGTAAACTTCACCTCCGGGTGAACCCCTCTAAACAGGACCTCCTGGAACACAGCCGTCAGCTGATGCTGGCTGTATTGACTACACACACAGTATTTACAGTGGCTTTCGCGTCTTCAAGTCTCTCCTCTCTGCAAGCCACAGCTCCACAGTCTTGCAGGAGTACAGTGCACAGAACGGTCTCCCCTCCAACCGGCTGTGCCCAAAGTCTTTTTGAAACGGCTGGAGGCACAGCCGGCAGGTCCGCAGCTTGTTCAGTACGGATAACACATGGGAGCCTGAGGAAAACCTTGACTGTCCGGAGCTGATTTCAGCGTTCCTTGAATCTCAGAAGAATGTAGTGGAGAAGCCTGATTCCAACAAAAGGAAGTCCTCCACTGAGGAGCCAGAGATTGAGGAAAACAAAGCTAAGAAGAAGAAGGATACGGTGGGTGTGCTGACTGATCTGCAGCTGTGGTTATCAAGTAAAAAATCCATTCTTGATGTCCGTTAGTGCTTTTGTTGCAGACTCCCGGTGCAGACTTTCCTGCGGTCATCCAGTCTCTCCTGGCTGTCTTCCAGTCTTCCCTGGGTGCCAACTGCCAACACAAAAATAATATGTAATATTAATAACAACAAAAAATACCTCATAATATTTGTTTATATATTCAATATCCATTTTTGTAGGCTTCAGCCTACACCTTTTTGGTCCTAGTGTTATGAATTGTGACTGTGTACATTATTATTTTTTATATCTGTATTGTGAATTGCATAGAGGACCAAAATAAATATTCTCAATCAATCAATTTTAAGATAGATTAAAATCCTAGAAGTGTTTACAAGCTATTTACAAGCTCACTAAATTCTTCCAAAAGAAACCCCCCAAAAACATTGGAATTAAACTATTATTCTAGTCTTTGAACTTCAATTTTCTACTTCTTTCCTGAATAATTTCCTCAGTAATTGGTCATCTAGTTAAATACATTTTCAGAGTAGCTTCTCCAACAGTGCTGTTCATTTATTATTTTCCACACAGCACACTAAGTATTGTCGTGTATTAAGTTCTCTGTTGGCTGCCAAAAATGAGGAATAGTTCTTGAGCAGTTTTAAGACTATTTATTCAAAAAGGCAGTTTACACAGCATGGTCTTCTCTGGTCTGGAGATCAGATCATCAGGGGGGTCCCAGGAAGTAAGAGAATGGACAGTTGGGGTTGCCCAGAGGATTTATCCCTTTTCATATGTAAATACCTTCACCCCTGAGCCAACCAAAACAGAGGTATGGTCAAAGATTCTACAACCTTCTTTAGCCAATGATGGCCTTTCCCCCCGTTCTTTACCCTATATGGATATGGTCAGTGTGTGTGTGTGTGTGTTGGTCATCTGGGTGTTTTGAGAAAAAAGGGTGTGTGTGTGTGTGTGTGTCTGTGCTTACAAGCTGTCCCAAACCCCAGAGGAGCCTTGCGGCCCCTCTGCAATTCATGGTATGTGTGTATTGTTGTGTACCTACTAACCACAGTACATGTATGTCTACATGTATGTTTCAAGTAAAATATACTACAGTATCTCAGCTACATTCAGGGGAATGTAGCAGCCATCTCTGTATGCCGTAACCACATGTGGATCATGTCGGCCTTCCTGTCCCATGATGAGTGGCTCTTATTCCCATCGGTGGGCAAGGGTGTAGTTGTGGCAGGGTTTCCGTTAACCGGTAATTCCCGGACTTTGTCCGGTAAAAGTTGTTGAAGTCCGACAAATTGAAAACTCGTCGGACATAAATGTCCGGTGAAAATAATTCCCTCTAAGCACAATTTGAATACAATTCGCTAAAGTTCACATTCTGATTCCTTCTATTTTAAAAAAGACGAATATATAGGCTATGTATTTATTTTATTATGATATGATTTGACACCGGCATGATGATGACTCCTAATGTGTAGGCTGCCTATGCGAAACAGCGGTTGTTTCCGGTGTGCGCTATAACTCGTGCACAATCGAGTTGAGGCAGAGAGGAGGATAGCGATGTTTCTCTCTGTGATAGTGTGATTGTGTGACTTTTCTGAAAGGGATGAGAACCCGATTGTTTCAGCTTCTCCCAGGGAGAAAGTGGTAGAGTTACCAATTTACCATCCTCCCCGAGTCCTACCATACCATCCGCTGACAGCCTATCTCTGCCTGTAACCGGCGAGCGATTGCGTGTCGCTCAAGTAGCTGATCAGTCATTAAACAAATGTTTTTTACATGCAGCTAGTGAGGAATCTGAAATAGGGGGCAACGTAGTTTATTTCCTTAACGATGGGATATTAATGCGTAAATGGTCTCCTCCTAATGCAAATGGTTGTGAGTGGAATACTGTAAAACAAGTGGTTGTGCCTGTGGGTTATAGACAACATGTGTTATCTGTAGCACATGAGAGCCAGTGGTCAGGACATTTAGGTATAACTAAAACTTATCAGCTGATATTGAAACATTTCTTTTGGCCCGGACTGAAGGCGGATGTTGCCAAGCACTGCCGCTGTTGCCATACTTGTCAGATGGCGGGTAAGCCTAATCAATCCATTCCACCCGCACCATTGCATCCCATTCCTGCTATAGGGGAGCCATTTGAACGTGTAATAATTGATTGTGTTGGACCTTTGCCTAGGACTAAAAGTGGAAGTCAGTATTTGCTTACTATTATGTGCACTGCTACTCGTTTTCCCGAAGCTGTTCCGTTGCGTAACATATCAGCCAGCTCAGTGGTGAAAGCTTTAACAACGTTTTTTTCCACATTCGGTCTTCCTCTTGTTATACAATCTGACCAGGGCACTAACTTTCAGTCTAAGCTTTTCAAACAAGCCCTAAGAACGTTAGGGGTACGATGTCACGCCAGAAGCCTACATGCTTGCACTGTTCAATAAAATGTTATACATCTAGACATTGTGGTATTTCTTTATATACGTATCCCAGCCTGCCTATTGTTTCTCAATAGACAGTTATGTTCTCCTCATTGACATACTCCCGAGTCCGATTAAGTATGATTTGACAGGCAGCTAAACGAAATGCCTTCCCAACCAGCGAGACCTGGTTATAGAAATGACGTTGTTTTATTGATAAAAAAAAGGGTAAAACTGGAAAGAGAAAATAGAAAACTCACATTAATCCCAAACAATTTAACAAACTTCAGTTAACGTAATGTGGAGTCTGTTCATTGATCGATGCTGTCTGTTCAGTTCCCAGTGAGGCGCCCGTTCAGCGCTGGACATAATGGCATAGCGCGCATGCGAATCATGTTATATTATTATATATTATATAGCTCGCATCTAATCGTATCGGATGAGAAATAGACATTAAATGGCATATATAGGCCGCTACACAACAGTAATCACCGCGACAAACAGCTATATTAGATTTTTTTTTTTTTTTTTTTTTATATTTTAATATGATGACCGGAATATATCACGTTTGTCCGGTAAATCGAAATCTTCCCGGACACGATGTCCGGCGGCAATTTTTTCTAACGGAAACCCTGAGTTGTGGGTGTGGGTGTGGGCGTAGCAGCCAGCGAAAGGGAGCTCAGGTACGTGGCGAGGCTGGATGGGTCCTCTGTCTGGCGGCCGCTGGTCAGACGTGCTCTCCGGTCCTCCATGATCTTCAGTTTGGTGTAGAACACTCTGCAGCTGAAGCCCTCCCTCCAGCCCTGGTCGATGTGGCCCATCAGGGTGCCCAGGTTGTCGTGGTACCTCAGACACCCTGAGCACTTATACTTCCTCTCCCCACACACCATCTCAGCGGTTGTGACTTTGAGGATGAACAGAGGGTCTACCTCGCCACATGGTGCCCCCTACTGGTTTCCGGCTGTTGCAACAGTAACAGAATGCTAAATATCAAGCTCATGTGAGATCCAAGACAGCATAGCTAACTGTTTTTGAATATATCAGCAAAAGTGATGCATACAGTGAACTATTTTCATATATTTTTGCATAAACAGAGGATAACATTCAGTTCACTTAGATTCAACAATAGGTGTAACTTTACCTTGCATTATCTTCACAACCAAGTCTATTGGACTTTTTGTGTTTGTGTGCAATTCTGTTTGGACTTCTTGTTGGACAAAAATGCAGTCTTTAATGCTGTTTAAATACAGTACCTTGTTTCCTTGTTCCCCAGGAAACAGGAATTCTATGAGATCAATGTTCCATCCAAAGAACATATTTAAATGATGCAATAATATAAATGCACATAGCGTGTACAATATGCACATGGCATGTATGCATTATGCACATGGTGAACATTGATTAATAAGTAGTGTGTTCAGTTACATGGCACTGTATGGATCAATTATGACAAGGTACCAGCACATCTTTTCCACTATCACAACCACATTCACCAAATAAATCTGAGTAGAGTATATTAATGATTCAATTTATTATTCAGTGAATTCTATATCAGATCGCACACAGATCTCATATGTTCATTGCAAACCTTGAAAACCTCCTGAAGTAAAAGTATGTCATACGATGTATGCAGCTGCCTCTGTGCTGCTGAGCTCAATTGGGTATTGGGGATTACATAAACAAAACTGACAAGCAGTGAAGAAATAGCCTGCATGTATATATGTCCCAGTCCTATGGTTTTTTCCTCCCTGACAACCAAAGCTTGATTTGTCCTGATGTCGGGGGGGAGGGAGTTCCAGAGGCGAGGGGCGGAGCGGCTGAAGGCTCTAAAACCCATGGTGGACAGACGGGCTGGGGGGACAGTCAGGTTGATGGAGGAGGCAGACCTGAGGGACCGGGTGGGAATGTTGATGTGGAGGAGGTCGGACAGGTATGGAGGGTGATAATGGCCGACCCAGTGTCCACACTGAAATGACCAGGTCCTTACTGTTTTGGTTGATTTGTCAGCCTGCAACTCGTTGTCTCTTACATTCACAGATGTCTGCTAATGAGACAAAACTGTACAAATGTCAAATTAAAACATTCTCATCACAGGTCTTTTCCTGCCATGTTTGGAGTGAAAGGAAAGCGACGGTGCCTCAGAGGGCCTTCCAACCACTGCACACCAGTCAGAGAGTTGCAAATAACATTTTACCTTTTACCAAAATGTGTTGAGCGCACTCCTAAAGGCAATGAAGAAGTTCTTCATCTGCAAGCTGGTTTGGGACGCAGGTCCTCCCAGATTCCTGAAAATTACAGTCACAATGAGGTGAAGCACTGTTCCACAGTTGGAAGTCATTTGCAGTCTTCTGATAACTTGTTTTAGTCCACCAATGCTCCTATTTTATTAATTTGATGTTATGTTTCATATCACTCCTGAAGATATTTATCCGAAATTGGAAAGTGTGTCTGGGGGCTGGTTGTTGTACAAATCTGCAGGTGGGTTACATAGATATCGTGTGATATTGCTTAAATAAATCCTTACCTCTGGATGCACTGCTTCCCAAATTGACTTCCTTCTGAGGAAGTTCTCTAGCCCCGGTAGAAGGTCCCTCAGGTCTTCCCTCGTTAATGAGGGTAGTAGCTCCTCGGTAATATTTGCAGCTGTAATGTGTGAGAGCAGATCACCAAAAATCTGATCAAAATTGTATAAGTCTTGCTTGGCAATTGCAGCAACAGACTGCAACTGTTAGCAAAGAGACCATATTAGGGAATTATGATCAGGGGTTCCCAACGTTTTTACACTTCAGTTCTACTTTTACATGTTTCAACATCACAAGATCTACCATTTACCACCCCACTGACCGTACCCCACGATCGACTGGTTGGGCACCACTGCTCTACATAGCCTATACATAGCCTATACTCATATATATGATATATCGATATGCACAAATGATAGATGTCAAAATAATCCAAGAGATTTACCTTGTAAGAGTGACACTGTTGTGTTGTCTAATTTCTCCATCTCTCCAATCCAGGGTGACCAGGTCCCAACAACCCAAATGTGGGACAAGGAGTATGTTCGTGTGGGACAATGTGGGACACCCTCTCAACAGGCCCCGACCGAACTTTAGGTGCCCCTGGTACACCCAATGCTTTCAATTCTGCTGTACGTTTTGCAGATGATGAAAAGTGACTGAATGTTTTGTTCACTACAGACTCAATGTCAATGTTCAACCTGTCTCCAGCATGCTTTGCACTGTTGTGCACTATGTGGGCCATACAGTTAGCCTTTATGATGCAACTGTTGTCTGCTTTTAGCTTCTGGAAAACAGAATTGTTTTTCCCATAATTTACACTTGCATTGTCGGCAGTGTATGCTGAAATCATGTCAGATTGCAGGCCCTTTTCTTGTAGCTTGCTTGTAATCTGGCGGTGTATGGCAGCAGCTGACTCATCACTATCCTCATAGAAGTCAAGGATCTTACTTTTCAAACCCAACTCTGGGGTCCAATATCTCAGAGACAGTGGGAAGAGTTTTGTCGTGCCATGATTTGAAGCATCTGAAGCCACCGAAAAAAATGGTGTTGTCTTTAATTCTGTCAAACAACTCTCCACAGAGGCAGGGGCAAGCACATCTGTTACTATGGACGCTGCTTTAGTACGACCACATGAAATTTTCTTTGCTATCTCAGAGTCTGGAAAAATGGTCGGAGCTAGCTTGTTAACACAGTCAATTGACCGGTATGATTGGGAGTGTTGCACTGTATGGTAAACATTTGTTATTTCTGCTGCTGTTACCTTATCAGAGTGGCCATACTTTTTCGGTTTGAGTAGGAATGTCTCCATAGAGTTGGATGTCTCTTTTTGAGCGACACGTTTCTTGTGAGAATCGCATTCTCGGTGTCTTTCGATGTCGTATTCACCGCCATGTGAAATTGAAAAAGAACTCTTGCAAAGATTGCAAAAAACTCTCTGAGAGTCGCCCTGCACTGGCTTCACCCACATATAAGTGTTTTCCCAGTCTTTGTTGTAGGTGCATCTTCTTTTCTTGCTGACTGTGGTTTGAGTTTCCTCCATTTTCTATAACCTGCTGCATTTGACTCCTGTTCGTTGTTGTTGTTTGGGGGGGAATTACTTTCATTGGTTAACCTGGCTGCACTTGACCCCAGCACCTGACGTGTGCTACAGTTTGATTGACAGCAAACACAGCCCCATGATGATAGCCTTCCCTGCTTTCTCCACAGCCATTGGATAAATCCGATTATTTTTTTATTTTTTTTTGCCAATAATAATTAAATATGCGGGACATCGTCCCAATTTGCGGGACGCACTAAAAGTTGTGAAAATGCTGTGCAGTCCCGCACAAAGCGGGACATCTGGTCACCCTACTCCAATCTGTAATTTACAGGAGAAGGCGGTCACTGTGGTTAATGTGATGTTTGTGTGTTGATTTTTAATGTCACTAAAAAAGTCCCAGAAACTAAATTGACAATAGACCCTTTTCTCATCGGCCATGTAATTACTGGTATTAATTACACCTGTGCTTACCCTGCTTTGACACATCAACATGGCTGAGAAAAAGGCCTATTGCATTGGCGTACTGCTGTGATTCACTGGGAGAGACTTACTTCGCGCCATGTGAAGCCATATGACTGGAAGTTAGCTAGCTAACGTTAGCTCAAAGCTAGCTAGCTTTTAACAGAAAAACATTCCTGAACACCAAAAGAAAACATGATATTAACGTCAGCTGATCTTGTATAACTTATAGACAATTTCTTTACCTAAGACTGTTAGCTAGCTAGCAGTAGCATCCAACACCTGAGGTAAAAAAGTTAGCTAAAGTTAGCTAACGTTAGCAAAACGGGTTTCAGTTAGCGAGCGATGAACTTAATACATTTGAAGCACAAATCATTTACATATGCCTACGCACTTTTAATTTTGGGCAATTATCTGGATTAGCTGACGTTTAGTGCTAACTAACATTACTGCTACGTTGAGTTAACTTCTTACTTACTTACGTCTTGGTCAGTTGCTGCTGGCTTTCTGGTGAACTGACTGGTCCGCTTCGGGCTGTCCCGCGCCTGCAATTAGCGTCCCGGAGAGCGGGAGCGCGGCCCATGCACCAAGGGATGCTGGGTAGCGTAGTTCGTTTGCTCAAACTTACAATAAACTTACGCCAATAAGTATTTTATTTTTTGTTGTCAGACACCTGGAGAGCAGAGGAGAACAGAGGAGAACAGATATGGGCAGAGATCTGTGCCACTAGAATCTGAATCTGAATTACTGACTTTGAATTACTGACTTTGAATTTGAATTGCTCAATTTGAATAAAAAAATGACTTTGAATCACATAATTTGAATTTGTATTCAATTCAGTTATTCAAGTTAAACAATACAAATTCAAATGATGTGATTCAAAGTAATTTTTTTTATTCAACGTCATTTTTTTTATTCAAATTGAGCAATTCAAATTCAAAGTCAGTCATTCAGATTCAGATTCTAGTGGCACATATCTCTGGCCATAATCCAGGTCCTTAAGGAAGAGCAATCGAGCACTGATTGATCTAACTCCTTTTCGGCCAATCAGCACCTTTCATTAACGTACCCAAGGCACTCCCGCCAGTAAAGTTGAGTGGATAGCTCGTTATCGTGGAGGGAAGTACACAGCAAAGTTAATGTGGATAGCTATCATGGAGGGAAGGACACCAAACACAGTAAATATCAACTGGTTACCATGTATTTTACCGGCCTTTTGACTGTTATAACGTTACACAAGTGGTAGTACTACCGTAGCTGTTGGCTAGATCTGATTAAAATGTTAGAACTGTAATGGCAGCTAGTTGGCTAATGCGTGAGCTTACTAGAGCTACAGCTAGCGGCATGTATTGTGGATTTCACCACATTTAATGCTCTATTATGCACTATCCATTTTAGCTTTTTAAATCATAATACTGTTTCTTACTATTTTTTTTAAATGACTGGACTTTTTAAATAGGCACTACATTTTATAAACACTGTTATGTCTGTCTGTTTTTATTGTATGTATGTGACCTATGTGTGTTTTTAATGTGGAAACTGTATTCATGAACTGCACATGAACACACTGTGTGACAGACAATAAAGCAATCTTGAATCTTGAATCTGCTTCTTTCATCTAAAAAATCTGAAAGATAACAAATACTTGTACAACTGCAGATATCCTTTGAGGAAAAATATAGACAGCTCTCAACTTACCACCCGATGGACAGAAACAGGTAGCTTGCTGGATGGATGTCATGTCAAACCTACAGCCACATCTGGTGCGCTGTGCAAGCTAGCTAACTAAAGTTTAACTTACCTAGTGTTAAGTCGTGACGTGTTTCCGGGTCCAAAGTTGGCTGAGGCGCTCTCTTCGAAATGCCGCACCAGGAGCTCCTCTTTGTATTTCTTCCTTGCAGATTCATTTTTAATTTTTGCTGGAAACTCTAATTTGATGGCTTCTGTGTGGAGGTTTATAGAGTCCAGTAAATAGCAGATTTACATTCTAAAAAGGAGTTACAATTGCAATAAGTGTGATTTGCACCGCGCATTTGTTTTTTAAATGATCATACCACTGCTATTTTGAAACATTTAGCTACTTTGGAAAGTAGCCACACCCCCCCTCTTTCAACTCTATGTGGTCTACTCCAATCGTGAGGGAAAACACATCTTTTTTTTTAAGAGAAAATCGCGTTTGGCTGAACGCGTGACTAGCTCTGACAAAAACAGAGACAGACCGCTCTCAACTTACCACCCGATGGACAGAAACAGGTAGCTTGCTGGATGGATGTCATGTCAAACCTACAGCCACATCTGGTGCGCTGTGCAAGCTAGCTAACTAAAGTTTAACTTACCTAGTGTTAAGTCGTGACGTGTTTCCGGGTCCAAAGTTGGCTGAGGCGCTCTCTTCGAAATGCCGCAGTAATAGTAATAATTAATTAGATTTATATAGTGCTTTTCCGAGGCTCAAAGACCCTGACAATATGGGGAAAACGGGAAAGTGCTGTGTCCCTTGTTGTATGAATAGATCCGTGTCTAAAAAACGATTGAACTGTCATTCTAACGCTGTAGTACACTGGTACGGGGAATGTACTCTGGTGCGGGGAATTTCTGTTTTTTAATGCAAAAAGTCACGTTTGACGTCAGACTTAACAACCGAATAGGCTCTACCAAGGCTGATTACTATAGGCTCTACCAATCCTACCCAATATTGCTTGGCTTGCTTCCACAATTTCTCCCAATATACAACTGGGCATATTGTGCTTACATGCTTGATTATTATTATGTAATATAATAATGATGAATGCGTTGACTGGCAGCAGGTGCAGGGCTTAAGTAGGAGCCAGTCGCGATCAGTTGGTCCCAATATGGGTCAGATGAGATCAGCGTCTATATCCCGTCTATATCCTTCGCCTCTTGCGGTTAATGTCTTGAGTTAGGGTGCTTCCGCGATCCTTTTGACATTCTGCTGAGGTCCTGCTGTCCAGTCCATGAAGGAGTATATATATATATATATATATATATATATTGTGGACCTTTAAGAAATGTCCTGACCAGCAGCAGAGACTGTAGGGGAAGCTCTCAGCTGAGGTCCTGCAGTCCAGTCCATGAAGGAGTCAGGACCGTGTCCACGGCTGGAGGCAGGCGAGAAGGCTAGAGTGTGAAATACAAATAAAATGAATTTAAATAAACTGTATTACCGGTAATCTGTAAATGTTGATGATCTTCATGTGGCAAGTTATACAGTAGAGTGAAACGATGTGGCAGATAGACTGGACTTAATGTGGAAGCGCTTACATCCAGTACACAGTGCAGAGTCACTAGACACAACATATCATATGCATTCATAAGTCTAAATAATACAAATTCCATTATATTTATATCGTTTTAGCACCTTGTACTCACCTTGTACTCACCAGCAGCAGAGACTGTGGGGACAGCTGGCTGGAACTTGAAGGCTAGAGTGTGAAACACAAATAAAATGAATTTATATAAACTGTATTAATCAGTAAATGCTGAAGAGCTTTATGTGGCAAGGCATACAGTATATATATATATATATATATATATATATATATATATATATATAGTGGACCTTTAAGAAATGTACTCACCAGCAGCACGGAGGATAGGTCTGTTCAGATGACCTTGTCCCTGGGCCTGGTTCTGTGGACTCAGATGGAGACCTTGTCCCTGGGCCTGGTTCTGTGGACTCAGGTGGAGACCTTGTCCCTGGGCCTGGTTCTGTGGACTCAGATGGAGACCTTGTCCCTGGGCCTGGTTCTGTGGACTCAGGTGGAGACCTTGTCCCTGGGCCTGGTTCTGTGGACTCAGGTGGAGACCGTGTCCCTGGGGCTGGTTCTGGTTCTGAGCTCCTATGAAGTGATGAGTCAAGAAGCTGCAGAGGTCTTCCTTTGATAAAGATCTCAACAGAACATTGTATGTGTTGAGATCCAGAGGAAAAGGAGGACAAGGTGTGAAATAGCTTGTAGAATATCCATCTCACTGCAATTCGTTTTCTGGTAACTGTCAGGTTCGTGGTCTGGTACTACACTGTTTGTGGCTTATAAAGCTACTGCATAGTCTCTGGACTGCTCACCCGGAGCGCCTCTTTGTATTTCTTCCTTGCAGATTCATTTTTAATTTTTGCTGGAAACTCTAATTTGATGGCTTCTGTGTGGAGGTTTGTAGAGTCCAGTAAATAGCAGATTTACATTCTAAAAAGGAGTTACAATTCAATAAGTGTGATTTGCATCCCGCATTTGTTTTTTAAATGATCATACCACTGCTATTTTGAAACATTTAGCTACTTTGGAAAGTAGCCACACCCCCCCTCTTTCAACTCTATGTGGTCTACTCCAATCGTGAGGGAAAACACGTCTTTTTTTTCAAGAGAAAATCGCGTTTGGCTGAACGCGTGACTAGCTCTGACAAAAACAGAGACAGACAGCTCTCAACTTACCACCTGATGGACAGAAACAGGTAGCTTGCTGGATGGATGTCATGTCAAACCTACAGCCACATCTGGTGCGCTGTGCAAGCTAGCTAACTAAAGTTTAACTTACCTAGTGTTAAGTCGTGACGTGTTTCCGGGTCCAAAGTTGGCTGAGGCGCTCTCTTCGAAATGCCGCAGTAATAGTAATAATTTATTAGATTTATATAGTGCTTTTCCGAGGCTCAAAGACCCTGACAATATGGGGAAAACGGGGAAAGTGCTGTGTCCCTTGTTGTATGAATAGATCCGTGTCTAAAAAACGATTGAACTGTCATTCTAACGCTGTAGTACACTGGTACGGGGAATGTACTCTGGTGAGGGGAATTTCAGTTTTTTAATGCAAAAAGTCACGTTTGACGTCAGACTTAACAACCGAATAGGCTCTCCCAAGGCTGATTACTATAGGCTCTACCAATCCTACCCAATATTGCTTGCCTTGCTTCCACAATTTCTCCCAATATACAACTGGGCATATTGTGCTTACATGCTTGATTATTATTATGTAATATAATAATGATGAATGCGTTGACTGGCAGCAGGTGCAGGGCTTAAGTAGGAGCCAGTCGCGATCAGTTGGTCCCAATATGGGTCAGATGAGATCAGCGTCTATATCCCGTCTATATCCTTCGCCTCTTGCGGTTAATGTCTTGAGTTAGGGTGCTTCCGCGATCCTTTTGACACTCTGCTGAGGTCCTGCTGTCCAGTCCATGAAGGAGTCGGCATCGTGTCCATGGCTGGAGGCAGGCGAGAAGGCTAGAGTGTGAAATACAAATACAATTAGTTTAAATAAACTAATATATATATATATATATATATATATATATATATATATTGTGGACCTTTAAGAAATGTCCTGACCAGCAGCAGAGACTGTAGGGGAAGCTCTCAGCTGAGGTCCTGCAGTCCAGTCCATGAAGGAGTCAGGACCGTGTCCATGGCTGGAGGCAGGCGAGAAGGCTAGAGTGTGAAATACAAATAAAATGAATTTAAATAAACTGTATTAATCAGTAAATGTTGATGATCTTCATGTGGCAAGTTATACAGTAGAGTGTAACGATGTGGCAGATACACTGGACTTAATGTGGAAGCGCTTACATCCAGTAAACAGTGCAGAGTCACTAGACACAACATATCATATGCATTCATAAGTCTAAATAATACAAATTCCATTATATTTATATAGTTTTAGCACCTTGTACTCACCTTGTACTCACCAGCAGCAGAGACTGTGGGGACAGCTGGCTGGAACTTGAAGGCTAGAGTGTGAAACACAAATAAAATGAATTTATATAAACTGTATTAATCAGTAAATGCTGAAGAGCTTTATGTGGCAAGGCATACAGTATATATATATATATATATATATATATAGTGGACCTTTAAGAAATGTACTCACCAGCAGCACAGAGGATAGGTCTGTTCAGATGACCTTGTCCCTGGGCCTGGTTCTGTGGACTCAGGTGGAGACCTTGTCCCTGGGCCTGGTTCTGTGGACTCAGGTGGAGACCTTGTCCCTGGTTCTGGTTCTGTGGACTCAGGTGGAGACCTTGTCCCTGGTTCTGGTTCTGTGGACTCAGGTGGAGACCTTGTCCCTGGGCCTGGTTCTGTGGACTCAGATGGAGACCTTGTCCCTGGGCCTGGTTCTGTGGACTCAGGTGGAGACCTTGTCCCTGGGCCTGGTTCTGTGGACTCAGATGGAGACCTAGTCCCTGGGGCTGGTTCTGTGGACTCAGATGGAGACCTTGTCCCTGGGCCTGTTTATGTGGACTCAGGTGGAGACCTTGTCCCTGGGCCTGGTTCTGTGGACTCAGATGGAGACCTTGTCCCTGGGCCTGGTTCTGTGGACTCAGGTGGAGACCTTGTCCCTGGGCCTGGTTCTGTGGACTCAGGTGGAGACCTTGTCCCTGGGCCTGGTTCTGTGGACTCAGGTGGAGACCTTGTCCCTGGGCCTGGTTCTGTGGACTCAGATGGAGACCTTGTCCCTGGGCCTGGTTCTGTGGACTCAGGTGGAGACCTTGTCCCTGGGCCTGGTTCTGTGGACTCAGGTGGAGACCGTGTCCCTGGGGCTGGTTCTGGTTCTGAGCTCCTATGAAGTGATGAGTCAAGAAGCTGCAGAGGTCTTCCTTTGATAAAGATCTCAACAGAACATTGTATGTGTTGAGATCCAGAGGAAAAGGAGGACAAGGTGTGAAATAGCTCAGATATTGTAGAATATCCATCTCACTGCAATTCGTTTTCTGGTAACTGTCAGGTTCGTGGTCTGGTACTACACTGTTTGTGGCTTATAAAGCTACTGCATATATATATATATATATAAATACATATACACGCCTATGACATCACAATCATTTACATTTACATTTTTGGCATTTAGCAGACGCCTTATTCCAAAGCGACTTACAATCAATACATTTGAATACTAAGCATGTGAATCAGCAGTCCACCATTCGTTGCAGGAAGAGTACTCTAGCTCGGGCCCGGGGCCACTGATAGAAGGAAAAACCTTCTCCCTATTATCGCCATCTACTTCTACTACTTTTATTTTTATTTTTTTATTTTTTTATATTACTGGAGAAACTGAGAAACAGTACAAGGGGGGCAATAGAAGTTCTTAGGGACACAGTAGAGGGGAAAGCGGGTGTCTTTAGGAGACGTAGTGGTGAGGGTCAGAAGATGTCTCAGGAGGAGCAGTTAAGATGTAACCTGAAGAGATGGGTCTTCAGTCTATGACGGAAGATGGGTAGTGACTCTGCCGTTCTGACAGCCGTGGGGAGCTCATTCCACCAGCGGGGAGCCAGTGTTGTGAAGAGACGTGATCGGGCAGCCCGACTGCTGTGTAGAGGAGTTGGGGCCAGTCGGCCAGCCGAGGTGGAGGAGCGGAGTGAGCGGGCAGGGGTTTGGGGGGTTACCATTTCCTTCAGGTAGGCAGGGGCTGTCCCTTTAGCTGCCTGCAAGCACCAGGGTCTTGAATCTGATGCGAGCTGCTATCGGGAGCCAGTGCAGGGTGCGAAGGAGAGGGGTGACATGCGAGTATTTGGGGAGGTTGAATACCAGCCGGGCAGCAGCATTCTGGATGAGCTGCAGAGGTCTAATGGCTGAAGCGGGGAGCCCAGCCAGGAGTACATTGCAGTAATCCAGGCGGGAGATGACCAGTGCCTGGATCAAGAGTTGCGCTGCCTCTCTGGTAAGGAATGGTCGTATCCTTCTGATGTTGTAGAGGATGAATCTGCAGGAGCGAGCCGTTGCTGCAATGTTCTCCACACAGGATAGTCGGTTATCCAGGATCACTCCAAGGTTCTTGGCTGTCAGGGAGGGGGTTACAGTAGAGTTCTCCACTGTGATGGAGAAGTCTTGGAGAGGGCAGGCTTTCCCGGGGATGAAGAGGAGCTCGGTCTTGTTAAGATTGAGCTTGAGATGGTGGTCAGCCATCCAAGTTGAAATGTCAGCGAGACATGCTGAGATACGGGTTGCCACGTGTACATCAGACGGGGGGAAGGACAGGAAGAGTTGAGTGTCATCTGCGTAGCTGTGGTAGGAGAGCCCATGTGAAGAGATTACCGAGCCAAGAGACTTGGTGTAGAGGGAGAAGAGTAGGGGCCCTAGGACGGAACCCTGGGGAACTCCAGTGGAGAGGGTTCGTGGAGAAGATAGCGATTCTCTCCAGGTCACCTGGTAGGAGCGGCCCGCCAGGTAGGAAGAAAACCAGGAGTGTGCGGTGCCAGAGATGCCCAGGTCTGAGAGGATGGAGAGAAGGATCTGGTGATTGACTGTGTCGAAGGCAGCAGACAGGTCAAGGAGAATGAGAACAGAGGAGAGGGAGGAAGCTTGGGCAGAGTGGAGGGCTTCCGTGACAGCAAGGAGCGCAGTCTCAGTGGAATGCCCAGCCTTGAAGCCGGATTGGTGGGGGTCTAAGTGATCCATCTTCCGGAGATAGTCAGTCAGTTGTTTAGATGCCACGCGTTCAAGGGTTTTGGAAGGGAAGGAGAGAAGGGATACCGGTCTGTAATTGTGGACAGATGATGGGTCAAGGGTAGGTTTCTTGAGGAGAGGCTTGACTCTGGCTATTTTGAAGGCCGCTGGGACAGATCCAGTGGATAGGGAGGAGTTGATTAGGGTGGTAAGGTAAGGAAGGATGTCGGCGGAAAAGGATTGGAGAAGAGGGGAGGGGATGGGGTCAAGAGGGCATGTGGTTGCCCACTTTGATGTGATAAGTGTGAGAATCTCATCGGGGGAGAGGGGGGAAAAAGATGACAATCCAGAGATCGAGGGGAGAGTTGGAAGGGGTATTAGCATTGTTAGTGGGAACAGTGTTAGCATTGTTAGTGGGAGGAGGGAGCGGTGGGGGGAGAAAGGTGCTGCTGATGTCGTCCACCTTTTTTTCAAAGTAGGTGACAAAGTCATCGGCGGACAGGGAGGAAGGAGGAGGGGGAGGAGGTGGATTAAGGAGTGAAGAGAAAGTGGAGAACAGTTTTCTAGGATTAGAGGCAGAAGAATGCATTTTTGAATGATAGTAGGATGTTTTACTAGCTGATGCCGAGGAGGCGTAGTTGGCAAGGAGAGAGTGATAGAGGTTAAGGTCATCAGAAAGGCCAGTTTTTCTCCATTTCCTCTCAGCTGCTCTGAGCTCTAGTCTACAAGCATGTAGCGTTTCAGAGAGCCAGGGAGCTCGAGGAGAGGATCGAGCTGGCTTCAAGGTTAGTGGACAGAGGGTGTCGAAGGATGAGGTGAGAGCGGACAGGAGGGTTGAGGATGCCGCATCAGTGGATAGAAGGGAGAAGGATTCGACAGAGGGTAGGGAGGATAGGACAGAAGAAGAGAGGGCGCTGGGGGACAGGGTACGTAGGTTACGACGAGAGGGTCTTAAGTGGTTAGAGGCTGAGAGGGAAGAGGAAGTTTTAAGGGGAAGGGAGAAGGATATAAAGTGGTGATCAGAAACTGGAAGAGGGGTAACGGTAAGGTTGGAAGTGTGGGAAGATCTGGTGAAGACAAGGTCGAGCTGATTGCCTGCCTTATGAGTCGGAGGAGAGGGGGACAGGGTAAGGCCGAAGGAGAGGAGAAGGTCAAGTACTCCAGATGAGAGAAGCTTCTCAGATTGGAAATTGAAGTCACCTAGTAGTACGAGCGGAGTGCCATCATCAGGGAAAGCTGAGAAGGCCATCCATCTCGCCTAGGAAGTCACCGAGTTGGCCTGGGGGGGCGATAGATGACAACAATGTGGAGTTTGACCGGGGAGGAGACAAAAGCAGCGTGAAATTCAAAGGAGGATGTAGACAAGTGTGCCAGGGGAAGGACAGTGTGTGACCACTTGGGCGAGATGAGGAGTCCTGTGCCTCCCCCTCGACCAGAGGGTCTAGGGGAATGAGAAAAGTTTACATTTTCTTATACTCGGTTGGTGGATACAGAAGATCTCCCAGATCAGTCGTCTCATCATCATGACTGTCTTGGTCCTCTGTTGCTGTGCTCTGGAAGTCCACATCAGTACTCCGGACTTTTCTAAATAGTTTGCGATCTGTTTGAAAGAGGTGCCATTTGGCGATGTATTTCTGTGGGCATGATCTCTTAGTCTTTAGGCACGGACAGTGCCATGTGTTCTTTTTGATGTCATACGACACCATGACTCTTCCCAAACGACTGTAATATGAATGTGTGGGTTCATAAACTGATGAGCCTGGAGGGGCTGGAGCAGAGGGTGCCTAATTATAACCCTCAAAGTGTCAGACCCCTGGGAATAGGTGGGGCCGAACGGCAGCATGATGAGTAGAGGCGTTTTTACGCACATGATGCTCCTAACTTCCACTAAACAAAATCCACTATAATAAAGACTTGGTTGTCATAAATCATACTTATCTAGGAAAAATGTAAATGAAACAATGTTTTTATTGATGTTTATTATTTTGAACTTATATTCTCAATTGATTTTCAAAGCATTATAATCAAAGCTGTAAAAAATACAGGTGATGAACAAGAATAATGCTACAAATGCTGAAACACAAAACATGTGGAAGGTACACTGTTTTAGTCACTGAAATAACACTGGTTACAATTGTGTGTGCATGGGCATGTCTGTCTACACAACACATGAAGTACAGCATTTGACAGTATGTGTACCACAAATGTACTTTTTGCAGTTGCTGCATGTGGTCCCTGTCTTTGTGTCCTTTGAGGGTCCACACACCTCGCAGCGCTTCCTCTTTTTGCCATCGGCTGCAGTCTAGAATAATGAAAAGACTTAGTTCAGGATTTTTTTTTCCACCACGTCTCCTAATACTCTAAATCACTCACACAAACACACACACACACACACACACATTTACATTTACATTTAAAAATTTGGCATTTAGCAGACGCCTTATTTCAAAGCGACTTACATTTACCAAAGCGATCAATACATTTGACTAAGCAAGTGAATCAACACAGACACACACACACACACAAACAACCGCAACAGGACACTTACCTCAGGCACTGGAGATTGTGGTTGTGTGGGTTGTGCAGGTGGAGTATCTGTAATCCTCCTCACTATGGCTAGAGAAGTTGGGGTCCTGGGCATATGTTGTCTCCTTTGGATATGCGGTGTCACCAGTGCCATACCTAGCTCCTCAAGGAAAAGACGTCGTCTTTGGAGCTTCCTTTGGTTCCAGTCTGGGTTGACTGCCATCCAGATTGAAAATGCATTGTAGGCTGAAACATCCAGGATGTTGAAGAAGATCATGAGAGGCCACCGTAGAGTTCTTCTTTGGCAGCTGTAGCAGGCCAGCAGCTTGTCCAGGTTGTCTACTCCACCTTTGGTGGCGTTGTAGTCAAGTATGACCTCTGGCTTACGGTCCTCCCGGCCACTGATTCTTCCATCCCTATGTAGAGTGCTCATGAGCATCACATTCTTGCCCTTTTTTGGTATGTAAGACACCAGGGTAGTGTTGGCTGTAAACACAAAGTTGGAGGAATGGACTGGCCTGTTCTTCACATTTAGAAACTGGGGTGGGAGCTCCGTCTTGTTTTTTCGGACTGTTCCAACCATTGTCACCTTTCGTTTGAGAAGTTCCTGTCCCAGGCTGTAGGATGTAAATAAATGATCACAGGTGATGTTATGGCCACTGAGGCCCTGTGACATATCCAACACCACCCGTGTCCCCTGGTTTCTCTCAGGGGCTCCTCCCTCTGGCTTCCCTGTATAAATGTGCATGTTCCATGCATACGATGAAACGGCATCACAGGCAACCCAGATTTTTATTCCGTACCTTGCTGGTTTGGAGGGCATAAGGGGCAACGACCTCTAAACCCCACAGGCCGTTCATCCACAGTTAGATTGGGCCCAGGGTTGTAAAGAAGTGGAAGCCGGTCCACCCACTTGTCCCACACCGTGCGGATTGCAGCCAACTTGTCCCTACGCCGTCTAACAGGTCTTGATTCCCGGTCATCAAACCTGATGACCCTCGAGTAGATATGGAAGCTCTTCAGAGACATTGTGGCTCTAAAAATTGCTCTCCCTGTCTCCACATCCCACAGACTTTCAGTCGACTCCCCTCTTGACCTATAGACACCTGCTAGGATGAGGATCCCAAAATAGGCCTGTAAGTGTGTGTTGTCCATTTCTTTCCACTCCTCCCCGAAAACACGTCTCCCCTCAAGGTTGGTCATATCAAGAATTATTTTCTGAATTGAATCAGTAATCAGCAGCTCAAAGGATGACTTGATATCATCAACATGAGTCACTGCCAATCGTGTGGGCCCTGGTACCATCCTTATAATGTTAGCAGCTGAGCGGGGGGGCTCTCTCATTGGGGATGAAGACCATTCAATTTGGCCATTCTTGGACAAATATGTGTGGGCTCCTGCAGTGGCTGGCTGTGGGGCTCCTGCAGTGGCTGGCTGTGGGGCTCCTGCAGTGGCTGGCTGTGGGGCTCCTGCAGTGGCTGGCTGCGGGGCTCTTCCAGTGGCTGGCTGCGGGGCTCTTCCAGTGGCTGGCTGTGGGGCTCTTCCAGTGGCTGGCAGTGGGGCTCTTCCAGTGGCTGGCTGTGGGGCTCTTCCAGTGGCTGGCTGTGGGGCTCTTCCAGTGGCTGGCTGCGGGGCTCTTCCAGTGGCTGGCTGCGGGGCTCTTCCAGTGGCTGGCTGTGGGGCTCCTGCAGTGGCTGGCTGTGGGGCTCCTGCAGTGGCTGGCTGTGGGGCTCTTCCAGTGGCTGGCTGTGGGGCTCTTCCAGTGGCTGGCTGTGGGGATCCTTCTGCTGCATGCTCAGAGTGAAACTCATCTCCAAATTCACTTTCAGAATCAGAATACTCTGAATTCATTTCTACATTATCCTCATCTGAAACATCCTCCCCCCCTTCAACTTCACTATGTTGCTCACTCTCTTCAAATATTATCTCCACGGCCCTCTGAACACTGAATCTTTTCTTCAAGTTGCTGGTGGAGGATTGTAGTTGAAATGACCTATACACTGGGATGGAGAGCTATTTCTCTCTTTTATCCCTCCCATGATGTGCAGGTGCAGTACAATATTTGTTGTGCCTCCTAATCTGACACGCCCCCGTGAGCCTTGTTCTGGCGCCCCCTCCCGGCCGGATTGAGTGGGCCGGATCTCTGGCTCTGTTTGCAGCAGGTGTGGGCTATTACCTTTCAGCCCAGCTGTCCCAATCACCACCTGGACAGCCGCCTACTTAACCCTGCTACAGACGGAGATCCAACGCTTGAACATAACTATCTGTTTGGCTCGACCCCTGGACCCCCTCTGACTACTCTCTTCTGGATTTCCCTCCCTGGCTCGACCCCTGGACTCCCCTCTGGACTACTCTCTCCTGGATCACTCTCCCTGGCCCGACCCCTGGACATTCCCCTTGACTATCCCCTCTGGATCTCGGACTTTGCTCACTAGGGTAGTATCGCAGCACATAATACAACACCCCTGACCTCATACACGCACACACACATAGTATAATTACACACCCCATAACTATCGCCTGCATCACACCTTATGTTTGTTTTTCCACTAGTTAGTGTAGGGCCTATTTCTTTGTGTATATCATCCTTAATAAATCATTGTATATTCTCCTGGCCTCTGTCTCTGTTTCTCTGGGGTTCCACCACATTTGGCTTTTCCAGTTTTAAGGTTTGCATAACAGTATGTTCAAGCCATTATGAGCCAAGGTGGAACTCCAGAGAACAAGGGTGGTTCCCCGGGTATTGGGGTTCTCCCATTAGTCGTAGATTTACGCAGAGAGGTAAATAGCCATGCTACGCAACTTACCAGTCTGCAGGCCGAGCTCCAGAAGGCCTTCCCCACGGTCCAAGGCCAGATAGCCGTACTGGAGAATACCACCCGTGCCACCGTCGGGGCTGTAAATAGTCTCGAGACGAAGATGGACGCCCTGTCCGGGTCTCTCGCCTCCATCCAGCGTTCTCTGGACCTCATCGCCGCTGGCAGCAGACCACCCCCTGACACGAGTTCCATATCTGGGCAGATGACTAATCCCCCGGTCGATCCTGTGAACCCCGTTTCGCTCTATCCTCCTGTCGCTCACTGGGAACCCAGGTTAGTCAGCCCCGCTCCATTCCATGGTGACTTTGATCGTTGTCGGGGTTTCCTGACTCAGTGCGAATTAGTATTTACGCACCAGCCTACCAAGTACTCCTCCGACGGGGCCAAGGTAGCGTTTATCATGTCTCTACTCGCTGACAAAGCGCTCAAATGGGCCATAGCCGCTGTCGGGAGCAGTTCAAGATACTCCACGGATTACCCCCTGTTTAAAGCGGAGTTCCGGTTCGTGTTCGACCACCCCCAGGACGGGCAGGATGTAACCGGCCGCTTGTTAGCCATCTCCCAGGGTTCCCGCTCTGTAGCCGAGTACATGGTCGAGTTCCGTACTCTAGCCACGGAGACAGGCTGGAATGACGGAGCCCTCCTCAGCCTTTTCCACCAGGGGTTACATGATTCCATCAAGGACCTGTTGGTGCGCGACGATCCCGGCACCCTTAATGAGCTGATTACCCTGGCCCTTAGGATGGATGCACGCCTCCAGGTACGACGCACCGACCGCGTCCAGCGAGCTGTCACGCGCCCCACTACCTATCGCGCCGGAACGACCCCGCCCCCTTCTCTGCCCATGCTGCCTCCTCTCGTGGCTACTTCCGGGTCTGGGGAGCCCATGGAGATCGGCCGCTCTCGGCTCTCGCGAGAGGAGCGAGAACGGAGGCTTCTCAACAAGCAGTGCCTGTACTGCGGCAAGGAGGGGCACATCATCCGGGCGTGTCCTGTCCGGCCAAAAGACCCAGCTCACCAGTAGGGGGCATACTGGTGAGCAACACCTCTCTCTCTCAGCCCCAGGTCACCCCCAGTCGCCTATTCCCTGCCACTCTCACCTGGGGGAAGGACACCCTGTCTGTCAGCGCCCTCATCGACTCCGGGGCTGATGGTTGTCTAATCGATGAAAACTTAGTCCGCCAGGCGGGCATCCCCCTAGTCCTTCTAGACCGCCCCATCATGCCTAGGGCCATTGATGGCCGTTCCCTAGGAACTATCACCCACACCACTGGGCTTATATCTCTTACGATCTCCGGGAATCATACCGAGGAGATCCGGTTCTTTGTCCTTCAGACCCCCACGTCTCCCCTGGTGCTGGGTAGACCCTGGCTCGAGAGACATGAACCTCACATCTCCTGGGCTTCGGGCCAGATCCTAGGCTGGAGAGGTACGTGTTACGCCTCCTGCCTTCGCTCCGCCCTGTCTCCCTCTAGCGACCCCAAGTCTAAGATCACTCCGCCTGACCTCACGGGGTTCCTCCCATCTACCACGACCTAGCCCAGGTGTTCAGCAAGGACGAGGCACTCTCCCTTCCACCCCATCGCCCGTATGACTGTCCTATAGACCTCCTGCCTGGTGCCACCCTTCCTAAAGGTAGACTTTACAGCCTCTCACTCCCTGAAAAGGAGGCGATGCGTAACTACATTACGGAGTCCATCAACTCTGGTATCATCCAGCCCTCCTCCTCTCCCCTCGCGGCTGGATTCTTCTTCGTATCCAAGAAGGACGGTGGGCTCAGACCTTGCATTGATTTTCGGGCTCTGAATGACATTTCTTTAAAGAACCGTTATCCCCTTCCCCTCATTAGCTCCACCTTCGAACCCCTCACCCATGCCAAGGTATTCACCAAGCTGGACCTACGTAACGCCTACCATCTAGTCCGCATCAGGGAGGGGGACGAGTGGAAGACCGGGTTTAACACCCACCTCGGCCATTTTGAATACCGCGTCATGCCTTTTGGTCTATCTAATGCCCCTGCTATTTTCCAGGCCCTGGTCAACGATGTCCTTCGGGACATGTTAAACATTTTTGTTGTTGTGTACCTTGACGACATTCTTATTTTTTCTCAGTCCGTGGAGGAGCACCACCAGCACGTCCGGCTAGTCCTGCAGAGACTCCTGGAGAACCGCTTATTCGTGAAGGGGGAGAAGTGCGTTTTCCACACCAGCTCGGTCACCTACCTGGGTAATGTGGTGGAGGACGGACAGATGCGGGCGGACCCTGCCAAGGTCAAGGCCGTCGTGGAGTGGCCTCAGCCCACGGACCGGACCCAACTTAGACGCTTCCTGGGGTTCGCGGGATTTGTGAGGCGGTTCATTAAAGGGTTCAGCCAGGTCGCAGCGCCGCTCACTGCGCTTACCTCCACCTCACGGCCCTTCTGCTGGACCGCCGCTGCTGAGACCGCTTTCGGCACACTAAAACACCTGTTCTCCTCCGCGCCAGTGCTGATCCACCCCGACCCCGAGAGACAGTTCATCGTAGAGGTAGATGCTTCGGACACGGGGATCGGGGGGGTCCTCTCTCAACGGTCGGGTGAGGACCAGAAGATACACCCTTGCGCCTACTTCTCCCGGCGCTACGAACCCGCGGCCCAAAATTACGACGTGGGCAACAAGGAGCTGCTGGCGGTTCACGAGGCCCTGAGGGAGTGGAGACACTGGCTGGAGGGAGCCAAACTACCGTTCCTGGTGTGGTCTGACCATAGGAACCTCACTTACCTTGGGTCCGCCAAGAGGCTCAACTCTCGACAAGCCCGCTGGGCTCTTTTTTTTTGTCGTTTCGACTTCACCCTTACCTACCGTCCCGGCTCCAAGAACGTCAAAGCTGATGCTCTCTCCCGCCAGTTCCCCAAGGCGGATTCGGGTGTCGCTGAGGGGGGAGATACCATCCTGTCCCCGTCCCGGGTGGTGGGGTTCGTAACCTGGCCCGTCGAGGCTTTGGTGAGACAGGCTCAGCGGGCCGAACCAGACCCTAGGACCGGACCCCCTAACCGTTTGTTTGTGCCTACAGCTGTCCGAGCCAGGGTGTTGGAGTGGGGCCACTCCAGCTGCTTCGCTTGCCACCCCGGCGAGCGGCGGATGGCGGCATTCAACGGGAAGAGGTTCTGGTGGCCCAATCTCAGGGGGGACACCAGGGAGTTTGTGGCCGCCTGTACGGTGTGCGCCCGTAGTAAGGCCTCCCATCGGCCTCCTGCGGGTCTCCTGCAGCCTCTCCCGGTGCCCAGCCGACCGTGGTCGCACATCGCCGTGGACTTTGTTACTGGGCTCCCTGTCTCCCAGGGGTGCGACACCATTCTCACCATCGTGGACCGGTTCTCCAAGGCGGTCCACTTCGTTCCCCTCCCGAAACTGCCCACAGCGGCCGAGACGGCGGACCTCCTAACTCTCCACGTCGTACGCCTCCACGGGATCCCCTCGGATGTGGTTTCTAACCGGGGCCCCCAGTTCGTCTCCAAGGTCTGGCGGGCCTTCTGCAGAGGCATTGGGGCCACCACCAGTCTCACCTCCGGGTACCACCCTCAGTCCAATGGGCAGGCCGAGCGTGCCAACCAGGCTCTGGAAGCCGCTCTCCGATGTGTCTCCGCCCACAATCCCTCCCCCTGGGCGAAATACCTGCCGTGGGTGGAGTACTCCCTCAACACTATGGAGAGCGCCGCCACTGGTATGTCCCCATTCGAATGTTCCCTGGGTTACCAACCCCCTCTGTTTCCCCAACAGGAGCTGGAGGTGGCGGTCCCAACCACCAGGGCCCATCTCCGCCGGTGTCGCAACGTGTGGAGGACCGCCAGGGCGGCGTTGCTCCGCGCCACCGAGCGCGCCCGGCGGAGCGCGAACCGGCGGAGGGTGCCGGCCCCTGACTACCAGCCAGGTCAGAGGGTTTGGCTGTTGGCCCGGGACCTGCCCCTCCAGACCTCCCAAACCTCCACCCGGAAACTCAACCCCCGGTACGTTGGTCCCTATCCCGTGGACCGTATCGTCAACCCCACGGCGGTACGTTTGACCCTTCCTCCCTCCCTCAAAATACACCCGGTGTTCCATGTCTCCCAGCTTAAACCTGTGGCCGCCAGCCCTTTGTCTTCCCCCAGCCCGGCTCCGCCGCCGCCCCGTGTCCTGGATGATGGGGACCCGGTATGGACGGTAAACAAACTACTGGAGGTCCGCCGCCGGGGTCGCGGGTTTCAATACCTAGTGGACTGGGTTGGCTACGGGCCCGAGGACCGGACTTGGGTGCCTGCGTCCTATCTCGCCGACCCATCCTTATTGTAGGATTTCTACCGAGCCAACCCCGGGGCCCTGGGTCCGTCGTCCGGTGCCTCCCCTGAGGAGGGGGGTACTGTTGTGCCTCCTAATCTGACACGCCCCCGTGAGCCTCGTTCTGGCGCCCCCTCCCGGCCGGATTGAGTGGGCCGGATCTCTGGCTCTGTTTGCAGCAGGTGTGGGCTATTACCTTTCAGCCCAGCTGTCCCAATCACCACCTGGACAGCCGCCTACTTAACCCTGCTACAGACGGAGATCCAACGCTTGAACATAACTATCTGTTTGGCTCGACCCCTGGACCCCCTCTGACTACTCTCTTCTGGATTTCCCTCCCTGGCTCGACCCCTGGACTCCCCTCTGGACTACTCTCTCCTGGATCACTCTCCCTGGCCCGACCCCTGGACATTCCCCTTGACTACCCCCTCTGGATCTCGGACTTTGCTCACTAGGGTAGTATCGCAGCACATAATACAACACCCCTGACCTCATACATGCACACACACATAGTATAATTACACACCCCATAACTATCGCCTGCATCACACCTTATGTTTGTTTTTCCACTAGTTAGTGTAGGGCCTATTTCTTTGTGTATATCATCCTTAATAAATCATTGTATATTCTCCTGGCCTCTGTCTCTGTTTCTCTGGGGTTCCACCACATTTGGCTTTTCCAGTTTTAAGGTGTGCATAACAATATTATTATACATTTTTTTACAACATTGCAATTCAAAGGGTAAAAAGTGCGAGAGCAGACAGATTCTCGGCGCGGGAAAGCCAGAGCAGACGGCTTCTTGTGCAGGTGTGAGGAGTCCAGTACAATATTATTCTTTATTATTATTATACAATGTTGCATTTCAAAGGGTAAAGAGTGCGAGAGCAGACGGCTTCTCGGCACGGGAAAGACAGAGCAGAGGTGTGTGAGTGAGTGAGTGTCAGTGTGAGTGTGTGTATGTTTCTGTGTCTCTGTGTATCCGGGTCAAAATGACCCGAACACCTTATGAAGGACATAAATGTGTTGGGGTATTGTAGGATGTGTAAAAAAAATAAATGATTTTTGTTTTTAGTTTTTCATATAAAATGAGCCAAGGCCATGGAGTTTCAGATTGATAAAATGTATTCTTGTACCATTTCTCTTTAAGTAAAAATTGAAAACGGGTCCAGTTGACCCGAACACCACACAAGGGTTAAGATGGCAGATAGGACATTTTTGTTTGGATTGCTGATGATGTACCCTTTTCATCTGTCCACCCGGGGGGGTTGGCATTGTGGTCGCTGCAGTGGCGGTGGTGGTCGCTGCAGTGGTGGTTGCTGCAGTGGTGGTCGCTGCAGTGGCGGTGGTGGTTGCTGCAGTGGCGGTGGTTGTCGCTGCAGTGGTGGTCGCTGCAGTGGTGGTGGTTGTCGCTGCAGTGGCGGTGGTTGTCGCTGCAGTGGTGGTCGCTGCAGGGGTGGTGGTTGTCGCTGCAGTGGCGGTGGTTGTCGCTGCAGTGGCGGTCGCTGCAGTGGAAGTGGCAGTCACTGCAACGGTGGTTGCTGCAGCTGGGTTTTTGTGCTTGCACGATTCAAGGTGGTTGATGACGTCCACCCGACGTAAAATTGTTGACTGGCAGTGGATGCAGTGATAATGTAACGCTCGGTTACATTGTAACCCACATCTGTGAATGGTATACCCTATAACAGAGCATAGAATAGAATAGAATAGAACAGTAAGTATAGTATACTATGTTCTTTTTTTTTCATTTCTCTTTTTTTTTTTTTTTACTTTATTCTTTGTACACCTATGTATGTATACAAATGTATGTTTGTATGTATGTATGTATGTATGTATTATTTTCTTATTTTTTTTACTGCACTCGGTTGGAGTGTCACTCCTCTTTGGGGGGGCTCGTCTCACTCCTCTTTGGGGGGGGCTCGTCTCACTCCTCTTTGGGGAGGCCAGTGGAGCAGGTCAGGATCCTCCCAAGGCGTCGGAAGAACCCTCGAACTCCCCCCTTCTTCTTCTTCTTCTTCTTGATTTGAATTATCTCTCTGTGATCTAAAAAAAAAATTGGAATACAAGTACTGTCTTTTTTCATGTGAGGTCTGTGTCCATCGTTTAAAATAACTTGACAGAGATTAAAAGTGTCAAAAGTGTGCCTGTGCCTGTATAAGACTCATTTCTCATCATGATATATTAGACCGCCTTCGAGTTAATTGTCAAGTACTCCCCACCGCTGCACTCAGCTGCCTTTTTGCTGCACGCAACGGCCTCTGCGTTGCATTCATCTGCCTTTCTGTCGCAGAATTCAGTTGCTTCTTCTTCTTCGTAGCATTCGACTGCATCAATGTAGGATCCGGCTGCCTCAATTCTGCTCACCGTCATGAGCCCAGCAGGCTGTGAACAAAGACAATGAACAGTATAAGAGTAGGGAAAACAATTGTATTTCATCTTCACAATGTCATTTGATATTTATTACTTACCAGAACCACCTCGCTACATTCAGCTGTAGCTCCACGGTATTCAGCCATCTCTCTGCAGCATCCAGGAACTCCAATGCTGCCCACCATCGTCATTAACCCAGCAGGCTGTGAACAAACACAACAGAACAGTAGAAGAGTAGGAAATAATGATATATTAGGATATTCATTTGTTACCGTAGGGATCTGTGGAGCCATAGCTGGGAGGACTCATTCCATGGTTAAAATGTGGTTCCTCATCTGTGAGTTGAATCTCTATCTTTGGGTCTAACTGCTGACTTTCTTTCACCCATGATCTGGTCTAAGGCCAGCTGGATAGATCTACTCACCTCCACCTGGGCAGTTTCCATGTAGAGCTGGTCTATAGCCAGCTGGATAGACCTTCTCACCTCTACCTGGGCAGTCTTCTGAAGGAGCTGTTCCAGCTCCACCTTGGCGTGGTCAAAGGCCTGGTCATCCAGGCAAGCCGTATGTGGCTCAGTCGCTAGCGCGGACATGGCATTGTCCTTGCTCTCCTCAATGGGCTGTAAACAGACAGAGTAAGGCATCATTTTTAAAAGTCATTCTGTAGCTGGTTGATGGAGCACACCAAACATATACAACATGAATGATGATTATGACATTTATATCCACAATGATATAAATATACATCCTGTATCATAATACATCTTCTCAACTACAAAAGAAAACAAGTTTAAGATTTAGTCAATATATAGGACCAGCACCAAATACAATCAAACAGAGCATTTCAGATGGCTCTTATTTCTTACTACTGTGGCCAGGCGTGGTTCTAGCTCCTCTTCAGGGAGGTCCATTGTGTTGAGGACAGCCTGGGTCTCCAGAGTGAATTGGGCCCGCTCATCCAAATAATTCTGCATCCAAAGCATCCTGTCCTCCTGGACGGTCTGGTAGATGGACAGTCTGAGAATCCTCTCAGTATATGCCTGAGCAGTCAGCAGAAGCTGTTGTTCATAAACCTCGTCCTCCACCTTGGTGTCTATAGACCAGAGGTTCCCAAACTTTTTTTAACCAAGGCACCCCTGAAGCTTTCCCCCTTCTCCAAGGCACCCCAACTCTACGAAGATTTTAAAAATGCCTCGGAGCTTAAACTAAAAACAATACACGATGAATTGGTTTGAAAATGTGTGTTTATATATAATACATAAGTATTGCCCCAATGAATTTTAACAAGATAATAAAAGTCATAAATGAACTGTAATGGATGGGCAAGAATGCATAGGTCAGTCAAACTATCGCTAAATTAAATAAAATTGTGGCCCTCAAGGATTGTACAATATGGGAGGAGACTCAGAGGGAATTCTTCACACAAATAAAATATCAAAGGCCTGTATAATCAATCAATGGAACAATGCTTTTTGGGGGGGCTTAAAATAATGCCTTAAAATGTAATTCTCATTTCAATGCTCATTCTGAGATTATTATTTCACATCTGAACCAAACGGGTAACTCACAACTATAATAATTTAACAATAATAATCATGACAGAATTGTAAAAATTGAGAGAAACAAAGCAAAGAAATATGTTGTGGGACACATGCGCCTGCTTTTGGGAGCAGAGTCTCTTTATGCGGGGAGAGATAGTGGACAGCGCGACACGCAGGTCCTGTTCCACTGACAGACGCGTGCGTGTCTTGTTCTTGACGAGAAGAAAAAGCCAGCTCGCACAAGTAGGAGGTTGGGAAGGGTAAAAGCACATTGATGGCGCTCTCTGAGAGAGATGGATATTCATGTCCCACAAGCAGCCAAAACCTATCCAAACCTAGCTCACCATGTTTGAGCTTCAGTGTGCGGTCCATAATGAGCTCTGCCAGTTCATCTGGAGCTTTGCTGCTCAAACTAGCGGCTGATGCTGATGAGAGGGGGTTGAACGGATCCCGGAGCCAGTCGAAGTCTTCGTTCATTGGAGGGAAATAGGACTCAAATCTCTCCTCCAGCATACGGAGGTGCGCAGCGATCAGATTCAAGAAAGACGCTGCCTTGTGTGCTGCGTCATTGGCCGTCAACGTAAACATTTCAATGTTTTTCTTGGCCACCCCGTCTTGCCACCGTCTCAATTTGGATCGGAATCCGTTCAGTTTGTCTGTCGCTGTCAGGATATTCTCAGCCTTCCCTTGCATTTTTATGTTGAGGTCATTAAGGTGACTAAAAATATCTGCCAGATAAGCAAGCTTAATCCACCACGATTCATCTTCCAATTGTTCTTTGTATGGCAAGTCGTGCTCACTGACAAAAGTGATCAGTTTCATCTCGGAGCTCATAGACACGGGATAACACCTTGCCCCGCGACAGCCAGCGGACCTCTGTGTGTAATAAGAGCCCCTCATGCTCGGACCCCATCTCATTGCACAATGTGCTGAACAGCCGTGACTTCAGCGGGCGTGATTTGACATAATTAACCATTTTCACCGCTTGGTCCAAGACTTCAGTGAGGAGTAGTTAGTTAGTAACTAGTAGGCCTAGTTAGTAAATTAATATCTTTCAAATCTGAGAAATATATATTTTATTTGCTTATGAACTCCATTGCACATGTAATAAACAAACGTTTATTAATGTATTATTATTATAATTTTATATTATATATATATATATATTTTTTTTTTTACGAGCAGATTTGGCGGCACCCCCGGACAGGTGCTGCGGCACCCACTTTGGGAACCTCTGACGTAGAGGCATCTGTATACGAGGCTGCAGCTCTGCGGGTCTGGAGATAGGCCACGCTGCGTCCAGCTGTCCATCAGGTGGGCCTGTAGGGAGGCCAGGTTGTCGTGGGTCATCCCACACTTGGCACAGTGGATCACCACCACTGCATCAACACCACTAAGGAGAAAGGCGGAGGAGTCGAACACAAAGAGAGCCTGGAGGTGCTCGGTGTTGGGCATCCTTAGCTGCTGTTCAAGAGCACTCAGAGGGGGGGTGTTAGGCCGAGACCTGGGCTGGTGTGGTGCACCGAACACCGGTGTAGACCCTGTAGGTGGAAGAAGTCAGTAAAGATATTAATGCCGCCCCCCTCTCTTTCTCTCTCTCTTTCCCTCTCTCTCTTTAGCTCTCTCTTTCTCTGTCTCTCTCTCTCTCTTTCTCTCTCTCTCTCACACACACACACACACACACACACACACTCACACCCTCACACTCACTCACACACACATACAGCAGGCTCCTACCTGAGTAGCAGCCCATATCGGAGGCTACAGAGTGGTGGGAGGTCTGGGCATTGTTCTGTGGACCAGCAGGTCCTTGAACACGGTCGTGGTCAGGAGGGTGGAGTTGGTCCTGAAGTAGCCGCGCTGGAGAGCCGTTAGTGGGACCAGGGCTACTTCCAGATAACGACTCTGTTAAAAGAGCGGGTAATGATGGATTTCACCTGATTTTTCTCTTCAGGCTACTTGACTGTGCCTCCTAAAGACCACTTCACCCACCCCTCTGGTACAGACTAGTTCTTCTACTGTTAATAATTAACAATTAAAAATGTAAAAATAAAGTAATCTTTCCTTCTCCTAGTATTGTGACTGCTAATGGCACCTGTTTCTAGCATCGATTTTTGCTTATGATGACTGATGTATAGATGATTCATTTCGAAATTTAAACAATGTATTTCACTGCATGTTGTACTTTGTATTTCTGTGCATGTGACAAATAATGTACCCTTGAACCCTGGTAGTGGTCGTAGAGGCATCTGTATACGAGGCTGCAGCTCTGGGGGTCTGGAGATAGGCCACGCTGCGTCCAGCTGTCCATCAGGTGGGCCTGTAGGGAGGCCAGGTTGTCGTGGGTCATCCCACACTTGGCACAGTGGATCACCACCACTGCATCAACACCACTAAAGAGAAAGGCGGAGGAGTCGAACACAAAGAGAGCCTGGAGGTGCTCGGTGTTGGGTATCCTTAGCTGCTGTTCAAGAGCACTCAGAGGGGGGGTGTTAGGCCGAGACCTGGGCTCACCGTCCTCTACTCTGGCTCTCTTCCGGGATGAAGTTCTGGCAGCCGAGGATGAGGGGGCCTGGACTCCTCCTCCTGTGAGAGGGGTAGTAGCTACAGGCATCGTCATTGTTAAGGGAGAGCTCTGGAGATGTGTTGGAGGATGGAGGATCATCTTCTGCACGTAGAGGCATCTGTATACGAGGCTGCAGCTCTGCGGGTCTGGAGATAGGCCACGCTGCATCCAGCTGTCCATCAGGTGGGCCTGTAGGGAGGCCAGGTTGTCGTGGGTCATCCCACACTTGGCACAGTGGATCACCACCACTGCATCAACACCACTAAAGAGAAAGGCGGAGGAGTCGAACACAAAGAGAGCCTGGAGGTGCTCGGTGTTGGGCATCCTTAGCTGCTGTTCAAGAGCACTCAGAGGGGGGGTGTTAGGCCGAGACCTGGGCTGGTGTCGTGCACCGAACACCGGTGTAGACCCTGTAGGTGGAAGAAGTCAGTAAAGATATTAATGCCGCCCCCCTCTCTTTCTCTCTCTCTTTCCCTCTCTCTCTTTAGCTCTCTCTTTCTCTGTCTCTCTCTCTTTCTCTATAGGTCTCTCGCTCTCTTTCTCTCTCTCTCTCTCTCTCTCTCTCTCTCTCTCTCTCTCTCTCTCTCACACACACTCACACCCTCACACTCACTCACACACACATACAGCAGGCTCCTACCTGAGTAGCAGCCCATATCGGAGGCTACAGAGTGGTGGGAGGTCTGGGCATTGTTCTGTGGACCAGCAGGTCCTTGAACACGGTCGTGGTCAGGAGGGTGGAGTTGGTCCTGAAGTAGCCGCGCTGGAGAGCCGTTAGTGGGACCAGGGCTACTTCCAGATAACGACTCTGTTAAAAAGAGCGGGTAATGATGGATTTCACCTGATTTTTCTCTTCAGGCTACTTGACTGTGCCTCCTAAAGACCACTTCACCCACCAGTACCCCTCTGGTACAGACTAGTTCTTCTACTGTTAATAATTAACAATTAAAAATGTAAAAATAAAGTAATCTTTCTTTCTCCTAGTATTGTGACTGCTAATGGCACCTGTTTCTAGCAACGATTTTTGCTTATGATGACTGATGTATAGATGATTCATTTCCACATTTAAACAATGTATTTCACTGCATGTTTTACTTTGTATTTCTGTGCATGTGACAAATAAAGTACCCTTGAACCCTGGTAGTGGTCGTAGAGGCATCTGTATACGAGGCTGCAGCTCTGCGGGTCTGGAGATAGGCCACGCTGCGTCCAGCTGTCCATCAGGTGGGCCTGTAGGGAGGCCAGGTTGTCGTGGGTCATCCCACACTTGGCACAGTGGATCACCACCACTGCATCAACACCACTAAAGAGAAAGGCGGAGGAGTCGAACACAAAGAGAGCCTGGAGGTGCTCGGTGTTGGGCATCCTTAGCTGCTGTTCAAGAGCACTCAGAGGGGGGGTGTTAGGCCGAGACCTGGGCTCACCGTCCTCTACTCTGGCTCTCTTCCGGGATGAAGTTCTGGCAGCCGAGGATGAGGGGGCCTGGACTCCTCCTCCTGTGAGAGGGGTAGTAGCTACAGGCATCGTCATTGTTAAGGGAGAGCTCTGGAGATGTGTTGGAGGATGGAGGATCATCTTCTGCACGTAGAGGCATCTGTATACGAGGCTGCAGCTCTGCGGGTCTGGAGATAGGCCACGCTGCGTCCAGCTGTCCATCAGGTGGGCCTGTAGGGAGGCCAGGTTGTCGTGGGTCATCCCACACTTGGCACAGTGGATCACCACCACTGCATCAACACCACTAAAGAGAAAGGCGGAGGAGTCGAACACAAAGAGAGTCTGGAGGTGCTCGGTGTTGGGCATCCTTAGCTGCTGTTCAAGAGCACTCAGAGGGGGGGTGTTAGGCCGAGACCTGGGCTCACCGTCCTCTACTCTGGCTCTCTTCCGGGATGAAGTTCTGGCAGCCGAGGATGAGGGGGCCTGGACTCCTCCTCCTGTGAGAGGGGTAGTAGCTACAGGCATCGTCATTGTTAAGGGAGAGCTCTGGAGATGTGTTGGAGGATGGAAGATCATCTTCTGCACGTAGAGGCATCTGTATACGAGGCTGCAGCTCTGCGGGTCTGGAGAAAGGCCACGCTGCGTCCAGCTGTCCATCAGGTGGGCCTGTAGGGAGGCCAGGTTGTCGTGGGTCATCCCACACTTGGCACAGTGGATCACCACCACTGCATCAACACCACTAAAGAGAAAGGCGGAGGAGTCGAACACAAAGAGAGCCTGGAGGTGCTCGGTGTTGGGCATCCTTAGCTGCTGTTCAAGAGCACTCAGAGGGGGGGTGTTAGGCCGAGACCTGGGCTGGTGTGGTGCACCGAACACCGGTGTAGACCCTGTAGGTGGAAGAAGTCAGTAAAGATATTAATGCCGCCCCCCTCTCTTTCTCTCTCTCTTTCCCTCTCTCTCTTTAGCTCTCTCTTTCTCTGTCTCTCTCTCTCTCTCTCTCTTTCTCTCTCTCTCTCACACACACACACACACACACACTCACACCCTCACACTCACTCACACACACATACAGCAGGCTCCTACCTGAGTAGCAGCCCATATCGGAGGCTACAGAGTGGTGGGAGGTCTGGGCATTGTTCTGTGGACCAGCAGGTCCTTGAACACGGTCGTGGTCAGGAGGGTGGAGTTGGTCCTGAAGTAGCCGCGCTGGAGAGCCGTTAGTGGGACCAGGGCTACTTCCAGATAACGACTCTGTTAAAAGAGCGGGTAATGATGGATTTCACCTGATTTTTCTCTTCAGGCTACTTGACTGTGCCTCCTAAAGACCACTTCACCCACCAGTACCCCTCTGGTACAGACTAGTTCTTCTACTGTTAATAATTAACAATTAAAAATGTAAAAATAAAGTAATCTTTCCTTCTCCTAGTATTGTGACTGCTAATGGCACCTGTTTCTAGCATCGATTTTTGCTTATGATGACTGATGTATAGATGATTCATTTCGAAATTTAAACAATGTATTTCACTGCATGTTGTACTTTGTATTTCTGTGCATGTGACAAATAATGTACCCTTGAACCCTGGTAGTGGTCGTAGAGGCATCTGTATACGAGGCTGCAGCTCTGGGGGTCTGGAGATAGGCCACGCTGCGTCCAGCTGTCCATCAGGTGGGCCTGTAGGGAGGTCAGGTTGTCATGGGTCATCCCACACTTGGCACAGTGGATCACCACCACTGCATCAACACCACTAAAGAGAAAGGCGGAGGAGTCGAACACAAAGAGAGCCTGGAGGTGCTCGGTGTTGGGCATCCTTAGCTGCTGTTCAAGAGCACTCAGAGGGGGGGTGTTAGGCCGAGACCTGGGCTCACCGTCCTCTACTCTGGCTCTCTTCCGGGATGAAGTTCAGGCAGCCGAGGATGAGGGGGCCTGGACTCCTCCTCCTGTGAGAGGGGTAGTAGCTACAGGCATCGTCATTGTTAAGGGAGAGCTCTGGAGATGTGTTGGAGGATGGAGGATCATCTTCTGCACGTAGAGGCATCTGTATACGAGGCTGCAGCTCTGCGGGTCTGGAGATAGGCCACGCTGCGTCCAGCTGTCCATCAGGTGGGCCTGTAGGGAGGCCAGGTTGTCGTGGGTCATCCCACACTTGGCACAGTGGATCACCACCACTGCATCAACACCACTAAAGAGAAAGGCGGAGGAGTCGAACACAAAGAGAGCCTGGAGGTGCTCGGTGTTGGGCATCCTTAGCTGCTGTTCAAGAGCACTCAGAGGGGGGGTGTTAGGCCGAGACCTGGGCTCACCGTCCTCTACTCTGGCTCTCTTCCGGGATGAAGTTCTGGCAGCCGAGGATGAGGGGGCCTGGACTCCTCCTCCTGTGAGAGGGGTAGTAGCTACAGGCATCGTCATTGTTAAGGGAGAGCTCTGGAGATGTGTTGGAGGATGGAGGATCATCTTCTGCACGTAGAGGCATCTGTATACGAGGCTGCAGCTCTGCGGGTCTGGAGATAGGCCACGCTGCATCCAGCTGTCCATCAGGTGGGCCTGTAGGGAGGCCAGGTTGTCGTGGGTCATCCCACACTTGGCACAGTGGATCACCACCACTGCATCAACACCACTAAAGAGAAAGGCGGAGGAGTCGAACACAAAGAGAGCCTGGAGGTGCTCGGTGTTGGGCATCCTTAGCTGCTGTTCAAGAGCACTCAGAGGGGGGGTGTTAGGCCGAGACCTGGGCTGGTGTGGTGCACCGAACACCGGTGTAGACCCTGTAGGTGGAAGAAGTCAGTAAAGATATTAATGCCGCCCCCCTCTCTTTCTCTCTCTCTTTCCCTCTCTCTCTTTAGCTCTCTCTTTCTCTGTCTCTCTCTCTTTCTCTATAGGTCTCTCGCTCTCTTTCTCTCTCTCTCTCTCTCTCTCTCTCTCTCTCTCTCTCTCTCTCTCTCTCTCTCTCTCTCTCTCACACACACACTCACACCCTCACACTCACTCACACACACATACAGCAGGCTCCTACCTGAGTAGCAGCCCATATCGGAGGCTACAGAGTGGTGGGAGGTCTGGGCATTGTTCTGTGGACCAGCAGGTCCTTGAACACGGTCGTGGTCAGGAGGGTGGAGTTGGTCCTGAAGTAGCCGCGCTGGAGAGCCGTTAGTGGGACCAGGGCTACTTCCAGATAACGACTCTGTTAAAAAGAGCGGGTAATGATGGATTTCACCTGATTTTTCTCTTCAGGCTACTTGACTGTGCCTCCTAAAGACCACTTCACCCACCAGTACCCCTCTGGTACAGACTAGTTCTTCTACTGTTAATAATTAACAATTAAAAATGTAAAAATAAAGTAATCTTTCCTTCTCCTAGTATTGTGACTGCTAATGGCACCTGTTTCTAGCAACGATTTTTGCTTATGATGACTGATGTATAGATGATTCATTTCCACATTTAAACAATGTATTTCACTGCATGTTTTACTTTGTATTTCTGTGCATGTGACAAATAAAGTACCCTTGAACCCTGGTAGTGGTCGTAGAGGCATCTGTATACGAGGCTGCAGCTCTGCGGGTCTGGAGATAGGCCACGCTGCGTCCAGCTGTCCATCAGGTGGGCCTGTAGGGAGGCCAGGTTGTCGTGGGTCATCCCACACTTGGCACAGTGGATCACCACCACTGCATCAACACCACTAAAGAGAAAGGCGGAGGAGTCGAACACAAAGAGAGCCTGGAGGTGCTCGGTGTTGGGCATCCTTAGCTGCTGTTCAAGAGCACTCAGAGGGGGGGTGTTAGGCCGAGACCTGGGCTCACCGTCCTCTACTCTGGCTCTCTTCCGGGATTAAGTTCTGGCAGCCGAGGATGAGGGGGCCTGGACTCCTCCTCCTGTGAGAGGGGTAGTAGCTACAGGCATCGTCATTGTTAAGGGAGAGCTCTGGAGATGTGTTGGAGGATGGAGGATCATCTTCTGCACGTAGAGGCATCTGTATACGAGGCTGCAGCTCTGCGGGTCTGGAGATAGGCCACGCTGCGTCCAGCTGTCCATCAGGTGGGCCTGTAGGGAGGCCAGGTTGTCGTGGGTCATCCCACACTTGGCACAGTGGATCACCACCACTGCATCAACACCACTAAAGAGAAAGGCGGAGGAGTCGAACACAAAGAGAGCCTGGAGGTGCTCGGTGTTGGGCATCCTTAGCTGCTGTTCAAGAGCACTCAGAGGGGGGGTGTTAGGCCGAGACCTGGGCTCACCGTCCTCTACTCTGGCTCTCTTCCGGGATGAAGTTCTGGCAGCCGAGGATGAGGGGGCCTGGACTCCTCCTCCTGTGAGAGGGGTAGTAGCTACAGGCATCGTCATTGTTAAGGGAGAGCTCTGGAGATGTGTTGGAGGATGGAAGATCATCTTCTGCACGTAGAGGCATCTGTATACGAGGCTGCAGCGCTGCGGGTCTGGAGATAGGCCACGCTGCGTCCAGCTGTCCATCAGGTGGGCCTGTAGGGAGGCCAGGTTGTCGTGGGTCATCCCACACTTGGCACAGTGGATCACCACCACTGCATCAACACCACTAAAGAGAAAGGCGGAGGAGTCGAACACAAAGAGAGCCTGGAGGTGCTCGGTGTTGGGCATCCTTAGCTGCTGTTCAAGAGCACTCAGAGGGGGGGTGTTAGGCCGAGACCTGGGCTGGTGTGGTGCACCGAACACCGGTGTAGACCCTGTAGGTGGAAGAAGTCAGTAAAGATATTAATGCCGCCCCCCTCTCTTTCTCTCTCTCTTTCCCTCTCTCTCTTTAGCTCTCTCTTTCTCTGTCTCTCTCTCTCTCTCTCTCTTTCTCTCTCTCTCTCACACACACACACACACACACTCACACCCTCACACTCACTCACACACACATACAGCAGGCTCCTACCTGAGTAGCAGCCCATATCGGAGGCTACAGAGTGGTGGGAGGTCTGGGCATTGTTCTGTGGACCAGCAGGTCCTTGAACACGGTCGTGGTCAGGAGGGTGGAGTTGGTCCTGAAGTAGCCGCGCTGGAGAGCCGCTAGTGGGACCAGGGCTACTTCCAGATAACGACTCTGTTAAAAGAGCGGGTAATGATGGATTTCACCTGATTTTTCTCTTCAGGCTACTTGACTGTGCCTCCTAAAGACCACTTCACCCACCAGTACCCCTCTGGTACAGACTAGTTCTTCTACTGTTAATAATTAACAATTAAAAATGTAAAAATAAAGTAATCTTTCCTTCTCCTAGTATTGTGACTGCTAATGGCACCTGTTTCTAGCATCGATTTTTGCTTATGATGACTGATGTATAGATGATTCATTTCGAAATTTAAACAATGTATTTCACTGCATGTTGTACTTTGTATTTCTGTGCATGTGACAAATAATGTACCCTTGAACCCTGGTAGTGGTCGTAGAGGCATCTGTATACGAGGCTGCAGCTCTGGGGGTCTGGAGATAGGCCACGCTGCGTCCAGCTGTCCATCAGGTGGGCCTGTAGGGAGGCCAGGTTGTCGTGGGTCATCCCACACTTGGCACAGTGGATCACCACCACTGCATCAACACCACTAAAGAGAAAGGCGGAGGAGTCGAACACAAAGAGAGCCTGGAGGGTCTCGGTGTTGGGCATCCTTAGCTGCTGTTCAAGAGCACTCAGAGGGGGGGTGTTAGGCCGAGACCTGGGCTCACCGTCCTCTACTCTGGCTCTCTTCCGGGATGAAGTTCTGGCAGCCGAGGATGAGGGGGCCTGGACTCCTCCTCCTGTGAGAGGGGTAGTAGCTACAGGCATCGTCATTGTTAAGGGAGAGCTCTGGAGATGTGTTGGAGGATGGAGGATCATCTTCTGCACGTAGAGGCATCTGTATACGAGGCTGCAGCTCTGCGGGTCTGGAGATAGGCCACGCTGCATCCAGCTGTCCATCAGGTGGGCCTGTAGGGAGGCCAGGTTGTCGTGGGTCATCCCACACTTGGCACAGTGGATCACCACCACTGCATCAACACCACTAAAGAGAAAGGCGGAGGAGTCGAACACAAAGAGAGCCTGGAGGTGCTCGGTGTTGGGCATCCTTAGCTGCTGTTCAAGAGCACTCAGAGGGGGGGTGTTAGGCCGAGACCTGGGCTGGTGTGGTGCACCGAACACCGGTGTAGACCCTGTAGGTGGAAGAAGTCAGTAAAGATATTAATGCCGCCCCCCTCTCTTTCTCTCTCTCTTTCCCTCTCTCTCTTTAGCTCTCTCTTTCTCTGTCTCTCTCTCTTTCTCTATAGGTCTCTCGCTCTCTTTCTCTGTCTCTCTCTCTCTCTCTCTCTCTCTCTCTCTCTCTCTCTCACACACACTCACACCCTCACACTCACTCACACACACATACAGCAGGCTCCTACCTGAGTAGCAGCCCATATCGGAGGCTACAGAGTGGTGGGAGGTCTGGGCATTGTTCTGTGGACCAGCAGGTCCTTGAACACGGTCGTGGTCAGGAGGGTGGAGTTGGTCCTGAAGTAGCCGCGCTGGAGAGCCGTTAGTGGGACCAGGGCTACTTCCAGATAACGACTCTGTTAAAAGAGCGGGTAATGATGGATTTCACCTGATTTTTCTCTTCAGGCTACTTGACTGTGCCTCCTAAAGACCACTTCACCCACCAGTACCCCTCTGGTACAGACTAGTTCTTCTACTGTTAATAATTAACAATTAAAAATGTAAAAATAAAGTAATCTTTCCTTCTCCTAGTATTGTGACTGCTAATGGCACCTGTTTCTAGCATCGATTTTTGCTTATGATGACTGATGTATAGATGATTCATTTCCACATTTAAACAATGTATTTCACTGCATGTTTTACTTTGTATTTCTGTGCATGTGACAAATAAAGTACCCTTGAACCCTGGTAGTGGTCGTAGAGGCATCTGTATACGAGGCTGCAGCTCTGCGGGTCTGGAGATAGGCCACGCTGCGTCCAGCTGTCCATCAGGTGGGCCTGTAGGGAGGCCAGGTTGTCGTGGGTCATCCCACACTTGGCACAGTGGATCACCACCACTGCATCAACACCACTAAAGAGAAAGGCGGAGGAGTCGAACACAAAGAGAGCCTGGAGGTGCTCGGTGTTGGGCATCCTTAGCTGCTGTTCAAGAGCACTCAGAGGGGGGGTGTTAGGCCGAGACCTGGGCTCACCGTCCTCTACTCTGGCTCTCTTCCGGGATGAAGTTCTGGCAGCCGAGGATGAGGGGGCCTGGACTCCTCCTCCTGTGAGAGGGGTAGTAGCTACAGGCATCGTCATTGTTAAGGGAGAGCTCTGGAGATGTGTTGGAGGATGGAGGATCATCTTCTGCACGTAGAGGCATCTGTATACGAGGCTGCAGCTCTGCGGGTCTGGAGATAGGCCACGCTGCGTCCAGCTGTCCATCAGGTGGGCCTGTAGGGAGGCCAGGTTGTCGTGGGTCATCCCACACTTGGCACAGTGGATCACCACCACTGCATCAACACCACTAAAGAGAAAGGCGGAGGAGTCGAACACAAAGAGAGCCTGGAGGTGCTCGGTGTTGGGCATCCTTAGCTGCTGTTCAAGAGCACTCAGAGGGGGGGTGTTAGGCCGAGACCTGGGCTCACCGTCCTCTACTCTGGCTCTCTTCCGGGATGAAGTTCTGGCAGCCGAGGATGAGGGGGCCTGGACTCCTCCTCCTGTGAGAGGGGTAGTAGCTACAGGCATCGTCATTGTTAAGGGAGAGCTCTGGAGATGTGTTGGAGGATGGAGGATCATCTTCTGCACGTAGGCATCTGTATACGAGGCTGCAGCTCTGCGGGTCTGGAGATAGGCCACGCTGCATCCAGCTGTCCATCAGGTGGGCCTGTAGGGAGGCCAGGTTGTCGTGGGTCATCCCACACTTGGCACAGTGGATCACCACCACTGCATCAACACCACTAAAGAGAAAGGCGGAGGAGTCGAACACAAAGAGAGCCTGGAGGTGCTCGGTGTTGGGCATCCTTAGCTGCTGTTCAAGAGCACTCAGAGGGGGGGTGTTAGGCCGAGACCTGGGCTGGTGTGGTGCACCGAACACCGTTGTAGACCCTGTAGGTGGAAGAAGTCAGTAAAGATATTAATGCCGCCCCCCTCTCTTTCTCTCTCTCTTTCCCTCTCTCTCTTTAGCTCTCTCTTTCTCTGTCTCTCTCTCTCTCTCTCTCTCTCTCTTTCTCTATAGGTCTCTCGCTCTCTTTCTCTCTCTCTCTCTCTCTCTCTCTCTCTCTCTCTCACACACACACACACACACACACTCACACCCTCACACTCACTCACACACACACAGCAGGCTCCTACCTGAGTAGCAGCCCATATCGGAGGCTACAGAGTGGTGGGAGGTCTGGGCATTGTTCTGTGGACCAGCAGGTCCTTGAACACGGTCGTACTCGTTTCATACAGCATACACCCAGCACTGTATGAAATACACACAACAGCATACACCCAGCACTGTATGAAATACACACAACAGCATACACCCTGCACTGTATGAAATACACACAACAGCATACACCCAGCACTGTATGAAATACTCACAACAGCATACACCCAGCACTGTATGAAATACACACAACAGCATACACCCAGCACTGTATGAAATACACACAACAGCATACACCCCACGGTCGGTTTACAATTACTTTTCGTCTCCTTCCTTCTTGCTAGTCTTTGCAGCCTAGAATATGACACACCCATTGACAACGTCACGGTTCTAGTTTTTGGTTCACGCTGAGAACCACTATTTTCTGGTTCCAGCTGAGAACCACTATTTTCTGGTTCCAGCTGCGAACCAACTTTTCAGGCTCCGAACTAATTTATTTTCACTCTGAACACGCCAGCCGGTTTGTGAGCCGCCAGACTAGGTTCGCGAACCGGAATCGTAATGTACATCCAGGTACTAACCCGGCCCAACCCTGCTTAGCTTCTGAAGTCGGACGAGAGAATAATGTCACCGATCATCCGTATGGAACAACCGTGGGCACCTCCACACGCTACCCACGAGCGAGACTAACCTGCCCGATCGGACCCTTTTTCGGGAGCGGGGAACATAGGACCCTTTTTCGGGAGGGAGCTAAGGTACCGGGGAACATAGGTACACTCCCCCTGTTGCATAATAGGGATGACATTTATCCGACTTGCTCCAAAAATGTGAGAGTTACAAGTCATGAGATCGAGGCTCATACCAGTTTTAGAGTGAGGCGCTGTGCAACCACGCAGTCACTTCTTACCTATTGTTAGTTACTGTATGTATCAAAATCTGGAGATGCGGTCATGGGATTGTAGCCATTTGTGTCACGTTCTAATGCTTTGGTCTGCATATCGGAATCTGATGTAACGATCTGACTTTTCTTTCAGAAAACGTGAATACATTTCTGCGTTGTTGAAAACATCGCTAGTCAACTAACACAGCTTGTTTTGTGAGCCTGCTAACAATGTAAAGTAGTGTTGTAGTTAAGCAGGTAGCAGTGGGGATTACTCACTGAATCCATTGCGTTGCAGTATTTTGGCGTTTGTGTTGTGATTCTCAACAATATTGAAACGTAGTTCCGTGTTTAAAAAAAAAGTCTGAACATTTTGATTGGTTGCCGATATGCGGACCAAACGACTAGAACGTTTCACATTTTATTAAAAAAAATTCTCCAAATTATTACTTTGCCCCTTGAAATATCTTCCTCTGGTTTAAATGGCGAAGAAGCTGTTCAAGGCACCAGGGGGGTATTCCACGTATGTTGATTAGTAGATTAGCGTTTTTTTTTTTTTTTTAAAGCCTGCATGGTTGGAGCAACTCGATTGGGATTCAAGCCTCAACTGATCATAGTTATTTTAAGACGGGGGTTCGAATCCTGCTTCTGACATACACTTTTTTTCTGCATTTCGTTGTCTGATGCTTGTATGCAATAACAATAAAGTTGAATCTAATCTAAAAATGTATGACTAAAATGATGGTGTAGGCTAATTTAACTACAATGGCGTTTGAAAGCTTTCTGACTAGTAAATGAACTAGCATTTTAACTGGACCCTGGATTTGGCATACATTATTATTTCTTATGATTACTGATGGATAGATGATTCACTTACTTAGACAGATGTATTTATTGTAAATCTTTTTTTGCATGAAGGCTTCTGTTAAATGTAAAAACTATAAACATTAAATTAAAGCCCACCTCTTTCTCCTGAGGCAAGGATGCTGCCTACACACCTGCACCAGAGACACCGCTCTGTGTTTTATAATGCACAATGACACATGTTAGAGCAAATTATTCAATAATGGCAGCCTGTTTCGTTTCAAGATGTATAAGAAAATATATTTAATATTCTTCTGCAGAAGGAGGAAGTTTACAGGTTCGTCAGACGCATCTGAACGATTCAAAATTCCTCCCAAAAGTGACGATCATTCATTACATCAGTATTTATACAATTCAGGTTTCCACAGGTAAGGGGTCCGCCCTCGGGTGAGGTTTAGACCAATCATGAGCAAGGGGTGTGAGTTTGTACATGGATGAAGATGATTGGGATGAAGGTTAGGGGGGAATCGGCCCCCACTTTCTCCTAGGGAGACAAAGGTGAAAAAAGGAACACAATAGCCACAAACTGGTTCAGTCTGGTCCCAGAGCACCGGGTCTGGGGAACACAAAAGCCCAAAACTGTTCCAGATGGTCTAGTCCACTCCGGGAGAAAAGAGGGCAATCAGGTCTTTGTAATCATGTAAATGTGTCTGTTGTCTTAGCCAATGTCAAGCTTCAAGTAGAGAAACTGGTTCTATTGTGTGACAACAGGAAATCATCTTCTACAGCCCGCTGCAGACATTCAACCCAAGATGATGGAGTTTGAATCTTATTACATATAATAATTTTCTCTCACACACACATACATCTTTTTACACCCTTTTATCTACCTACCTACATCTATATCTATCTATCAAACTGTCTATCAAAATATATAATTATCTATCGTCTATCTATCTCGTAAAAGGTGGGACCTAATATTTCCCAAAAGTCACTTGAGGAACTGTCATTAGGGATTTTGTTTCCGCATGTGAGACATTTTTGCGCATCTAACTTAAACCAGACCATAAACCTGGTCATCTAACTTAAACCAGACCATAAACCTGGTCATCTAACTTAAACCAGACCATAAACCTGGTCATCTAACTTAAACCAGACCATAAACCTGGTCATCTAACTTAAACCAGACCATAAACCTGGTCATCTAACTTAAACCAGACCATAAACCTGGTCACTACCAGTTTGGTTTGTTCCTTTGTACCGGTTTGTTCTGAAGGATTGGTTGCATAGCAACGCAACAACAGCAAATTATTTCAGCCACATTCAGGGAATGGAACTCAATTTGAAATGATCGTAAATTATGAAAACACGCCTGAATTACTTGTAGTCGAGTTTCATAATATGAAATACCCCCCTTAATATAAGAGTGATTGATGTTCTACGTAATGTGTATGATTGGTAAACCAGCAGTTTTATTGACAAATAAATGTACCTCATAGTAGAATTGTTGAAAAGAACACCACATGCTTACAGATGTGACGTTATATGTCCTACATGTACAACAACGATAATGAAATACAACAATAATGTGCATATAGAAAACTATGCGTTTCCACTGAACTAAATAATATTGTTGAGAGGAATTTGATGAGTACTATGAGCAATGGCATTGCTTATTTGATGATTTGAAAGTCAACCCCCACCCCTTCCCCCTGGATCAGAAATCCAATATTATCTTCATTCCAGGAAAGGAAAGCATTATAAAGTGCCACCCACACAACCAGATGAAACAGTCCTACTATTCAACATTACAATGAAATATCTGGCATGAAACTCCATCACGTCAATCCAAATATCTATAGAAGGAGAACAACTTTCATTGCCAACACATAATACTTTTTTACGGTCTATTTGACCATAACGCAAAACACTTAGAAAACAGCGAGCTAGTCGTCTTCCATCTATCTTATAGACAGCATGTAGTTGTTTGAAGTCTGAGGTCATGTTCTCACATGAAAGTCCGAATCGAGACCCGGAGCAAGTGGATGAGTTAACAACATTGTTGCATAAATTATTTCTCTGATTTGCGTTCTCACAGCCCTTCATGTAAACGAAGTAACATACGCAATCAAAGCATCAGACGTGGTAGTTGATTGGTCAGATTGATTGATTGCCCGTTGTCCCACTCTTATACAGATCAATTGACTCTTAACACACCTCACACCACAGGATAATCTTATAGGATAAGAGCCATCCGATAATCGGGCGTTTTCTGTCTTTGGTCGGAAGGGGGAAAATCGGCCCGATTATCTTTGTGTGTACCCGGCTTTAGTTGGCACTGTATCTGGGATGTGATGCTGCTGTTGCTGCAGTGTGAACTAGTGATGGGTATAGGCCCTAGGCCTAATGGATTTATTAGCCCCCCCACTCAGTATCACCACCAGCCGCCACTGCTGGCCTCAATGTCAATGTTTGGTCCTTGTGATGGCTTGGTGTATGATGTGGACCCAGGTGCAATGCAGGACAAGGAGTAGATAGTAGGCAACGATTGGCTAAACAAAGTTATCTTTACTGAGGCTATGTCCACACCATTATGTTGACTGTGCACTAGAAGTTTATATCCTGTGATTGTTGTTGGGATAACAGTGCATAATAATACATGGTAAAAAAATAAAATAAAAAATAAATAAATACAAGATATATATTTAATTAGAGAGAGAGGTCAGAATGAGTGATCAGGAAATCGATGAGCCTGTGGCAGAGGAGCTACCAGGCCACACAGATGACCGGTCAGCTACGTCTTCCCCCACAGGAAGTATTGTTCCTCCAGAGCTCAGGGACCATTGGGTAACAAGACGAAACCCTGTAGGGGAAGTAACATCACTGCTGAGCTCACTATACATATCCGATGAGGATGAAGCAGACGGGGTAGAGGAAGATGAGGGGGAGGAGGACGATGCCAAGGAAGATGCATCCACCTCCATACTCATAGCCCTCAATGAAACTGTTGGTCTGTTTACCGACAAAGTGAATGACCTGGAGGAGAGATTCAACTCATCAGTGGACAGTGCTATAAACAGGGAAGCAGGTCTATGGGAGTATGTGACCAGGGAAATGGAAGACATGGAATCATGGGTCGCGACCTCTTTTAAACATCTTGATGAGCAAATAGTTGCTTGTCTCAGGAGGCGGGATGAGACGTGGAAAGCAGAGACTCAACGGATGATTCGTGCCTACACCCCTGCTATTCAGAGGACATTCCCCTACACTAGTCATTCCCCTGGCCAAGTCGCTGTTAGCTCAATCCAAGCCCATCCATCCAGCTATGGCCTGCAGAGTAGCTCAGTCCAGGCCCAAGCTCATCTCGCTAGCAATGCCCCTGTGAGTCAAGGCCCAAGTAGCTCTATTAGACACACACCATTTTCCTCCAGCCTGACCTCTCAGGGCCAAACCTCTGCAGGGCGTGGCACTAGCCTCCCCTCACCACCAGGTGTCACCCCTGGCCGAACCTCTATTGGGATGGGCACTAGCCTCCCCTCCCCAATAGGGGTCAGCTTCGGCCAACCCTCTCTGGTGATTGACACTAGCCTCTCCCCACCACTAGGGGTTCCTCTCAGCCAAGCAGCTGGTGGGCCTGTACACTTTACTAAGCCTCCTATCAGGATGGACTTCCCAGTCTTTGGGGGTTCAAGGGAAGTATCAGATGTGATGAACTTTATTGAGAAGTGTGAAACATTTCTATCGATCAGACCGCTCTCAGATCCAGAACTCATTGGAACGCTGTCCATTGTTCTCAAAGGACCAGCCCACAGCTGGTGGACCGTGGAAAAAAAGAAGGTCCGCAACTGGACAGAGTTTAAAGAAGCCTTCCATGGTGCATTTCTTACCTCTGATTACAAGACGGAGGTGGAGGAGAAACTGAGGGATATGGTCCAGACCCCCACCCAATGTCTGCGAGATTTTGCATATGACTATCGTGCACTCTGCTTGAGGTGGAAGTCTGATATTTCAGAGAAGGAGCTGGTGAGAAAAATCCTCAACAACTGTAACCCCAGGATGATGGTAAGGAAAGGCCAAGCGGAGGCACCTCAGCGCTGGGGAGTGTGGTAGTCTGGGGAGCAGCGCCCAGGGCACCCATGCCCTCACACAGCCCCATTCCGTTGTCCATGGCAACCCTATTCCTAACCTCTTACCGAGAACCCCCACCAAAATGAAGAGGAGAGAATCTGCTAGATTACTAGCTAGATCTAGTAATCTAGACGTGACGGGTAGAGTCAGGGTCGTCAGTCCTCAGAAGGCCGCCCAGCCTTCCACCCCTGTAAAGACAGAAACACCCCATGCAGTGTTCACTCCAAAACAAAAGGAACCAGAGCCGGAGGAGGAGGAGGCGTTTACCACACCCATGAAGGAGGAGCCTCCAGAGGAAATGATGGACTGTCTGGAGGGGCTGACGGAGGCCATGTACGGGGACGACGAGGAGTTTGAGCGCTCCTCCTCCTTGGGAGCAGGACAGGAGGATCCAGGCTGTGTGTTCCAGCAGGAGGAGGACGAGGTGGACGCTCTTCCCGACGCCCACTACGGCCTACTGGGCACCAGCCAGGCCCTGGTCCAGCCCCAGGGCCACATGGAGGACCTCCCGGGGGAGATACTGATGCTGGTGTTCGGTCTCCTCCCTGCCGAGGACATCTATCGTCACGTGGGCCTGGTCTGTCACCGCTGGAGGGAGATCGTCACCCAGCCTCTGTTTGTTCCATGGAAGAAGCTGTATTACCGTTACCAGAAAAGAGAGAGAGAGGCCGTTCGGGAGATCAGCTGCATTCTGAAGGCCAACAGCATCACCAAGGAGGACGACCTGAGTGTCATCAACCTTGTCAGGTTCATGGCCCAGTATAAGCCCAGGGAGAGGGTGGAGGCTGCCGCGGTGCTGCAGAGTGTGAGGAGCCACAGTCTCTTCCCCCAGGCGGAGGCCTGCCTCAAACACAGGCTCCCTCAACTAGAGGGCATGGAGGAGGGTCCTAACCCGTGGGCGGCCATGACTCTGGTCCTCGTGCTGAGTGACGGAGTGGGGGACGTCCAGGCCCTGGTGGCCCGGCTGAGGCGCTGCCTGGCCTCACACACCGCCATCACAGAGTACCTCAGCGCCGTGGCAACCCTGCTGCTCGCCATGAGGAACAACAACATCAGCATCAGCAACAGGTGGCACTACAACATCTTCTATGTCCTCCACCTGATGGAGAACGCCCCCCCCTCAGCCGTCACCAGCCAGAGCGGCCCCATGTTACACAGGAGACCCCAGTGTCAGGTGACCCACGAACAGCAGCAGATCCTGAACCATGACATCCAGAGCGGCCACGGGGTTAAGATCATGGCCTTTGCAGGCACTGGGAAGACCACCACACTGGTGAGGTATGCCCAGCAGAGGCCACACCTCCGTTTCCTGTACGTGGCCTTCAACAAGTCGGTTGCCATGGCGGCGCAGCCGTTGTTTCCCTCCAACGTAGACTGCCGGACGGTTCACTCCATGGCCTTTGCAGCCGTTGGCAAGAAGTATCAGGAGAAGAAGAAGCTGTCGTTCAACGTGAAGCCCTTCTCGGTGGCCTGGGTCCTGCCCAAGGGGCGCGGCGGCTTCGTCAACGCCAAGGTGGTCACCCAGACCCTCACCGCCTACATGGCCTCGGCCGACACGCACATCACCCCGGAGCACGTCCCCGCGAGCTACAAGAACACGAAAGGGAACATGCAGATAACCAGCGAGGAACAGAAGAGGTTGTTTGTGAATGACGCCCAGGAGATCTGGGACAGAATGGTGGACTTGGGACACAGGAGCAGAGATTCAGGATACCACATGTGCGCTGACGGCTATCTGAAGCTGTGGCAGCTAGAGAGGCCGTGTCTGGACAAGTATGATGCTATCTTTATTGACGAGGCCCAAGACTGCACGCCAGCCATCATGGACATCATGTTGTCTCAGTGTTGTGGGAAGATCCTGGTTGGAGACCAGCAGATCTACACCTTCAGGGGAGCGGTCAACGCTCTTCATCTAGTGGCACACACACACCTCTACTACCTCACCCAGAGCTTTCGTTTCGGTGCTGAGATCGCCTACATCGGAGCCACCATTCTCCACCTGTGTAAGAAAGTGAAGAAGATCCTTGTGGGAGGGAAGCAGGAGGGCAGTGTGCGAGGTACTACTGGGGACACACTGGACATCCTGAAGTCTGGGCTGAGTCCAGAGCAGGGGAAGATAGCCATCCTGGCGCGCAGCAACGCCACTGTGTTTGATGAAGCTGTGAGACTCATCACTGCCAATCCCCACTGTAGACTGCGCATCGTAGGGGGGGTTGAGAACTTTGGCCTGCAGAAGATTCTGGACATTTGGCATCTGAGGCAGCCAGAAAACAGCCGGGGGGAAGGAATAATTCAGGACAGCTTCATCCGGAACTTTGCCAGGAGTACAAAGCTGGGGGGTTACCAGGGGCTGAAGCAGTACGCCACCAACACAGAGGACCGCGAGCTGGAGGTCAAACTGGCCATCGTGGAGAAGTACAACAGCCGCATCCCCGAACTGGTGCAGCGCATCTGCGGCTGCACCGAGAGCCACCCTCAGAACGCAGATTTCATCCTGGGGACGGTCCACAAAGCCAAGGGGTTGGAGTTTGACACGGTGGTGGTCACCGACGACTTCGCCAAAGTGTTTTGGCGAAGCGACTTCAGCGACTTCGCTAGTGTTCAGAGCTGATGATGTCCCAGAGGACGAATGGAATCTGCTGTATGTGGCGGTGACGCGGGCCAAGAGCTCTCTGATCATCACCAAGTCCATCACCAACCTGCTCACACTGGCCGGGGAGTACTTCCTGAGGTCAGAGTTGACCGATGCCCTGCTGACGGAAGGCCAGCCGCCCCTCTGCTCCGTGCGGGAGTGTAAGAACTCCATCATGTCCGACTCGGCCATCGCCATGCGCAAGCTGCCCATCCGATACATGGAGAGTGCAGACTCTGGGGGTCCAGTGTGTGAGAGCTGTGTGTGGCAGCGCATTGGCCCCACCGCATGTCTTCTGGCCCCACCAGAGAAGCTCCAGACTTTGCCCCAAACACAGGAGCGCCTGGAACTGCCCATCCACTATGCCATCATCTATGCTATCTTTTAGGAGTGCCTTGATATCTATGCCAACTAGGCTATCTTTTAGGAGTGCCTTGATATCTATGCCAACTAGGCTATCTTTTAGGAGTGCCTTGACTTACCCTTCTAAACCCTGTCATTCAGACCTCAACATCGTACATAGCCATTGCCACCTCACCCTGCATCTCAGATCTACCGCTGACGCTGGCTGAGATAGCAGAGGCACAGGAGAAGGACCCTGATGTCAGCTCCCTGGAGGCTCCTAACAAGTCGGACCGCATCGGGTTCGTGAAGATTCAAGGAGTACTCTATCGACGAAACCCTGTGAAAGGAGAGGGGGACAAGTTCCAGCTTGTTGTCCCGAAGAGTCTGATTCCATGCTTCCTGAATTACTTCCATGATCATCCATTGGGGGGACATTTGGGCAGGCTGAAGACTCTTCTTCGGGTCTTGGAAGTGGCCTGGTGGACATCCGTCCGGAAGGATGTCTGGGCTCACGTCAAGAACTGCCTCACCTGTCAGCAGTACAAACCAGACAACCAGAAGCCAGCTGGCTTTCTGCAATCGACTCAGGTGGAAGAACCTGGGGACACCCTGGGACTGGACCTGATGGGGCCCTTTCCCCGCAGCAAGAAGGGAAATATCTTCCTGCTTGTGGTGGTGGATTATTTCACCAGATGGGTGGAGATGTTCCCTCTGAAGGACAGCAAGGCGCATCGCATCGCCACCATTCTCACAGAAGATATCTTCACCAGGTTTGGAGTTCCCCGACAACTGGTCTCAGATCGTGGACCACAGTTCACAGGTCAGGTGATGGCCGATCTCTGCAAGACCTGGGGAGTGACCCAGAAGTTCACCACCAGCTACCACCCACAAGCGAACCTCACAGAGAGGGCAAACCGAACAATTAAGACCATGATCGCCTCTTATGTTGAGGGGTGTCACAAGAACTGGGATCGGTGGATACGTGAATTCCGCTTCGCCATCAACTCAGCGATGCACGAGTCCACCGGAAGAACCCCAGCAGAGCTGACTTTGGGGAGGACTCTGAAGGGACCACTGGAGCGGCTCATAGCCACAGCACCGTCACCACAGCAGTCGCCCTATCAGCTCCTGGAACGACAACAAGAAATAGCTAAACAAGTCAAACAGAGGATGGGAGTGTGCCAAGCCAGACAAGCCAAATATTACAATGCCCGCAGGAGAGGTGCACAATTCCTGCAGGGAGATTTGGTCTGGGTCAGAACACACCCTCTCTCAAAAGCGTCAGACTACTTCTCAGCCAAGCTCGCGCCCAAATGGTCAGGTCCAGCCACTGTCCTGAGAAAGTTAGGTCCCCTGAATTACCGAGTCCAATGGAACGACCAGACACAAAAGGTTGACACTCTGAATGTTGTCAATTTGAAGCCCTACTTTGGGGTTTAGACCCCGGTACCTCCGGCGGGGGGGGGGGGGGTTCTGTGGCACTGCCACATGTGCCATAAATGTATATGGTGCACTATATTTAATTACCCAGAAAATAACTTATGAAAGGGGTTATTGAAATGAAATGTCCTCAAAGTTGTATATGGTGTGGGTAAATGAAAAAGAAACTTGTAATGTGTGGTGAAAGGTCATTGGTTTCTGTCTATGTTGAATGCTATGTCCATTGGCAATGTACGGGTTAATGGGGAAAAGACGCGACTTTCGAAGGCACCTGTCCACTATAAGGGAGGGGTCAAGGAGGAAGTAAGGGGGGGTTGTTTTGGGGGAAATGTTTGGAGAGAAGGAGATACGAGGGCGCCAGTTTTGATATTGCAGCCGCTTAAATTACCACACGGATGGACTGAAGTTTGAACCGTTGATCTGGGGAAATCAAGATAGTGTGTTACACGGAGATCACAGAGACTCGTTCATCACCGTCGTATGTGGATTACCTGTCATCGCAAGTGTTGACCAACCCTATTCTACTCTACGCTCATCGCTGTTCCACCTCTCTCCCAAGGAACGGTTGAGAGCGATCTATTTTGTTTTCTTTTGGGTTTTGTGCAATTGCCTTTTTGGGGGGGTTTAATTAGGACTGATCAGTCTCGTTGCGCCGTGCGTTTTTTCCATCCTGCGTTGGATTATATGACTTTGATTCAGCCTGGAACCCTGTGGACGGGCCTAATAGGCTAGGGTTGTTGAGACTCATTTTCTTTGATCCAGCTATAGTTCGCATTGCGGACAAACGGGACTGGTTAGGGATTGCTATTTGTGTTGTATATCGTTGTTATGAACTTTCATGTGATTTGGAAATACAGTTTACTGATGATTCAAGCCATTGTTTTCATGTCATATATCAATTTATTACTTTAGCAGAGGGAAGTTAACTCTATCCATAAAAGAATCTGAGTTTGCTATGGCACAGATTTGTTCACTACAGGTCTGATTGTTATAGATGGTGGCCAGTACGGGTACGGAATATATCCATTCACTATATTTGTTATTTTCCTTGAAGTAATTTTGATGTTGACTGTGCACTAGAAGTTTATGTCCTGTGATTGTTGTTGGGATAACAGTGCATAATAATACATGGTAAAAAAATAAATACAAAATAATAATACAAAATACAAGATATATATTTAATTAGAGAGAGAGGTCAGAATGAGTGATCAGGAAATCGATGAGCCTGTGGCAGAGGAGCTACCAGGCCACACAGATGACCGGTCAGCTACGTCTTCCCCCACAGGAAGTATTGTTCCTCCAGAGCTCAGGGACCATTGGGTAACAAGACGAAACCCTGTAGGGGAAGTAACATCACTGCTGAGCTCACTATACATATCCGATGAGGATGAAGCAGACGGGGTAGAGGAAGATGAGGGGGAGGAGGACGATGCCAAGGAAGATGCATCCACCTCCATACTCATAGCCCTCAATGAAACTGTTGGTCTGTTTACCGACAAAGTGAATGACCTGGAGGAGAGATTCAACTCATCAGTGGACAGTGCTATAAACAGGGAAGCAGGTCTAAGGGAGTATGTGACCAGGGAAATGGAAGACAAGGAATCATGGGTCGCGACCTCTTTTAAACATCTTGATGAGCAAATAGTTGCTTGTCTCAGGAGGCGGGATGAGACGTGGAAAGCAGAGACTCAACGGATGATTCGTGCCTACACCCCTGCTATTCAGAGGACATTCCCCTACACTAGTCATTCCCCTGGCCAAGTCGCTGTTAGCTCAATCCAAGCCCATCCATCCAGCTATGGCCTGCAGAGTAGCTCAGTCCAGGCCCAAGCTCATCTCCCTAGCAATGCCCCTGTGAGTCAAGGCCCAAGTAGCTCTATTAGACACACACCATTTTCCTCCAGCCTGACCTCTCAGGGCCAAACCTCTGCAGGGCGTGGCACTAGCCTCCCCTCACCACCAGGTGTCACCCCTGGCCGAACCTCTATTGGGATGGGCACTAGCCTCCCCTCCCCACTAGGGGTTCCTCTCAGCCAAGCAGCTGGTGGGCCTGTACACTTTACTAAGCCTCCTATCAGGATGGACTTCCCAGTCTTTGGGGGTTCAAGGGAAGTATCAGATGTGATGAACTTTATTGAGAAGTGTGAAACATTTCTATCGATCAGACCGCTCTCAGATCCAGAACTCATTGGAACGCTGTCCATTGTTCTCAAAGGACCAGCCCACAGCTGGTGGACCGTGGAAAAAAAGAAGGTCCGCAACTGGACAGAGTTTAAAGAAGCCTTCCATGGTGCATTTCTTACCTCTGATTACAAGACGGAGGTGGAGGAGAAACTGAGGGATATGGTCCAGACCCCCACCCAATGTCTGCGAGATTTTGCATATGACTATCGTGCACTCTGCTTGAGGTGGAAGTCTGATATTTCAGAGAAGGAGCTGGTGAGAAAAATCCTCAACAACTGTAACCCCAGGATGATGGTAAGGAAAGGCCAAGCGGAGGCACCTCAGCGCTGGGGAGTGTGGTAGTCTGGGGAGCAGCGCCCAGGGCACCCATGCCCTCACACCGCCCCATTCCGTTGTCCATGGCAACCCTATTCCTAACCTCTTACCGAGAACCCCCACCAAAAAGAAGAGGAGAGAATCTGCTAGATTACTAGCTAGATCTAGTAATCTAGACGTGACTGGTAGAGTCAGGGTCGTCAGTCCTCAGAAGGCCGCCCAGCCTTCCACCCCTGTAAAGACAGAAACACCCCATGCAGTGTTCACTCCAAAACAAAAGGAACCAGAGCCGGAGGAGGAGGAGGCGTTTACCACACCCATGAAGGAGGAGCCTCCAGAGGAAATGATGGACTGTCTGGAGGGGCTGACGGAGGCCATGTACGGGGACGACGAGGAGTTTGAGCGCTCCTCCTCCTTGGGAGCAGGACAGGAGGATCCAGGCTGTGTGTTCCAGCAGGAGGAGGACGAGTTGGACGCTCTTCCCGACGCCCACTACGGCCTACTGGGCACCAGCCAGGCCCTGGTCCAGCCCCAGGGCCACATGGAGGACCTCCCGGGGGAGATACTGATGCTGGTGTTCGGTCTCCTCCCTGCCGAGGACATCTATCGTCACGTGGGCCTGGTCTGTCACTGCTGGAGGGAGATCGTCACCCAGCCTCTGTTTGTTCCATGGAAGAAGCTGTATTACCGTTACCAGAAAAGAGAGAGAGAGGCCGTTCGGGAGATCAGCTGCATTCTGAAGGCCAACAGCATCACCAAGGAGGACGACCTGAGTGTCATCAACCTTGTCAGGTTCATGGCCCAGTATAAGCCCAGGGAGAGGGTGGAGGCTGCCGCGGTGCTGCAGAGTGTGAGGAGCCACAGTCTCTTGCCCCAGGCGGAGGCCTGCCTCAAACACAGGCTCCCTCAACTAGAGGGCATGGAGGAGGGTCCTAACCCGTGGGCGGCCATGACTCTGGTCCTCGTGCTGAGTGACGGAGTGGGGGACGTCCAGGCCCTGGTGGCCCGGCTGAGGCGCTGCCTGGCCTCACACACCGCCATCACAGAGTACCTCAGCGCCGTGGCAACCCTGCTGCTCGCCATGAGGAACAACAACATCAGCATCAGCAACAGGTGGCACTACAACATTATTCTATGTCCTCCACCTGATGGAGAACGCCCCCCCCTCAGCCGTCACCAGCCAGAGCGGCCCCATGTTACACAGGAGACCCCAGTGTCAGGTGACCCACGAACAGCAGCAGATCCTGAACCATGACATCCAGAGCGGCCACGTGGTTAAGATCATGGCCTTTGCAGGCACTGGGAAGACCACCACACTGGTGAGGTATGCCCAGCAGAGGCCACACCTCCGTTTCCTGTTCGTGGCCTTCAACAAGTCGGTTGCCATGGCGGCGCAGCGGTTGTTTCCCTCCAACGTAGACTGCCGGACGGTTCACTCCATGGCCTTTGCAGCCGTTGGCAAGAAGTATCATGAGAAGAAGAAGCTGTCGTTCAACGTGAAGCCCTTCTCGGTGGCCTGGGTCCTGCCCAAGGGGCGCGGCGGCTTCGTCAACGCCAAATCAAATCAAATCAAATTTTATTTGTATAGTGCATTTCTTACAAGATGCAACTCAATGCGCTTCACACAATGAAAATGTTCAGTCAATCAGTCAATCAATCAATCAATACTGACAGAGCCGCGAGCAGGCAAAAGTAAAAAACCTGTATACTATGTAGCCAGGAAAAATTCCCAGTCGAAATGAAATGAAAATGTATTTATTTAGTTATTCTCAAAGAAATGTATTTGTGTGATTTGCATTGTTTACTGTATTTGTGTGTGTGTGTGTGTTTACTGTATTTGCTGATTTTGCATTAAACAATCTCACTTCAATCTTCCAGGAAAAGAAGTAAGAAGAGCATACTCCAGCCACAAAAGAACTTCACAGAATGTAACTGTGGCTCCCCCTGCAGGTCGGAACGCGCCATGTTCCCCACAGTAACACACCACTGTTCTCAGTCTGCTCCTGCATTCACACAGAGACACGTCCTGCACCACCCAGTGGGCAGCTGGAAATAGTTCATAATACATTTCATGATTTCATGATTTCAATGCATTTTAACTTTTAAGATCTCCAGAGACCCATCTCACCCTGGGTACGAACACTTTGCTCGGCTGCCCTCGAACAGGCGGTTCAGGGCCATGTTCGCAAGGACAAACAGACTGAAGCTCAGCTTCTACCCCAGGGCCATTCAGGCCCTGAACACAGCAAAGACCTAGGTTCTAGGCCCTGGACAATCTAGACAATTTGATGGCAGCTACTAGATTGAAATCAAGTGTAATACTGAAACACAACTGTGCACATTTCAAACCTGCAAACTGCGACACTTTAAATGAATGTGCAATAACACTATGTGCAATATGACAACCCCAGGGTACATAAGGTTCAGAGAATAGGAAATGTTAGAATAGGTATAACATAGCATAGAGTACAGCACAGTGTTTTATTTGTATAGTATAGTATAGTGGTTAGTGTACATAGCCTTTATTTATGTAAACCAGCTCTTTTCCCTTCTTGTTTTTAGTTTTTTTTTCCTAGCACCAGGGGAGCCCCCCCTCCCAAATTTCGTTGTTTGGTACCTGTACTATATCAATGACAATAAAGACCATTCATTCATTCAAGAGAAAGACTAAACAACACAATGGTAAATGAGATAAAGCATAATTATACTGTTTTTTTTAAGAGGGGTGAATGACGCGTGAGTAAAACTTTAGAGCATAGTTTTATTGCATTCAAAGCACATATAATGAATGAATGAATGAATGGACTTTATTGTCATTGCTACAGTACAGGTACCAAACAACGAAATTTAGGAGGGGTGGCTCCCCTGGTGTTAGGAAAGGGGGGGAAAAAAACACTTTTAGAAGAAAAAAAAAACACAAGAAGGTAAGGAGCTGGTTTACATAAATAAAGGCTATGTACACAATCCACTGTACTATACTGTACAGATAGTCAACTAGGGTTGTCATATTGCACAATAGTATTTTTTCACGTTATTTAAAGTGTCACAGTTTGCAGGCTTGAAATGTACATGTTTGTGCCTCAGCACTACACCTGATTTTTTCAGTCCAGCAGCTGCCATACAATCCGTCCAGACTGTCCAGGGCCCAGAACTTAGGTCTTTGCTGTGTTCAGGGCCTGGACGTCCCTGTGGTAGAAGCAGTTCTTCAGTCTGTTTGTCTTAACGGCCAGGGTCCTGAACCTCCTTTTCGAGGGCAGCCTGGTAAAGTGTACGTGCCCAGGGTGGGTCGGGTCCCTGGAGATCTTTGAGGCCTTCCTGAGACAGCGTGTGTTGTACAGCTCTTCCAGAGAGGGGAGGGGGGCGCCGGTGATCTTCTGTGCTGTTCTCACTACTCTCTGTAGCGCATTTCTCTCCGCTGTTGTGCAGCTGGAGAACCAGTTGCAGATGCCGTAGGTGAGGATGCTCTCCACTGCGCCGCGGTAGAAGGCCACCAGTATCTCCTGCTTGTTGTGTTCCTTCCTGAGGCATCTCAGGGTGTATAGCCGCTGTTGTGCCCTCTTGATGGTGCCTTTTGTGTTGTCCTTCCAGGTCAGGTCATCCCGCATGTGATGTCCCAGGAATCGGAGGGTTGAGACTCTCTCCACGCTCTCTCCGTCGATGAGCAGGGGCTGGATCTCTGACTTTTTCCTCCTGAAGTCTACGATGAATTCCTGGGTCTTTGACTTGTTCAGCAGCAGGTTGTTAACCTTGCACAGCTTGCTCAGTTGCTCTACCTCATCCCTGTACGCCGCCTCGTCCCCCCCCGAGATACATCCCACCACGGTGGTGTCGTCTGCAAACGTTACGATGTAGTTGCTGGGGTGGACGGGGGTGAAGTCGTAGGTGTAGAGGTTGTAGAGGATGGGGCTTAGCACGCAGCCCTGGGGGGACCCAGTGCTGAGGCTGAGGGCTGTGGAGGTGTGGGGGCCCACCCGCACCCTCTAGGGGCGGTCGGTCAGGAAGTCCTTGATCCACGCACATATAGAGTGTGATAGACCCAGGTCTAGTAGTTTGGTCACTAGCCTGTCTGGAAGGATGGTGTTGAAGGCGGAGCTGAAGTCCACGAAGAGCAGTCTCGCGTAGCTGTTTCCCCTCTCCAGGTGGGATAGAGTGGCGTGGAGAGTCGTCACGATGGCGTCCTCTGTGGACCTGTGGGCTCTGTAGGCGAACTGGTATGGATCCAGGTTGGGCGGGAGGCGTGTGAGTATGTGGGCCCGGACTAGTTTCTCGAAGCACTTCATGGTGATTGGTGTGAGTGCCACCGGGCGGTAGTCGTTTAGGCAGCTCACCGTGCTTTTCTTCGGGACTGGGATGATAGTTGAGGTTTTCAGGCAGGGTGGGACGGTGGCCTGGGACAGGGACTGGTTAAAGATGTTGGTGAAAACCCCGGCCAGCTGGTCGGCGCAGTCTCTCAGCACCCGTCCCAGGACGCCATCCGGCCCCGAGGCTTTCCTGGGGTCCACCGCCTTCAGTACGCGTCTCACTTCATGCTCTGTGAGGGTGAGGCTGCTGAGAGCTGGAGAGAGTGGTGTTTGTGTTGCGGTTACCTCCGTTCGCCCCTTGTCGAACCGGGCGTAGAAGGTGTTCAGCTTTCCCGCCAGCAGGGGGTCGTCCTCTGCGGCTGTGAGCCTGTTGGCTCTGAAGTTTGTCATCTGCTGAACCCCCTGCTACATCCGCCTGGAGTTGTTGCTCAGGAGGCATTCCTCAATCTTCTCTCTGTGCTCTGCCTTGGCCGCTTTGATTCCGCGCTTTAGGTTGGCCCTGGTGGAGCTGTACAGCGGTGTGCTCTTCCCTGCGAAGAAGGCGTTGTCCCTCTCGTTGATCAGTTTTTGGACCTTCCCAGTCATCCATGGCTTCGTGTTGGGGTAGACCCGGACCCGTTTGTCCACGGTGACTGAGTTGGTGCAGTTCACTATGTGGTTCAGAACCGACGACGTGTACTGTTCCAGGTCCTCATGCTCATATTCCTGCCATAGGGTGTCATTTAGGGATTGTATAAGGATTGTATAAGGATTGTTATAAGCATTGTTATAAGCATGTTATGATGTAATATCTTCTTATACTGATCCTGGTTTATGGTGTTGTCATTATTGAAGCTGAATATGAGGCTCAGACATTTGAGTGTCTGTTCGTTCCCTTCTCTGAATGGAGGTCACTGCCAAAGAGGGAGTTGAGCTTGGTGATGGAGGCAGAGCTCTCACCATAGCCAGTGTGACCTGCTACGACCAGGGGCTATTCAGGTGTAATGTTTCCAAACCCATCAACTCATCTATTTTATTTGCTTTGATCTCATCTTTTCTATTTGACTGTGACAAATCAGTTCACTAACATGAGCATTTTATTTGTTGTTGTTATGTGTGGTATTTTTAAGAGGAAAACCTTGTAAAGTGGCTAATATAATGGAAATGTAAAATGAAGCATATTGATTACATTTTCACCCTTTGAAACCCTATCTGCTGTACTGTATATATATAGTAACTCTGCATTAAGGAAGGAATTATTGTAATATAGGCACTGAATCAGGAGTACTTTAAAACCAATAAAAAATGGGATTAATAAACCTTGACTTCTATTTGTCCATCAACACATGTATGCCTTGTGTCAGACTAGCAACTACAGATCCAGGAAATGACCTGTCTGTAACTATCCAAACAATTACTATACTATTAATTACTATACTATTAATTACTATACTATTGACTGTCAATCATCAGAATCAGGTCACAAACTATAACATACTTTAAAAAAAAAGGAATAAATACTCTGCATCAAGAAGGATCACATCTTCCCAGACAAATGTAACAATATTTAAACAACATTTCAATTCAAAGTGTCCTTACCTAATTATGTTTGATTGATTACTAGATGATTGTTTGATACATGATGATTATCTTTGAACCAAGTCCCTGTCCCTTTACCACCAACAGGGGGCGTTTGCCCTTTGACCAGACGTATCAACCCCTTTCATCATCATCATGTATTGACCCTTTACCACCAACAGGGGGCGTTTGCCCCTTGACCAGACGTAGCATATCAACCCCTTTCATCATCATGTATTGAGTGTTATCAGAGGTGGAGTCTAGTGTTTTCTAGTGGTATACTGTGATTTCTCCCTCCCAGCCTCATATCGTTCATTTCGGAACGCCATACAAATACATCTGCGCTCCCTGTCTAACGTTATATATCTATCTATCTACTGTATATATATATATATATATATATATATATATATATATATATATATATATATATATATATATAAATGACATGTTATAAGGCTGATCTGTGCATGATAGTGCTGCATTCTGACATGTTTCATGTCGCATCTCCCCCCAAAAGTCGAGTGCTTCGTAACACAGACGGGGTGAATTTTATGAATGAAAGTGAAAGTTATGTCACCAAACGCTGTTACTTATCCTCACACATGTTTAAGTGGGTCTATGGAAATCCTTGGCCTTTCCTAGTGGGTATACGGCGTATCACGTAGACTACACCACTGGGTCCCCCCCAAAGTCCGCACCTCCTTTGGCCTGAGTCATTCTGTTCAGTTCGCTGCCCCCTGTAGGTAGCTGTAGGTACCTACACCCCCACTGACTGGAATGTAAAACTCACCACCCTAATCGCGTTACCCACTTTTAAACACTCACTTTTACATGTTGTCTCGGATCACTGCACCTGCTTTTAAGTTCACTTCCCCCTGGTCCCTGCTGTCTTTTACATATTGTATTGTAATGTATAGATGTTTTTGATACATGTGTATTATGGCATTCATGTTTTATATTGTATATATTGTGTTGTGTTTTGTGTACAGACTTGCCTCTGTTCTGCCAATTGGCCAGATCGTCATTGTAAATGAGAATTGGTTCTCAATTGACTTATCTGGTTAAATAAAGGTTAAAAATAAAATAAAAAATAAAAAATAAAAATCACAGATATAGACACATCAATTAGGCTACACATCACAATCACAGTAATTTTAAACATATATATTATTATTATTTATTAATAATACCGTATTACATCCGTAATACATCATAGGCAGAGTAGGTGCAAGGAAAGTAGGTGCAATTTCAACACCATAATCAACATCGATATTGCGCAGTTGACGTTTATGAGTTGTTGATACAGTACTAAGCATACTACAATAATACTATTACTATCATATCATATCTAACTGAACACAGACGAGGAAGAGGCGAGTTAATTGTCAGGAAAACAGTCGCTGTATGACATTGATTGGTGGGAGCCGGGGCGAGTTGTATTCGTTATACAATATATAAATCATATCATGTCAACCAAAGGCTAACTAACTCAGACCAAAACAAAATATAGGCTTATAGCAGCATAACTTGTTGATAAGTTGACAAATCAGCACACATAAATGAACGAATTTGAGGCTGACCAACGTCTGATCACCATATTGCAACATTTTAAAGTTTGAAAGTCTAACCATAGGTTTAACAGGGACATAATAGCCTATGTATGCACAGAACATATACTATCATAATCAGGACAGGAAAGAAAACATAGGCAATATTTATTTATGAGGAAGACAGGCGTAGCAGATATGTGTGCTTGGCTTGCAGAGAGGGGGTTGAATTGCATAATTTGTATTTATATGTTAAAGCACTTTGAGCTGCAACGTTTGCAGGAAAGGTGCTATACAAAAAAGGGTTATTATTATGATTATGATTATAATAATGATAATAATAATAATAATCATCATTATTATTATTATTATCATGCAAACATATCTGTTTGAGCGCGCCCTCCGAAGTTTGACCGCAGACGTAAAAAATACACCATGACGTCATAATAACCCAATAGAATGGGTTGGTGTGACAACGGCACCATGGCGTCATGATAAACCTATAATAGAATGGTTTGGTGTGATAACGGTACATACAGACTTGTATAACGGTACATGATAGAGAGATTGTCCGCGGGGATGCGAATGGGAATATATATATATAATATACCATTTCTGCTACAGTTTTCATAAGGATGAGTAGAAAAAGGAGGAATTCTTCGTTTCCACGAAGCCCCCTTTCGGTATGTTAGTTTTGTCTTCTCTTTCCATTTAATAATAATAATAATAATATCTTATATCTAATAATGTTATTAATGTTAATATTATTAATATCTAATGTATCTTGTAATGTTAGTTGATGAATCTATATATTTGTATATATTTGCATATTTACTTAAATATGTATAACGGTACATGATAGACAGACTGTCCGCGGGGATGCGAATGAGAATATATATATATATATATATATATATATATATGTATATACCATTTCTTCTACAGTTAAGGATGAGTAGAAAAAGGAGGAATTCTTCGTTTCCACAACGCCCCCTTTCGGTATGTGAGATATCTAAGAGCCAAAAGTGTGTGTTTGTGTGTGTGTGTGTGTGTGTGTGTGTGTGTGTGTCTGAGTGTGTGTGTGTGTGTATGTGTGTGTGTGTGTGTGTCTGAGTGTGTGTGTGTGTGTGTGTGTGTCTGAGTGTGTGTGTGTGTGTGTGTGTGTGTGTGTGTGTCTGAGTGTGTGTGTATGTGTGTGTCTGAGTGTGTGTGTGTGTGTGTGTGTGTGTGTGTCTGAGTGTGTGTGTGTGTGTGTGTGTGTGTGTGTGTGTGTGTGTGTGTGTGTGTGTGAGTGTGTCCGCCTCGTAATGGTAGTTGTAAGTGCAACCCGAGGCTTCAGACATATTAGGAAATCAACAAGTGTTCCACGAACTTGAACCCAGTTAAGGTCTTACAATACTCCACCTGATGACCCTGATTAGACACTTATGCATCCAGCCTGATATTGTGCATCCCCTGACCCTCGTCCTGGTGTTAGTTGCTGTGGGCGTGTCTAACCTGCTGTGGGCGTGTCTAACCTGATGTGGGCGTGTCTAACCTGCGGTGGGCGTGTCTAACCTGATGTGGGCTTGTCTAACCTGATGTGGGCGTGTCTAACCTGATGTGGGCGTGTCTAACATGATGTGGGCGTGTCTAACCTGCTGTGGGCGTGTCTAACCTGCTGTGGGCGTGTCTAACCTGCTGTCTGGCATTTTGGTTGGTTTTGGTTTGGATGTGTGGACAGTGTGTGTGTGAATCTTAACCACCTCTCTTGTCTCTAAACATCTCTGCTTATCCTGTTGTTGTTTGCATATGCCCTCTCTCACCTCTACGCTCTCTCTTTTCTTCCCCTCTTTCTGCCGACACAGTCTCCTAATAAAATCGTATATACACATACACGATAGTACGTTATCCCAATGTTGTGTCCTGCGTGACACATCAGACAGATTTCGGGATGATATGTCAACAACGGAAGATACGTTATATACCACAAGTATGACTTTCTTTGTTTAACAGAGACTTGGCAACAACCCAATGACTTCTCCCAGATGAACGAGTCTACTCCACCTGGGTCTGTTTACAACTGCCAGCCCCGTCTCACCGGCAGAGGGGGGGGTCTCGTCTCACCGGCAGAGGGGGGGGTCTCGTCTCACCGGCAGAGGGGGGGGTCTCGTCTCACCGGCAGAGGGGGGGGGTCTCGTCTCACCGGCAGAGGGGGGGGTCTCGTCTCACCGGCAGAGGGGGGGGGTCTCGTCTCACCGGCAGAGGGGGGGGTCTCCTCTTACCGGCAGAGGGGGGGGTCTCGTCTCACCGGCAGAGGGGGGGGTCTCGCGATAATCCACCGCGAGTCCTGGAAGGTCTCTCCTGTCACTCTGCCAGTGTCTCATTCTTTTGAGTCTGTGGCTCTACAACTAAATGGACCTACCCATGGGCGTCAGCAGCTTTTTGAATGTGGGGGGGACCCCCAAATTTTTTTAAATAGTAGATTCAATTTCCTGCATTCTGGTGCGTTTTACACCCAAAATAATCTCCCTCTTTCTTTGTTTTTCCTTGGAGCTGGCATGGTCTGCAATTACTGACTACTATTATGTTTTGGTTTAACTCACAGAGGCCTGACACTGACACGTGGCACTTTTTAGGTACTTTATTAAATATGAAGATTCAAAAATAATCAAAGAGTGAATTAGAAAAGAATGAGGTAACTTTGAGTCAACAAATTGAATAAAAAGTTATGAGGAAACATAAAATATGTACCTAGGCTACTCAGAGCCTATTACAATCAAACTTAGCCCTCTTCAGTGCATTGCAGAGCATACAACTATAACAAACAAACAAAATCAAAGAGTGAATTAGAGCTGTCTCCACTGCCCCTGCCTGCTGCCCCTGCCTCTGACTCACTCTCACTCTCAACCACCTATATCAGGAGAAATGGGGATGCATTGAGCACTTGTTCATATTGTTTTTCTCTAATAGAACATTTGACATAGAAATACAATCATCAATACAAAAAATACAATCACAAGCATTTTAGAAATAGAAAAATAAATGGAACAGGTGTTTTCTTCTTATTTTTTAACCCTAGCTCAAGCAATCAGATGCTAAATTGATTCTTTGGGTGGGTGCAATGGCCAAATTAAATAGTGCAAATGCTCAGGGCAATGAACACGGGCAGGAGATGCAATAATGACAGGACAGGTAAGCACTGTGAGGTGTTTGTCGCCATTCTGTGCTTTTGATGACATTTCGCCTGTGTCTGTTCTGCATTTAAACATGTCTAACCGCACTAGTAATGCCTAACAAAACTGCTAGTGCCATATAGCTGATCTAGCTCGTATTTGGTTGCTAGTAGGCTATGCTAATTCTATTGCTAATACAGAGAATGTCTCATAAGGTGCTAACATTCTTATCAGAAAAGCTGGCTGTGTTTGACCTTGGGAGAACGCAATGTTGCTGTTTGGCCACTCACGGGAAAACTTGGATGACTTTGACTTACTTTTCTCTTCTTAGAAAAAAAAAATCCTTATATCCATCTTGGTGGATGATCTAAATATAGTCTTGCCTCAGTCTGAATGTTTTGAATCTGCGTGCGTGTCTGATGCTGCGTGCCGTTAAAAACAGAAGTAAAACGCGGAGTGGATTTCTGGATATGGGCAATCCCCTACTCATAAAGTGGAACGGATTTGATTGTGAAGCAATGAAAATAACGCTGACCAGTCATGCAACATATTTTTGATGGCAAATGTGGGGGGGTCCAAACGACCTTGTTTCAAAGGTGGGGGGGACACGTCCCCCCCCAAATATATGGTGGTGACGCCCATGGACCTACCCCAACTGCTTTAGTTAATATCTACCGCCCACCCAAACCAAACAAGGATTTCTTTGATGAATTCAACACATTTCTCACCCACATCTGTTCACTCTCATCCAACATAATTCTGTTAGGTGATTTAAATATTCACATGGATAATAGTAATCATGCTCTCACTAAGGACTTCATCTCTTGCCTGGACAGTTTTGGTCTCCAACAATATATTGATTTCCCTACCCATTCTAAAGGTCATATTTTGGACTTGGTCTGTTGCTCAGGTGTCACTCCCCTCAACTTTTCTGCTGTTGACCTCCCCATCTCTGACCACATGCTTGTTTCATTTAACTTAAGTTTGTCTCTATCCAAAACCAAACAGTCACGTACTATGTCCTTCCGCAACATCAGACATAATAATTTAGCAGATCTCATAACAGGCATCGACACTTTCCCCATCATCACCCCCCCATGCACCCCTGATCAGCTCGTCTCTCATTACAATGATGGACTCCAAACTCTGCTGGACTCACTCGCCCCCCTCAAAACCCGGACTGTCTCATTCCCCCATTCTGCCCCCTGGTTTTCCCCTCACCTACGTCTGCTGAAAGCCAAAGGACGTCAGCTGGAGCGGCTTTCAAGAAAAACCGGTCTCACTGTTCACAAACAGATGCACCATGCCCACATCCTCCTTTACAAAGACGCCCTCTCCTCAGCCAAATCCCAATATCTTACAGACAAAATCACTGCTGGTGCTGGTAACACCAGGGCCCTGTTCTCAGTGGTCAACAACTCACTCCGCCCCCCCGACTCCCTTCCCCCACACTTCTACTCCACTGACCACTGTAACTCTCTGATGTCATTTTTCAACTCAAAAATAGCCAACATCCACCAGCAACTGACCCCTCTTATGTCCAGTTGTCCATCTCCCCTATCTCCCCATCCCCCCCTCTCTGTACCTCTCTCCTGCTTCCATCTCCCCTCTGCTGCCGATTTATCTAAACTCATCCGGAAATCCAAGCCATCCACCTGCCAACTTGACCCCCTGCCCTCCTCCCTGGTCATAGCCTCCCTCCCCTCTCTCCTGCCCCTGATAACTACAATCATCCATTCCTCCCTCACCTCTGGTTCTGTCCCATCATCTCTCAAATCCGCAGCTGTAACACCAATTCTGAAGAAACCTGGTTCAGACCCCAACATCTTCAATAACCTCCGTCCCATCTCCAACCTGCCATTTCTTTCAAAAATCTTGGAAAAAGTGGTGGCTTTACAGATTCATACTCATCTCTCTAACAATAACCTCTACGAACAGTTCCAGTCTGGCTTCCGCCCCCTTCATAGCACAGAAACAGCCCTCCTCAAAATCACAAATGACCTCCTGATGGCAGCTGACTCCGGACTCTTATCCATCCTCATCCTACTCGATCTGAGCGCCGCTTTCGATACTATATCGCACTCCACCCTCCTTAACCGTTTAGCCTCCATTGGTATATCTGACACCCCTCTACACTGGTTCCATTCCTATCTCTCTGGCCGCACTCAGGTTATACAGTTAAAATCATTCACATCCCATCCGGCCCCCCTCTCCTCTTGTGTTCCCCAGGGCTCTGTCCTTGGCCCTATCCTCTTCATCATCTACCTCCTCCCACTTGGTCTGATTTTCCGTAAATACAACATCCATTTCCACTGTTATGCGGACGACACCCAGCTCTACGTTTCCTCCAAACCCACTTCCACCCTCCCTCCCTAGTCCCTCTGTGCCTGTCTACATGAACTTAAATCCTGGTTCACTTCAAATCTCCTCAAACTAAACAGTAATAAAACAGAGGTAATTCTCATTGGCTCCAAATCCACACTCACCAAGCACCCCAGTTTCACCCTCAACATAGACAACTCCTTGGTTTCCCCCTCCCCCCAGGTTAAGAGTCTGGGTGTCGTCCTCGACAGCACCCTTTCATTCCACTCCCACGTCAACAACACCATCCGGTCTGCTTACTTCCATCTTCGTAATATCAACCGCCTCCGCCCTTCACTCACTCCCAACAGCGCCGCAATCCTGGTCCACTCCCTCGTCACTTCCCGCCTAGATTACTGTAATTCCCTTCTCTTTGGTCTCCCCCACAAACTGCTCCACAAGATCCAACTGGTCCAGAACGCTGCTGCCCGTATTGTCACCAGAACCCCTGTCATCAGTCACATCACCCCCATTCTACACCAACTCCACTGGCTCCCCATCAAACACCGCATCGACTACAAAATCCTTCTCCATACTTTCAAGGCCATCCATAACCTCGCCCCTCCATACCTGTCCGACCTCCTCCACATCAACATTCCCACCCGGTCCCTCAGGTCTGCCTCCTCCATCAACCTGACCGTCCCCCCAGCCCGTCTGTCCACCATGGGGTTTAGAGCCTTCAGCCGCTCCGCCCCTCGCCTCTGGAACTCCCTCCCCCCCGACATCAGGAACATTGACTCTATCATCTCATTCAAAACCCACCTCAAAACCCACCTGTTTACGCAGGCATACCCGTGTTGATTTACTTTTCCCGTGCTGCTCTGCTGCTGGCTATGTTTTATACTGTATATTTCTATGTATTTTGTGTTTTGAATTTTGTGGCTGTTTTTAGATTTGTTGTTGTACGGCGACCTTGAGTGCCATGAAAGGCGCCATATAAATAAAATGTATTATTATTATTATTATTATTATATATATATATACCATTTCTTTTACAGTTAAGGATGAGTAGAAAAAGGAGGAATTCTTCGTTTCCACAACGCCCCCTTTCGGTATGTTAGCTTTGTCTTCTCTTTCCATTTAATAATAATAATAATAATATATATATTATATCTAATAATGTTATTCATGTTAATATTATTAATATCTAATGTATCTTTTAATGTTAGTTGATGAATCTATATATTTGTATATATTTGCATATTTACTTAAATCGTATAGTATTTTTTATAAGAAAAAAACGAAAAATGCTATGTGACTCATCTGGTGTTGGGTTTGTGTGCTACGTTGTAGGACTCTTGCCTTCATCCCCCCCAAGAGGCCCCAGTGGAACGTCACTCACCGCCTGGCCCTCTTCCCCTGATGAATGACATGCCATCTCCTCCCGGTGTAGTCTTCCCTCCTATACCGGTCCGACTGCGCCACCATGCTCTTTGTGGCAATACAACACCCATAGGTGGAAGTCACATGGGCTCCTCTCACATGGGCTCCCTAACCCTCATGTCTGGCTTCCCAGCCGGCCGGCCTTCCCCCCCTCCACGCCCGTTGCCTAAGCGCCCCGGCCCTTGCCTTCCAGATCCGGGTAATCTTGAATGTCTCGAACCAGAGCTAATAAAGGCAGTGCTTCTCATGAAAAGTTTACAGGAAGAAGAGAGGGTACTGGAAGGATACTGTAGGATGCTGGAAGAGGATACTAAAGAGGAGGACCACATAAAGGTTGTTAAGAGAGAAAACCTTTTCAATCAAAAAGAAGCAACATTAATGAAAGAAGAGGAGAAAAGGAAAGAAAGAGAGAAAAAGAAGAATGAGATACTTCTACAGTTAAGGAGGGGTAGAAAAAGGAGGAATTCTTCGTTTCCACGACGCCCCCTTTCGGTATGTTAGCTTTGTCTTCTCTTTCCATTTATTTATTAATATCTAATGTATCTTTTAATGTTAGTTGATGAATCTATATATTTGTATATATTTGCATATTTACTTAAATCGTATAGTATTTTTTATATTATTTAGTTATTTTGTTTATCTTTGTGGACTGTATGGCTTATTCTTGTTTTATTATGTCGTTTATATTATTGCTATTGTGTTTTATTGATTACTATTGTTTTTTTTGTTTTTTTCATGCTGTGTGGATATTTTAAAGCACTTCGGGCCGGTTTCAGAGACAAGGCTTAAGCCTAGTCCTGGACTAAATCACACTTTCAATGTAAAATCTCCATTGAAGATGTTTTTTAGTCTAGGATTAGGCTTAAGCCTTGTCTGTGAAACCGGCTCTTCGAGTTGCAAAGTTTGCAGGAAAAGTGCTTTTCAAATAAATATTATTATTATTATTATTATTATTATTATCATTATTATTATTATTATTATTATTATTATTATTATTATTATTATTATTATGCCAATGCTATGACACTAAGGTACCCAGCAAACACAGCCAAGTTGTTGCCTGTGTGTTAACCTCCTGTGAGGTTGCAACGTTGTTAGAAGGTAGCCAATGAAATGCTACTTTAATACTACTGAGGGTCGCGACAACGTAACTGCGGAGACTTTAGCCTTTAGCCCATCTGGTAGGCTTCCAACATGTTGCCACACTACAGCCGACTATTCCGAGAATGTTGTCCACAACCTCACCACAGCCTAACTTCAAGGTTCAACTGTGTTTGCTGGGTATAGCCAATATTTTCTCCATGTAGTTGAGTAATAGAATTCGTTTGGAATTGTGGATTTATTTTGTCAGATTTTTTTTTTAAAGAAAAAAACGAAAAATGCTATGTGACTCATCTGGTGTTGGGTTTGTGTGCTACGTTGTAGGACTCTTGCCTTCATCCCCCCCAAGAGGCCCCAGTGGGACGTCACTCACCGCCTGGCCCTCTTCCCCTGATGAATGACATGCCATCTCCTCTTGGTGTAGTCTTCCCTCCTATACCGGTCCGACTGCGCCACCATGCTCTTTGTGGCAATACAACACCCATAGGTGGAAGTCACATGGGCTCCTCTCACATGGGCTCCCTAACCCTCATGTCTGGCTTCCCAGCCAGCCGGCCTTCCCCCCCTCCACGCCCATTGCCTAAGCGCCCCGGCCCTTGCCTTCCAGATCCGGGTAATCTTGAATGTCTCGAACCAGAGCTAATAAAGGCAGTGCTTCTCATGAAAAGTTTACAGGAAGAAGAGAGGGTACTGGAAGGATACTGTAGGATGCTGGAAGAGGATACTAAAGAGGAGGACCACATAAAGGTTGTTAAGAGAGAAAACCTTTTCAATCAAAAAGAAGTAACATTAATGAAAGAAGAGGAGAAAAGGAAAGAAAGAGAGAAAAAGAAGAATGAGATACTTCTACAGTTAAGGAGGGGTAGAAAAAGGAGGAATTCTTCGTTTCCACGACGCCCCCTTTCGGTATGTTAGCTTTGTCTTCTCTTTCCATTTAATAATAATAATAATATCTTATATCTAATAATGTTATTCATGTTAATATTATTAATATCTAATGTATCTTTTAATGTTAGTTGATGAATCTATATATTTGTATATATTTGCATATTTACTTAAATCGTATAGTATTTTTTATATTATTTAGTTATTTTGTTTATCTTTGTGGACTGTATGGCTTATTCTTGTTTTATTATGTAGTTTATATTATTGCTATTGTGTTTTATTGATTACTATTGTTTTTTTTGTTTTTTTATGCTGTGTGGATATTTTAAAGCACTTCGAGTTGCAAAGTTTGCAGGAAAAGTGCTTTTCAAATAAATATTATTATTATTATTATTATTATTATTATTATTATGCCAATGCTATGACACTAAGCAGCAAACACAGCCAAGTTGTTGCCTGTGTGTTAACCTCCTGTGAGGTTGCAACGTTGTTAGAAGGTAGCCAATGAAATGCTACTTTAATACTACTAAGGGTCGCGACAACGTAACTGCGGAGCCTTTAGCCTTTAGCCCATCTGGTAGGTGCCTTCCAACATGTTGCCACACTACAGCCGACTATTCCGAGAATGTTGTCCACAACCTCACCACAGCCTAACTTCAAGGTTCAACTGTGTTTGCTGGGTATAGCCAATATTTTCTCCATGTAGTTGAGTAATAGAATTCGTTTGGAATTGTGGATTTATTTTGTCCGATTTTTTTTTTAAAGAAAAAAACGAAAAATGCTATGTGACTCATCTGGTGTTGGGTTTGTGTGCTACGTTGTAGGACTCTTGCCTTCATCCCCCCCAAGAGGCCCCAGTGGGACGTCACTCACCGCCTGGCCCTCTTCCCCTGATGAATGACATGCCATCTCCTCCCGGTGTAGTCTTCCCTCCTATACAGGTCCGACTGCGCCACCATGCTCTTTGTGGCAATACAACACCCATAGGTGGAAGTCACATGGGCTTTAAAGAAAAAAACGAAAAATGCTATGTGACTCATCTGGTGTTGGGTTTGTGTGCTAAGTTGTAAGGCTGTGTTTGGAATGGCATACTAGCATACTACTCATACTAGATTTTAGTATGCCAGAGCGTTCACACTGTACAGTATGCGAGATCTGACTAGCTAAAATGTTTATGAGTAGTATGTAAAAAAATCTGTAAATCTTTTTACAACTTGTTTAGCTATTAAGTTCTGACTATGTCGAAGTAGTATCTACGGGTATCTACGGTAACTAAGGTAACGTCAGATCAGATACATACATCACATTTTTGGAATATATATGGTTACTTTCTCACCTGAAAACATATTAAAACTTCATAAAATGACATGTTAACACTTGTAGAGCCAAAATTACAGCTTTTAGCCAATATTTTTTTAAATAGAGGATTTAAAATCCCCGCTCCTGGACCGGCGAAATGCATTCTGGGATGCAGTATGCATACTGCAGTGTAAACGGTTGGCTGGTATTGGCATACTTATTATGAATTTAGTAGGCAGTATACAGTATATACTCATTGAGTATGCTAGTATGCAGTATGCTAGTATGCCATTTCGAACACAGCCTAAGCCTTAGTGCTTTTTCTTTCCACAGAGAATTGACTCTTGCCTTCATCCCCCCCAAGAGGCCCCAGTGGGACGTCACTCACCGCCTGGCAAAGAAAAGAAAGAGATTGAAAAGGAGGAGAAACGTCGACAGAAGGAGGAGAAACTGAAATCAGAGGAGGCAAAAAAGCAAGCGAAAGTGAAGTTGGAGGAAGAAAAAAAGCAACAGAAAGAGAATAAGAAAAAGCAAGAGAAAGAGAAGAAAGAGAAAGAGAAGAGCCTTGAGCAAAAAAAGAAAGAGATTGAAAAGGAGGAGAAACGTCGACAGAAGGAGGAGAAACTGAAATCAGAGGAGGCAAAAAAGCAAGCGAAAGTGAAGTTGGAGGAAGAAAAAAAGCAACAGAAAGAGAATAAGAAAAAGCAAGAGAAAGAGAAGAAAGAGAAAGAGAAGGAAGAGAAGATTAGACTAGAGGAGGAAAAAAAGAACGCAAAAGAGAGAATAAAGAAACTTGAAAATGAGAATAAGGAGAAGGAAAAGGAAAATAAAAGGTTTGCAGAAGAAGAGAAAAGGAGACTAAAGACTGAAAAGAAAATACAGAAGAAAGACAAGAAAAAGAAAGAGAAGGAACAAAAGAGAAGGGGGGAGAGGGTGGTGGGCTGATAGGCACCCCTCTCAGGGTGGTGGTGTGGTGGGGAGGGTGGTGGGCTGATAGGCACCCCTCTCAGGGTGCTGGGGTAGTGGAGGGCAGAGGGGAGGGTGGTGGTGGGAGGGTGATGGTGGTGGAGAGGGAAGGGTGGTGGGAGGAGAGGGGAGGGTGATTGGGGAGAGGAGAGGGTGGTGGAGGGAGAGGGGAGGGTGGTGGGGGAGGGTGATGGTGGTGGAGAGGGGAGGGTGGTGGGGGGAGAGGGGAGGGTGGTGGGGGGAGAGGGGAGGGTGGTGGAGGGACAGGAGAGGGTGGTGGAGGGAGAGGGGAGGGTGGTGGGGGGAGAAAGGGGGGTGGTGGGGGAGAGGGGAGGGTGATGGGGGAGAGGGGAGGGTGGTGGAGGGAGAGGGGAGAGTGGGGGGAGAGGGGAGAGGGGAGGGTGGGGGGATGGCTCCATCTCTTCCTAGCATCGCCATAATGATGTTCTCATGTGGTGTGTGGTGTGTGGTGTGTGGTGTGTGAGTGTGTGAGTGTGTGTGTGTGTGTGTGTGTGTGTGTGTGTATTAGTGGTAGAAATGGAGGCGTTTCGCCTGGACAGGCACACAAAATCAAAGTGCATTATCGGTTCAGGAGAAGATATAGATTTTTTACCTGGGTTGTTTCCTGTGTTCCCCAGACCTTTTAAAGACTGGTAGTAATGATGTGTGAATGGCACTAGAGTACCAGAGTACTAGACTATCAACGGAAGATAAAACAGTATCAGGAGAGGAGAGAGGAGAAGAAGCAAGAGAAAGAGAAATGGGAGGAACAGAAAAAAATTGCTAAAATTGAACTTGCGATGCAAAAAATAAAGGAGGCAGATATGAAAATAAAAGACTGGGAGGAGCAACAGAGAAAGAGAGAAAATGAGAAGGAGAGGGAGGAAAAGAAATGTGTATTAGAGGAAAAGGAGGCAGAAGAGAGAAATGAGAAGGAGAAGGACGAAAAGAAACGTGCATTAGAGGAAAAGGAGGCAGAAGAGAGAAATGAGAAGCAGGACAGACCAAAAACAACGTCAAAGGAGCTACTCAGAGAGAAGATGGCAGAGACCTATGAAAGGGCAAGACTCAAAGCCAAAGAGGAGAGTGAAGATGTGAAACAACACTGATAGTCCGGGAGCCAAAGCTTCTTTTTTTAATTTTTTTTATGAACCTTGTTTTGTCAGGTAAAGTTTTTTTCTCTGCTGTTTCTTGTTGCTTGGGGGTACCTCTTCAAAATACAGGAAGGTGCCCTGTGATAGCCCTTGTGCATTTCAGATATTAACCCCTTCATGCCCGAAATGCCAAATATTCATGCAAAATACTCAAATCAAATGCATCAAATTTATGTTCACTCATGTTTACTCATACTCATGTATGTACAATGTATTTTTTGTGTTACTATTCATTAATTTGAAAGATTTTTTTTAAGTAAGTAAGTAAGTAAGTAAAGCTTTATTTATATAGCACCTTTCATACAAGAAATGCAGCTCAAAGTGCTTTACAACAGGAATAAGAACATAAAGTAAGGCAGTGGCTTGGTCGAGGACTACCAATGGCTGATAGTTCGTACTCAGCTTTCAGGACTTTGATGACAGAGCCTTTTCCCAACCCATAGTAAGACGCTACGGTGTTGCATCCCGATATGGCATTACATTCATACATGGGCTGATGAAAGGTTCTTGACAATTTCTTGTGAATGCTTGGCCAGTGTCGACTTGATTTAGTATAATAGTGGTCCACTGTTGCCCTTTCCTTGCGGGGGGATTCCATGATGAGTGGTACATCCAGTCCTGCCTGAAGGTGATGGTGAAGGAGGAGGACAAACACGTCTGTGTGGTCAGAAACCACAGAGATTTGAGGGGCTTCTCCAGCACACATCAGGACTTGTTGGACAATGATGGTGTCAACTTCTTCCTGCTGATCTTCTTGATCATAGTGGTTCCTTCTTTCTTCCATCTTGATCTCGATGGGTCATGGGTCCTCCCCTGTCACCACCAACTTGTGTTTGTTGGTGCTCCGTAGATGGAAAAGCCTGTCTTGGGTCAGTTCCTCATATAATAATAATAATACTAATAATAATAATAATAATAATAATAATAATAATAATAATAATACACTACCGTTCAAAAGTTTGGGGTCACCCAGACAATTTCGTGTTTTCCATGAAAACTTGCACTTTTATTTATCAAATGAGTTGCAAAATGAATAGAAAATATAGTCTAGACATTGACATGGATAGAAATAATGATTTTTATTTGAAATAATAATTTTGTCCTTCAAACTTTGCTTTCGTCAAAGAATGCTTGCTTTGCAGCAATTACAGCATTGCAGACCTTTGGCATTCTAGCGGTTAATTTGTTGAGGTAATCTGAAGAAATTTCACCCCACGCTTCCTGAAGCACCTCCCTTGATGGGCACTTCTTGCGTACCATACGGTCAAGCAGCTCCCACAACAGCTCAATGGGATTGAGATCTGGTGACTCCGCTGGCCACTCCATTACAGACAGAATACCAGCTGCCTGCTTCTTCATTAAATAGTTCTTGCATAATTTGGAGGTGTGCTTTGGGTCATTGTCCTGTTGTAGGAGGAAATTGGCTCCAATCAAGTGCTGTCCACAGGGTATGGCATGGCGTTGCAAAATTTAGTGATAGCCTTCCTTATTCAAAATCCCTTTTAGCATGTACAAAAGCAGCCCCAGACCATCACATTACCTCCACCATGCTTGACAGGTGGCGTCAGGCACTCTTCCAGCATCTTTTCACTTGTTCTGCGTCTCACAAATGTTCTTCTGTGTGATCAAAACACCTCAAACTTCGATTTGTCTGTCCATAACACTTTTTTCCAATCTTCCTCTGTCCAATGTCTGTGTTCTTTTGCCCATATTAATCTTTTCCTTTTATTGGCCAGTCTCAGATATGGCTTTTTCTTTGCCACTCTGCCTAGAAGGCCAGCATCCCGGAGTCGCCTCTTCACTGTAGACGTTGACACTGGCGTTTTGCGGGTACCATTTAATGAAGCTGCCAGTTCAGGACCTGTGAGGCGTCTATTTCTCAAACTAGAGACTCTAATGTACTTGTTTTCTTGCTCAGTTGTGCACCGGGGCCTCCCACTTCTCTTTCTACTCTGGTTAGAGCCTGTTTGTGCTGTTCTCTGAAGGGACTAGTACACACCGTTGTAGGACATGTTCAGTTTCTTGGCAATTTCTCACATGGAATAGCCTTCATTTCTAAGAACAAGAATAGACTGTCGAGTTTCATATGAAAGTTATCTTTTTCTGGCCATTTTGAGAGTATAATCGAACCCACAAATGTGATGCTCCAGAATTTCAGGGGTCGGGAACCTTTTTGACTGGGAGAGCCATAAAAGCCAAATATTTCTAAATGTATTTCATTGAGAGCCATATAGTATTTTTAACATATAATAAATTAAATATGTCTTACTTTTAATGCGATTTCTGGTGCTGCATGGTTTTGCTGATGTCCTTGTAGTCTGGTTCATACGTGGTGAGGTTGAGCTTCATGCAGGCGTTGAGGCTTCCATCAGTTAAACGTGAGCGTAGGTTGGTCTTAATGTTCCTCATATGCGAGAATGACTGCTCACATACATACAGTATGTAGAGCCAAACATGGTCAATACGGCAATACTAACACGCTGCATTGTGTGGTATGTCACAGGAAGCTCGTTCCAAGTTTTCAGAATCAGCTGGTCTTCAGGTTGAAGTTTTTTCATTTCTGTCCACTTGTGTTCCCTCGCCAGCTCTGCTCGCTGTCGCGCAAGACTTTCCAACTCTCCATTAAGTGTCTTGAACTTACTCATCCACATGTCTGATGCCTTCAGGTCAGCAACTTCCAGCTCAAAGTCTCCCATAGAGACCCCAGGGATGCATGTCAGGTCGATTTTGTCCACTGCACACTCATGTGGATGAGTGATGAACTTGAAAAGACCAGTGCGCGCACGAAATTCTCCAAAACGTGCTTTGAATGACTGCAGGAGATTGGACGTAAAGCCAGCTAGCTGCTGGAGATCCAGATGTTGAGTGGAGTCACTTGCTAAGCATGCATCTCTAAATTGTTGCAGTGTTACAAAGTGCAGAAGACGACCTGTTTCCATGTCCCTGAGAAAGACTTCCAGCTTGCTTTCAAATGCAAACACTGCTTGTTGAAGGGATGAGATTGTATTTCCAATACCTTGCATTTTCACATTGAGCTGGTTCAGATGGCCTGTTATGTCCACGAGATAGTGAAACTGCAGGAGCCAGTCAGTGTTGTCTAGCTCAGGATGCTTGACGCCTTTCATTTGAAGAAAAGTCCGGATTTCACTCAGGCAAGCTGCAAAACGGCTGAGCACCTTTCCCCTTGACAACCAACGCACGTTGCTGTGTAAAAGCAGACTGGGATAATGATTCCCAACTTCTTCTAACAGAGCTTTAAACTGGCGATCATTTAAAGCTCGGGCAACAATGAAGTTGACCACTCGAATGACCAGCGACATCACCTCACCTAGCTCCTGGCCACACGTCTGAGCGCAAAGCGCCTCCTGGTGCAGGATGCAATGAAAACATAGGATGGCTCTCTTTTCATGTTCACGGAGAAGCGCTACAAAGCCTTTGTTCTTCCCCAACATACAGGGTGCACCATCAGTACAGACAGAAATAAGTTTATCCATCGGCAGTTTTTTTTCTTTAGCAAACTCCATGAAAGACGTGAATAAATCCTCTCCTCTGGTTGTCCCTTTCATTGGCAAAACAGCCAAGCTTTCCTCACGCAGTGTGTCACCTGCAGCATACCTGGCAAATATACTGAACTGAGATAGATGGCTAACATCTGTTGACTCATCTAACGCGAGAGAAAAGTATGTCCCGGCGTTTATGTCCTTAATTTGTGTTTCCTCAACTTGATTTGCCATCATGATGCTACGATCGTGAACAGTTCTTGCTGACAGAGGCATGTATTTTATTCGTTTGATTATCTTGTCTTTATTTGGGAAGTCATCAAACAGTTCATTGGCCACATCAAGCATGAATGTTTTGGCATACTCGCCATCTGTGAATGGCTTTCCATTCCTGACTATTGCCAAAGCACCCGCAAAGCTAGCGGAATTCCCGTCACCTTGCTTGGTCCACCCACGCAGTTGCTGTTGACTCGTCTGCACTTTCCGCTGTAGCTCCTCGCATGCCTTTTTCCTGCTGTCCCCCGCTGGATATTTCGATGCAAATGAAGCATGATGCGTATCGAAGTGCCGCTTTATATTTGACCGTTTCATCGATGCAATTTTATCATTGCATATTAGACATACTGCAGATCCTGCGATCTCCACAAATGCAAATTCCTCTGTCCACGCAGCCTGGAATGCACGGTAATCATCGTCTTTTTTTCTTTTTGCCATCTTTCTCGTTACAAGGGTTGAAGCGTATAAGCTAGTTCACTATCTGATCAAATTGTTTTTTATTTATTCACCTTTACAACGACCTCTGACACTCTCACGAGACATTGGTTCCCGACCCACGGGTCACGGGTCATGGGTCCCGTGAAGAGTCCCGTGAAATGTAACTTCAAAACTAATTTCTGTTTACTTTAAAATGACACAGTATTATTACGCAATATCACAAGTATTTTAAAATCAGTTCCAAACAGCATTTTTTTTTTTTTTTTTTTTTTTACTTTTCAACCCAATTGTCTGGGAGCCATATGCCGTCACCGGAAGAGCCATATATGGCTCGCGAGCCATAGGTTCCCGACCGCTGCTCCAGATACTCAACTAGCTCAAAGGAAGGCCATTTGTATAGCTTCTCTAACCAGCAAAACTGTTTTCAGCTGTGCTAATGTAATTGCACAAGGGTTTTCAAGGTTTTTCTAATCATCCATTAGCTTTTAACGCGATTAGCAAACACAATGTACCATTAGAACGCTGGAGTGACGGTTGCTGGAAATGGGCCTCTACACACCTATGTAGATATTCCATTAAAAACCAGATGTTTGCAGCTAGAATAGTCATTTTCCACATTAACAATTTATAGAGTGTATTTCTGATTAATTTAATGTTATCTTCATTGAAAAAAACTGTGCTTTTCTTTAAAAAATACGAAAATTTCTAAGTGACCCCAAACTTTTGAACGGTAGTGTACATTAGACTTATATAGAGCTTTTCTAGACACTCAAAGACGCTTTACAAACTGAAAAGATTGAGTAGTAATAATAAAAAGAAACAAAAGGTAAATAGAAGTATAGGGGCCTAATTGAGGTAGTGCGTTCTAGAGGGACGGGGCTGTGGCTGAAAAGGCCCTATCACCCCAGGTCTGGAGCTTGGTCCTGGTGGTCTTGAGGGTGGTTTGGTCATCAGACCTGAGGCAACGGGAGGGGGTGTGGAGGGGCACGAGGTCGGCAAGGTAGGAAGCGGCCAGATTGTTGATGGCTTTGTAAGTGGTGAGTAGGATTTTGAATTGGATCCTGTATTTTACCGGGAGCCAGTGTCACTGCAGGACAGGGGTGATGTGGTCACAGCAGCAAGTGGAGGTGAGCAGACGGGCAGCAGAGTTCTGGACGTATTGGAATTTGTTTAGGATGTTATTGTTGTTAAACCGTAGGGGATGCTGTTGCAGTAGTCGAGTCGGGAAGTCATGAAGGTCGTGGATGAGAGTTGCAGCAGCGGAAAAGGACAGGGAGGGTCGGGTGCAGGCAATGTGGGAAAAAAGCTGATTTAGTGACCTGGTTGGCATGGGGAAGGAACGAGAGGGTGGGGTCAAAGTTGATGCTTGGGGTCAAAGATGAGGTTGCGGACGTGGTTGGGGGGGGTTACGGTGAAGCCATCGATGTTGAGTGAGAATGTCTGGGTGGAACGGGTGAGGGACTTTGGGCCGATGATGAGGATTTCCGATTTATTGCAGTTGAGTTTCAGAAAATGTTATTGTATCCATGATTTTATGTCGTTGAGGCAGGTAGTGAGAATGGAGTGGGTGTTAGGGGAGATGGTTTTGGAGGAGAGGTAGAGTTGGGTGTCATCAGCATAGCAGTGGAAGCGGAGGCTATGGCGGCGGAGGACCTGTCCAAGGGGAAGGATGTACAGGATGAAGAGGAGGGGGCCTAGCACTGAACCCTGGGGGACACCGTGGGTGACTGGAGCAGTGGAGGATTTACTGTTATTTATTGATGTCTGTCTGAGAGATAGGACTTGAACCAGGAGAGGGCGGTGCCGGTTATGCCAATGTGTTGGAGACGGGCGAGGAGGATGGAATGGTTGATGGTGTCAAAGGTGGCGCTGAGGTCGAGGAGGATGAGGATGGTGAGGTGGCAGAAAGGAGTATGTCATTGGTGATTTTTAGTAGTGCTGTTTCAGTGCTGTGTTTGGAATGGAAGCCAGATTGGAATGGTTCATACAGGTTATTGCAGTCGAGGTGGGATTTGAGTTGTGCAGCAACAACTTTCTCAAGGATTTTGGACAGGAAGGTGAGATTGGAAATGGGTCGGTAGTTGTTGGGGGTGTCAGGGGCGAGACCGGGTTTTTTAAGTATGGGTGTAATAGCAGCGAGCTTGAGGGCAGGGGGGACAATGCTGGTGGACAGGGAGAAGTTCATTATGTTTGTGATAAGTGGGGTGAGTGTGGGGAGACAGGCCTTGACTAGGGAGGAGGGAATGGGGTCCAAGGCACAGATTGAGGACTTCATGCTGGTGACTGTGTATATAATAATAATAGGTTCAGCTGTTTCTTGTTGTAAATGGATGACGAGACAACCTTCTGGGCCGGTAGCTTTGTTGATAGGAGGAGATGATTACGCTTTATGGAACTCGAAGCTTCCATAACGCTTTTATACAACGGTTACCACGTTTATCTATCAATATTTCACAAAAGAAAGACAAGACAAACTTTTAATTAATGTATTTGAATGGAACTATGTTTTATTGTAAGTGTATTAATCCTCTGAACAGTTGTTTATTGGTTGCTAAGCAACAGTAAGAATGTAACTTCGATAACGGTAATATATACAAACGCGGAGTAATATGAAAAGATGTGTCAACATTCCATTTAGCCGTGCGTATATCATGGATATCAGCACGGCTAGAACGCAAACTGACCAATAGAGACAATGGACCGGATCTATCCGTTGTATAATGGGGAGTGTGTCTATGTTCCCACAGCCCGATGGTCCCACAGCCCAATGGTCCCACGGCCAATGTTCCCACATTTCTAAGTAATCTAACTAACCCTAGCCCTAGCCCTAGCCCTAATCCTAACCCTAACACTGACCCTAACACTGACCCTAACCCTAACCCTAGCCCACCTATGAAATATTAGAAATGTGGGACCATTGGGCTGTGGGACCATTGAGTTATGGGAACATAGGGATGACCCAGTATAATGTTTCTTGTTGACCCCTGTCTCTCTGACATCTCTGGTGACGGACTTGGGCCCGATCCCGATTCCCTTTCCTACCCCTACAGCTCGTTTTGGAGTGCCACTCGCTTTAGAGCCTCTGAACAGAGCCACAAGGCATAGTGGTTGAAATCTTTCCCTAAGAAAAGACAAGACTGACTTCATACCTGTCAGACAGTGACGTCTACCTCATCTTCGACAGGTACTATGGCCGTTGGGCCCAGGGGCTGAGGCTGTTCTTGCCCGTTTTACTGTGCTCTCAACTTCGCTCCATGTAGGGGGCCTTGTTTCCATCTGGTGCTCAGGTGGTTGGATTGGTGGCATGTCATCCGGAATGCTGGCTGGCACATGCCTCTGGTTGTCAGAGTAGGTCTTCCTCAGGTGCTCCTCTAGTTCCCTTATGGGTACTTTGAGGGTCCCTGTTTTCTCCTTGACAAAGAGGTCTTTGACGAACTTGTAGGGATCTCTGTAGAAGGCAGTCCTCGTTCGCTCTTTCTTCTTGTGTTGCTTTCTCAAGCATTCTGCTCTTCGCAGTGTTGCAAGACGCCGCTTGATGTCGGCCTGTAGTGCCTCAAGTCCTTTCCTTTCCACTTCTGTGGCCTTCTTCCACTGTTTTCTCAGGCACCTTCTTTCTTTCACAAGTCTTTCAATCTCTTGTTGTCTCCTGGACTTGAGATGGGCTGATGGTTCCTTCTGTGTCCCATGGTTCTTACTTTTCACCCCAAATCTCTCTGCTCCATAGCTGTAAATTATCTCTCCAATCTTGTCCAGTTTTCTTTCCACGCCTCCTTTCAGACCTTCTAGAAGATGGACAAGGTCTGTGTCTGTGTTTTCCCACTCCCTTTTCTGGCAGGCTTTAGGCCACAAGATTTGAGGCTTTCGTCCATTCATCTTCCTCTCCACTGCTGTCTGTGGCTGGATAGGCTCTGGACTCATGTCCGTTGATGGATCTGTGCTTGGTTGAGCTTCGTCTGGGGTTCTGATACCCTGTGGACTGTGGTGAATATCCTGCCACTGGGCTTCACTCGACTGATTTGCCCTACCTCTGAGGAAGTAGTGGTCAATGCGAGGCACCTCGCTAAGCTCTCTTAGGCACTTTTTCCTGCCCTGGTGGATCTTGAGACCCTTCTCTGATGTTATCTTTTTCCAGCCACAGATGCAGCTTTGTAGCTTGTGTCCTGCCAGTGTTGTTACTCCATCAACTACCGTGCTGATCATTTGATTCGTTGTCATTTCCGTTCCAGGGTCTGTTACCGTGTGATCCGCCGATGAGTCATCTTCCGCCCCCGCTCTCGCAGACTCTAGGGGTGTTTTTCCTTTTGAATTTTTCGTAGCCATAGTTGGGTGGAACCAAGTCACTGTGTAGTGAAAGGCTCCTGCCAACACGGGTAGCTAACCCATGCCAGCCCCGTTGGGGTCTGTTCCCTCCTGTCAGCTGTCTCTTCAGGCCGTCACCAGGTCTTTCCCAGGTTGTCAGCTGCCCTTTCGCAGCGGTCACTGATTTTGACACCAGACATCAGGATTCTTAATAGGACTGGCTGTAACCCTTGTGTGGTGTTCGGGTCAACCTGACCCGTTTTACATTTTTACTTGGTGAGAAATGGTACAAGAATACATTTGATCAATATGAAACTCCATGGCCTTGCCTTATTTTCTATGAAAAACATGAAAAAGTGAGAAAAAAAATGTTTTACACATCCTACAATACCCCAACACATTTATGTCCTTCATAAGATCTTCGGGTCATTTAGGCCCGGATGCACAGAGACACACAGAAACATACACACACTCACACTGACACGCACTCACTCACTCACACACCTCTGCTCTAGCATTCCCGTGCCAAGAAGCCGTCTGCTCTCGCACTTTTTACCCTTTGAAGTGCAACATTGTAAACATTTTTACATTTTCTTGCACTGTACAGAACGTATGCAGCAACTGCAAAAAGTACATTTGAGGTACACACACTGTCACATTCTGTGCTTCATGTGTTGTGTAGACAGGCATACCCATGCACACACAATTGTAGCCAGTGGTATTTCAGAATTATTTGGGATTTTTCTGACATAATACTGTATTTCGACAGTGACAGTGAAAACAGTGTACATTCCGTTCGTGTTTTGTGATTCAGCATTTGCAGACATTTTTGAGAGATGTATTTCATAGCTATTGGCAAAAACAATCTTAGTTTGGTTCTTTCATTTCTATTCTTGTTCATCACCTGTATTTTCTTTACAGCTTTGATTATAATTAGATAAATGTGAAATTCAATTGAGAATATAAATTCAAAATAATAAACAGCAATGAAAACATTGTTTCATTAAAAAAAATCCTAGATAAGTATGATTTATGACACCCAGGTCTTTATTATAGTGGATTTTGCATTTTCAAAGTTAGGGGCATCATGTGCGTAAAAACGCTTCTACTCATCATGCTGTCTTTCGGCCCCACCTATTCCCAGGGGTCTGACACTTTGTGGGTTGTTACTAAGCATCCTCTGCTCCAGCCTCTTCAAAGGACAGCCCCCTAGATCCACCAGAACAAAAGATATGCACTTTTGAATGTGTACACAGTACCAATTGTGCATTATTGGGTACAGTACCTGTTTGCGCCCACAGGAGGCGCCCTTTAATATTATGGGCTATTTTGGGGCTTTCTTGCGCCCTGAGTATACCCCCTTGTATGGGTCACCCTTGGGACTAGGAGCACCGTGTCAAGACAAGTGCTTTTAAAACCCCAATGATGTCCCGGGTCAACTGGACCCGAAGAGTACGAAAGGGTCCAAAAAGTGAACATCACACAAGGCTTAAAATCCCTAAATATTCAGCACAACAATTGAGTGGAGTTGGAGATGTCCTCTTGGGTGGAGTGGAATTTTGCAATGATCATGTGGTGCCACCAGTACGACACATCTTCAGTTGTGGTCCCCGACCTCATTGGGTGTTTCGGCCAGTTATCACAAGACACCCTCTGCCGAGGTTGGCCCACCACAGGCTGATCAGGCCTGGGTGTGTGTCGCACGGTGGCACCACGTGGTCATTTGGGAGCCCATGTTGGGTCCCTACGTTTCAGCCACAGCCAGTGACTGCTCCGTTCTGCTGCAGTGGACAGTTCTCTGATTGCCTTTCGTTGGGCCTGTCCTCTGATCCCTACTGCCCTCAGGAGCCTTGTGGTGGAGCTGGCTACAAAGCCTCTGCAGCCCACCTCCACTGGCCACACCTTCACGTTCCAGCCCCGCCCCTCTGCTTCGACTGCTAAGTTGGCATACCGCAGCCTCTTCCGTTCGAATGCCTCATCGATGGCCTCCTCCCATGGGACCGTCAGTTCTACGATGAAGACACGCCGGCAGGACTTGGACCAGAGGACTAGGTCTGGGCGCAGGTTGGTCACTGCAATTTCGGGTGGGAAGGTGAGCCTCTGGCTGAGGTCTACCCGCATTTCCCAATCCCGGGCTGCGTTCAGTGGGCCTGAGTCTGGAGGTGATGGCTTGGTCCGCTGTTTCTCCCCTTCCCGGATGAAGGTTGTTTTCTGTGGAAAGGTAGTCTGGGCATTTAGAGGCATGGCGTTGGTGGTTACCCTCTTGTGCTCAAGTTCGGCAGCCAAGCACTTTAGCACTTGGTTGTGGCGCCAGGTGTATCTTCCTTGAGTTAGACTGGTCTTGCAACCCACCAAGATGTGTTTGAGGGTTGCTGGGGCTGCACACTGGAGACAGGCTGGGTCCTCTCCATACCAGAGATGTAGGTTGGTAGGAGAGGGCAGGACATCATATGTGGCTCTGATGATGAAACTTAGCCTATTAGACTCCATGCTCCACAGCTCGTTCCACGTGATTTTCCTCCTCTCCACGCTCTCCCACTTCATCCAGCGGCCTTGCTGGGCTTGGGAGACTGCCTTGGCGCATCTGGCTGCTTCCTCCTGGTGGCGCACCTCCTCAACCACCATCTTCCGCCGTTCTGTTGGAGTAGCCTTTTGCCATGTGGGTGTTGTTGTTTCTAAGCCAAGGCCCCCTCTGCCATGTTGGACATGCCCCACTATATCCCGGTGTCTGAGGGCGGTCTTTGCCACCGCAACTGCTGCAGATGGCTTCCATTTCCTCCCCGTTGCTAGGATTGGAGCTGCACCTCTGACGAATGGATCCCGGGATTCTGTGAGAGTCATTTCCAGCCTTGATTTGGCACATTTGTACTCCTCCACCAGGCTTGAGATTGGTAGGGAGAGGGCTCCGTTGCCATACAGGCCTATGCTGCTAAGGCCTCTCGGCAGTCCAAGCCACTTCCTCACTTGTGCATTCACCAGTCTCTCCAGCCGGTTGGCATGGGATAGTGTGACCTCGTAGATGGAAATTGGCCACATGAGACGGGGCAGCAGTCCAAACTGAAAGCACCACAGCTTCAGCTTCCCAGGGAGAGCAGTGTTGTTGATCTGCTTGAGGCCACTGATTATATCCTGCTTGAGTTGTTCCACCTGCTTCGAGTCTTTGAGTTCTGCGCTATACCAGCGGCCAAGGCTTTTGATAGGCTTCTCCAGAACTGTTGGTATTGGCTCGTTGTTGACGTGGAACCTCTCATTGGCAAGCTTGCCTTTGACAATGGAGATACTGCGGGACTTACTGGGTTTAATCTCCATTCGTGCCCATTTGATGTTTCCCTGGAGTTTATCCAGCAGGCGTTTGGTGCATGCGTTTGTTGTTGTTATTGTCGTGATTACAGTATCAAGTCTGTCACCAGAGATGTCAGAGAGACAGGGGTCAACAAGAAACATAATCTCCTCCTATCAACAAAGCTACCGGCCCAGAAGGTTGTCATCCATTTACAACAAGAAACAGATGAACCTGTTATTATATGAGAAACTGACCCAAGACAGGCTTTTCCATCCACGGAGCACCAACAAACACAAGTTGGTGGTGACAGGGGAGGACCCATGCCCCATCGAGATCAAGATGGAAGAAAGAAGGAACCACTATGATCAAGAAGATCAGCAGGAAGAAGCTGACACCATCGTTGTCCAACAAGTCCTGATGTGTGCTGGAGAAGCCCATCAGATCTCTGTGGTTTCTGACGACACAGACGTGTTTGTCCTCCTCCTTCACCATCACCTTCAGGCAGGACTGGATGTACCACTCATCATGGAATCCCCCCGCAAGGAAAGGGCAATAGTGGACATCAAGTCGACACTGGCCAAGCATTCAGAACCTTTCATCAGCCCATGCCATATCGGGATGCAATCGGGGTTTGGAAAAGGCTCTGTCATCAAAGTCCTGAAAGCTGAGTACGAACTATCAGCCATTGGTAATGTGGATGCACCGTTCCAGCAAGTCCTCGACCAAGCCACTGCCTTACTTTATGTTCTTATTCCTGTTGTAAAGCACTTTGAGCTGCATTTCTTGTATGAAAGGTGCTATATAATTTACTTACTTACTTACTTACTTACTTAAAAAAAGTAATGAATAGTAACACAAAAAATACATTGTACACGACCTCCTTTATGAGTAAACATGAGTGAACATAAATTTGATGCATTTGATTTGAGTATTTTGCATGAAATCTCATAAATAAATAAACATCTGGGATTTTGGCATTTCGGGCATGAAGGGGTTAATATCTGGTACCCCCAAGCAACAAGGGTTAGGGTTAGGGTTAGGGTTAGGGTTAGCAGAGAAAAAAACTTTACTAGAAATCCCTCCATTCACCATATCACTCCAGTTCTCCAACAACTTCATTGGCTCCCCATCAAATTCCGTATTCATTTTAAGATTCTCCTTCTCACCTTTAAGGCTCTCCGTAACCTAGCACCCTCATACCTCTCTGAACTCCTTCTTACTCACACTCCCTCCCATAGTCTCAGATCTCCTCTGCCTACCAACTTGTCATCCCTTCTGCCCACCTGACTACTATGAGATCTAGAGCCTTCAACCGTGCTGCTCCCCACCTAACATACGTAATATTGACAATCTCACCACTTTCACAATCCAGTCTTAAAACACACCTTTTCACAATGGCTTACTTGGTTTGATCTCCTGCATTTTGTTTGTTGTTATCAGATTTGTCTGTTTTTATCTCATTTTGCTTTGTTGATTTTAATGTTTTGATAGCCTTGAAAGGCGGCGCATGAATAAAATGTATTATTATTATTTTTATATTTTTTATTTTTTATTTTATTTACCCGACAAAACAAGGTTCAACCCCATGGCTCCCGGACTATGAAGAAGAGGCTGCTGTCGTGTATTTCATGCCCATCTGGCCTTTTGACCGGCCTTTTGACCAGCATCTGCAGTGGCTGAAATAGGATCACGGGTAGATATAATTGCATTAGGGCCCGAGCCAGCAAGACGCCCATAGGATGAATTGCATTAAAATTGTATTAGACCATAGGGTGAATTGCATTAGAATTGCATTAAACCAAGTGTATGGCAGACAGCACACGGAAGGAGCCCAAAGAGTCCTTGGGATGGCCCCTGATAATAAGATAATAAGATAATAACATCCTACTTACAGGACAGAAACTACTATGTCTTCACTGGCAACTTTGTATCTGACCAAATTAAAATGACGTGGATAGCCTGGAGACACTGATCATTAACAGATGTTAACAACACATAGAAGGGGACATCATTGGTTAGAAGGCCATATCTCTGTTTTGGTTGGCTCGACGACAGTGACACGGGGGGTATAAAAATCCTGTACACACACAAATTCTTTCTCTTTTCTTCATATCCTGGGACCGATTCAGATGACCAGCTCCAGAGGAACCAAGCCTTGTAACCTGCTTTTTTGAAGAAACAGTCTTAAATTTGCTCAAGAACTCTTCTTAATTTTTAGCAGAAACAGATACCAAAATATACGAAATTATGGCGAGCTAGCCAGGAGTAAATATATATAGCCTGTGATTCACCGTCAATTTTTGCATCTCTTCATTTCAGCGCCTAGAGGTGAGTACCACTCCCCCCCTCGCTGACTTTAGCCAGGCGAAGGAGAGAGTGCAGGATTGACTGACCCTAATAAGCTATAAACAAAAGAATCTTGATTTGTGTTGAGTATCTGTTAGAAATATAAGATAATTACAATTGGATTGAATTAAAGAGCCGGATTTAGAAATCTGTATTTGTACATATATGATTAAATTGTACGATACTGTAGAAGTATCTGTGTGTTGTGGAGCAAAGAATGAATTGCTTCAGTGCCGTCTTACGGACGAGCTTTTGGCAGAATACTGTGTGGAGACGTTCTCATAGTGGGCCGAAATACGTGTATTAGATCAGAGAAAGTTCTGATGAGTGTATTGATGTGTGCCAAATGTGTAAGGAATGAGAATTCCTGTTTGATAAAAGTGTAATTGGACTGAAAAGTCCGTTTTGGAAAACAAGAGGTCCTTTGTCCTTGTCAGCGGAGCACAAACACGCCCGCAGGCACGCGCAGAGCACAGGCTCAGATTCCTCTTGAGAGAGAGACCGTGGAAAAAAGGCATTAGGGAATATTAGAATGAGAGTAAATTGGTAAATAATAGTTTAACTACATTGAAAGATAATTTTGATATTGCTGTGTCGTGAATGTACTTTGTTTGTGAAAACAAAAGTTGTGAAAAAGACCGTGGTTTTTCAAGGAAAAACCGTGGGGTAGAGCCCCTCCCTTCCCTTTCTGCGTGTCTCATTTCAAACACACGCGCTTTCGCCCTAAAACACACACAGAGCTGAAAATCCTTTCTACTACAAGGGAAGCTGAATTTGATTGTTGCATAAAAGATAAAGTTAAACCCATTCATATAAAGATTGTAGTAATTTAGAGATAGAAAGATAGTGAATTGATCATCGGGATATTTAAAGTAGTTTAAAGATATTTGTCATTGTCTGTTAAAAGTAAAGATAGATTGTGGGCTTTTGATAGATTCAAAGGAAAAGAGGCCAGTCGTTCTGTGACATCTGTTGACTGTCTAATGAAAACCATTCTGAATAACCGTTCATTTTGTTAACAGATAATTGACTCCACAAGTTTTAAATCAATGTATATGATGATATAATGAATAATTCTAACTAGTCATTCATTCCTTTCACATAACAGTTGATTTATTTATAGATTGTAAAAAATAATAGGTGTTTAGAAGCAATCGATACCCAAGTCGGTTGCTTGCCGCCATCTAGTGGACAAAACACGACAAGACATTTTTGGTTGCATAGCTCCGCCTAGTGGACAAAACACGACAAGACATTTTTGGTTGCATAGCTCCGCCTAGTGGACAAAACACGACAAGACATTTTTGGTTGCATAGCTCCGCCTAGTGGACAAAACACGACAAGACATTTTTGGTTGCATAGCTCCGCCTAGTGGACAAAATACGACAAGACATTTTAAAACACTAATCCTCAGTGAGATACATCTGAGGTCGATGAAATAGTCCTTTACATTAATAAATGGATGGTTGTAAATGATTGTAATATATTACATTACTTCAATTACTTTAATTAATTACAAATTGATTGAATTAATTATTCAGATCATTTCATTTTCTGTTTTCACAAAACTTTGATCAATTGGTTTGTAATAGTCTAATGATAACGTTTTCTTTCACAGGTTTACATCAATGAAGTGTCAATGACTAAGTCTAATTAATTATGCATTCCTTTCAAATAACAAGTCGATTTCTTTACAGATTGTAATTAATAATTAATCATTTATTCCTTCCAAATAACAAGTCGATTTCTTTACAGGTTATAATTAATATTCGTATTTTACATCTTTTTATTTCAAGTTAAGTTCTTTTTCACAGTTTTTGATTAAAGAATAGCAGAACAGTTTCTATCTGAGGATTGATCAATCAAGGGTTTGTGGATCAGAAAGACTTAGAGCGTGACCTGCCTTTGTAATTTGATAATTGTGTTGAACAGCCTTTGTAGTTTAATAATTAAGTTGACCTGAACTATAATTAGTATTGATTGAGCAATTAAGTGACACACATTCATACACAATAAGGGAAAAACATTTAGATTAAAACACACACACATAGATTACATTTAAGTCAATAATACACAATACCACTGAAACAATCCGTTGTTCGAGGTTGTAGCGATTCTGTGTGGACAGCTGATATATTTCAGACATGGGAGCCAAACCCAGCAACCTGATGAGGGCTGTTAATACAGATAAGGGAATATTAGCAAATTCATCCCCTGTGGCTATAGTGGAAAAAATGAATCCTCTTGTTAAGGAGATTAGCAAAATGTCAACGAAATGGAATAATCGTTGGGCAGACATTGAAGAACCGTGGCCACAAGAGGGCACCCTTAATTTACACGTAATCGCAACATTGGAGATACTTATCAATGCACATAAGGCGCATCAAAAAGGAAAGATTAGATCAGAGAAACGCAGGTTAGAGTTAGCTATTTTAGACCTCTTCAAGGTAGTGGGGCAGAAAGTAGCATCAGCTTGGAATGAGAAAACAGCTGACCTGAGTCCAGAAAAAAGAGATGAATTGGCCAAAGCAATGGAAGAGAAAGTGAACATTCCATTCTCACACACAGCTCCAATCTCCAGTCCTCCTCCCTATGCCAAGATACTGGAGGACAATTCTCAGCGGATCTACCCTCAGGTCCCCGTCCTAAGTACGAACGGAGCCTTCACTATCCAAGATGAGGATGATAATGTACTAGAGAGGGGAAGAGCGAAAGTGACCGTGGACTTCGAACCAGAGAACAGGTCAGGTGCCAAACAGAAGAAGAAGAAGGAGCCGAGGGGAAAAGGGGACGACAGGAGTGACAAGACAGATGACAGTGAAGATGGCAGTGGAGGTGATAGCGAAGATTCAAGTGATGACAGCAATGCACAGGGAGGCTACAGTGCTCAGATGAGAAAACTAATAGCCAGGGCCGAAAAGCAGGGAGGGAAAATGCGCTATAAGAAGGGAAAAGAAGAAAGTAGTTCTGAAGATGAGCAGAAGTCTCTGAAGGTAGGGAAGAAAAAAGAGAGCTTAAAGCAAAAGAAGAAGAGGCTGCAGGAAGAGAGGGAGGAAGAGGAGGAAGAAAGGATGATGAAACGCCGTGGAAAATCCCTAAAAAAGGATGAGGAGGAATCAAGAGAGAGGGCAAGAAAACTCCATGCGAGAATCCTAAGAGAGGAAGAAAGCTACAGACAACAGATGCAGGACCTAGAAGTAGAGAAAGAAGAGTATCGTCAATCTCGAGCGACATCATCACATACATCCCAGTTGAACTTCCCAAGGTCCGCAGCGACACCAAGGCGGGACGAAAAAACGAAGCCACTAGTAAGCGATTATGACCTAAGGCCCTCTGTAAAGAACAAAGGGAAGGCATCGGAGGAAGAGGCAATTCAGGGGAACTTCCCGGTGCTGATTCGAGGTAACCAGATGGAATATCGTCCTTGGAATCATACAGATCTGTCAGAAGTGATAGAAAAACTCCCAGTCCTGGAAGATGGTGGCCACCCCTGGACGACGGAAGTCGACGTGAGATTGACAGGAACGCACGCTGCAATGGGAGACCTGAAAAGACTCTTAGCTACCATTACAGGATTGGACACCATGCAGGAAATATTGATGAAGGCAGGACTTCATAGATATATCGATACATCCGTTTATGACCCAGAGCTCTTCGCAGCAAACAGAGGCAGGCTGTGGAAAGCAATCAGAGAGACATACCCTACTCACATTCACCCAGACAATGTCATTGTGAAGCCACTGGGGGGAGATGAGAATCCCAGGGGTTTTGTTGCCCGTGTGCACTCTCAATGGAGAAGTGTGACAGGGAAGGACGCCGAAGATAACCCGTTAGAAAAAGCCATAATCAGGGAAAAGATTCAACAAGGTCTCCCTACCCCAGTTAAGAACAAGTTAGCAGAAGTGGTGGGGCTACGACACATGAACAAGGCTGTTTATATAGACAACGTAGCACACCAAGTAGAATTATTTAGAAAGAAGATTCAGATACAGAAGGCACAAGACGAAGAGTCCCTCAGAAAACTAACTCAAGTACAATTGACTGAAGGCAAGAAAACCAGAGAGAGAGTGCAGACTATAGCCCTACAGGTCCCAGCTCAGCCACAGCAACTGCAAACTGTCCCTCCCCAGTCATACCCACAGGGGCCACAAGGGGGGTATCCATACCCACAGGGGCCACCAGGGGTGCAAGTGGTTCCGTACCAGCCATACAACCAGCCTGGCCAAGGACCACCACAAGAGGGATGGACCGCAGCCGGGAAGAAGATGTTAGGACCATGTTTCCAATGCGGCCAGCATGGACACTTAGCCCGTACCTGCTGGAAGAAGAACCAGGGGGGCGCAGGGGGGAAACAAAAAGGAGGATATAGGCCCCCTGCTACACCGGCTCCAGGAGTGGTGAACCCCTACGGAGGCCCAGCAGCTGGGCTATAGGGGTGCCCAGAAGATCCGAGAGGGGGGTGCCAGCTGGTGGTGACAAACAGGCCTGAAGATGAACCTACAATATGGGTGTCGGTCAACCAACGTCCATTAGAATTGATGGTGGACAGTGGAGCAGCCTACACCTGTCTGAAGCCTGAAGATGCCACGCACCTTCCTATGTCTGGGAAATATGTGAAGACAATCAGATTCGAGGGAATTAAACAGCTGATCCCTACCACTGAGCTTGTAAGCTTAGAGTACAAAGGACAGAGAGCAGATCTGTCAATACTTGTATCAGAACACACGCCAATAGGGCTACTAGGGAGAGATGCACTATGCCAATTGAATTGTACAGTGAAATGCACACCTGACGGCTGTCAGGTGACAGTGCCACAAGAGAACAGACAGCTGTCTGTCATGATGGACAACAACGCATCTATGGTGTATTGGGTGGGAGGGCTTAGCCCAGACCTAATGGAACCAGCAAGGATGTGGGACAATTATATCCTGGCACACATGTCAGAGGCCAGAAGGCCTACTGATCCATTGCATTGTACACTCCAGTATTTTAGAGAAGTTGCAGATGCAAACCCAGATGAGTGGCTGAAGCATCAGCCAAAACAGGTACAGCTTAGTACAAGTTGTATAATCCTAGGCCCTCAGGGAGTGGCTATGAAGATAAACAGTGACACTTATCTAGATCAGGAACATAAGATTGAGGGTAGCATCCCTCATGTGACACTTATGATATCTGAACACTATAAACAGAAGCATTTAGGGGCAATGATGGCAGACTCAGAAAAAGCCAGATTTGTAACGACAAAAGAAAACCCTGCTATCTGGAGGAGCATTGATGGACAGTTCACAAAACTGATGATCTCTGCTCAAGGAATAGGACATCCGCAGACTGTGAAGCTAATGAACCAGCTAATCCTTCCTGTACAACCTGAAAAAGACCTCAGAGAAGAAATGATACAGAATGTGCCAGCAGACCTGTGGGCAAAGAACAGTACAGACATTGGATTTGTGAAATCAGCTCGTCCATTGAGAGTTGAACTCATACCGGGTGCAAAACCCCCTTGGAAAAACCAATACCCATTGAAACAGGAAGCAATTGATGGAATTGAGCCACAGATCAAAGGATTGTTAGAGGCAGGAGTCTTGAAGATAACTCAATATCCGTTAAGTAACACACCTCTTCTGCCAGTAACGAAACCTGATGGTTCATATCGTCTGGTACATGACCTACGGGCTGTGAATGAGGTAGTTGTCAGCTATCCAGCTGAAGTTCCTGATCCTCATGTGCTGTTGACTCAGATTCCATCTACAGCCAAAGTATTTACAGTGATTGATTTATGCGGGGCTTTCTTTTCTATACCTCTTAGTGTAGAAAGTCAAGGGTTATTTGGGTTTACCTACAAAGGTCAACATTATCAATATACCAGAATGCCACAAGGGTACAAACACAGTCCTCATGTTTTTAATCAGGTCTTGAAGGAGGACTTAGACGGGTTAGGGCAGACGATAAGTAGTACTGCCATTCAGTACATGGATGACATACTCCTTTGTGCCCCAGATGAAGAAACATGTCACAGGGATTCCGTTAAACTGTTAAAGGTTTTGGCGGAGAAGGGACACAAGGTGTCTAAAAAGAAGCTACAGTATTGTCAGGAAAAGGTAACTTACTTAGGACAATCTATTACACAGGGACATCGCAGTGTCACTAATGAACACTTGGAAGCTATTCAGAAGGCTCCAAAACCACGAACGGTTAGGGAAATGATGATGTTTTTGGGCATTACTGGGTATAGTTCAGCATGGGTGGAGGATTACACTAGACTGGTCGCTCCATTGAGGGGGATGATTAAGGAAACAGGTAGTGATAACCTCCAATGTTGCATTACTTGGACAAGGGAAGCTGATTTGGCGTTTGAGACAATTAAACACAAATTGCAAGAAGCGCCAGCTTTAGCGCTTCCAGATTATTCCAAAGAATTTGGATTGTATGTTTCTTCTTCAGCCGAGGGGAAGTATGCCTGCGCTGTTCTTACGCAACCAACAGGCATTGGACCTAGTCCACAGCCCATAGCCTATTACTCTGTCGCATATTCAGAGATAGAAATGGGTTTCGCGCCATGTTACAGAGCAATGGCCGGGGCATATCTTATGTACGAGAAGGCAACAACCTTAACAATGGGGTACCCAATTACCATTCTCTGCCACCACAGTCTAAGGAATCTTTTGAATCAAGGCAAGTACACTTTGACGATGCCTAGGATTAGGAATTATTACAGGATGTTGGAAAGGGAAGATGTAACATTACTAAGATGTAACACACTTAACCCAGCAGAGACCTTGCCAACCCCAGAAGATGGGGAACCACACGATTGTGTGAAGGAAGCTATGAGGTACTCTAAGCTTAGAGCAGATCTACTAGCTTTGCCTTTAAAGGAAGCTGACGTTGAGTATTGGACTGATGGATCTTGTTACCGGGTAGGAGAAAGTTTACGTGCTGGGTATGCCATAGTCCGATCCCAAAATTCAGGGTTCATTGTGGAACAAGCCGAGGCTGTTCCTCAGCCTTGTTCAGCTCAGTTGGCTGAGTTGATTGCCCTCACAGAAGCATGCAACTTGGGAACCGGACGAAGAGTGACAGTGTACACCGACTCTGCCTATGCCCATAATGTGTGTCATTTACATGGAGCTGTATGGAAGGGACGGGGTTTTAAGAAAACTGATGGTTCGCCTATTCAGCACCACGCTCAAATCATGAAGCTGTTACAAGCCATGATGAAACCAAGGGAATTAGCCATAGTGAAGTGTGCCGCACACAGATCTGACTCATCACATGTCACACAAGGTAACAGGGCTCAACGGAAAAATGGCGCCGGTTGGGTGGCTGCCAGTGAAACAGCTCAGTCTTACTTCTACTTTTTAGCCCTTTTTTAGCCCTTTTCAACCTTTTATTTCAAACTTTTATCTTTTATCTTTTAACCGGAGTGCTCAATATGTGCCTGATAAACGGAGGAATGCGGGTGTATTCCAGAGAGGAGCTCATTGCCTTTAGGAGTCGAGACGCCGCTCCCCCTACAGGAGTGCCCAGCGAAATAAGGACACGCAGACGAGGAACGAGGGCTGGCGCGTTCGTGAGGGCGAGGAGAGACAGACAAGCAAATAGGACCTACCTGCCGTCTGTTCTTATGGGGAACGTCAGGTCGCTGGTCAACAAGGCTGATGAGCTCTCTGCTCTGATGAAGGGACAGGGGGAATATGGGAAATGCAGCCTGCTATTCCTGACTGAATCCTGGCTGAATCCTGGTATCCAGACGGGGCGATGGAACAAGATGGTTTCACAATGGTCCGCGCGGACAGAACGAGAAACAGCGGTAAGATAAAAGGAGGCGGGATCGCTGTGTTTGTTAATTCCAAATGGTGCAAGCCAGGTCATATCACTATCAAAGAGCAAGTCTGCACTCCAGACATAGAACTGTTGGCGCTAGGTTTGAGGCCAGATCTCTGTCCGAGAGAGTTTTCACATGTTGTGGCTGTGACTATTTACATTCCACCAAGCGCGAACCCGGCGCGCGCAAATGACGTCATCCATTCCTGTATCGCGGGGATACAGACCGCTCACCCAAACGCATTTATCATTGTGAATGGGGACTTCAACCATGTAAATATGGAAAAGACATTGACGGATTTTACCCAGTATGTCACATGTAAAACAAGGGAGAACAAAATACTAGACAAACTATATGCCAATGTGAAGGGAGCCTACACATCCACTGCCCTCCCGCCACTAGGGGCATCCGATCACAATATGGTCTGGATGGAACCAACATACACCCCTATCATAAAAAGGCTGCCTATCACCACCAGGACTGTCCAGCAATGGTCAGAAGACGTGGAGGAGGAGCTGAGGGCGTGTTTTGAAACAACCGACTGGGGGATGTTCCAGAGAGTCCACGGGGAGGACATAGATGGTCTGCTAGACTGTGTCACAGACTATATCAAGTTCTGCGAGGAGAGCATCGTCCCCATTAAAAAGGTACGGTGCTTTCCTAACAACAAGCCGTGGATAAATGGGAACATCAAGAACCTTCTGAAAAGGAAGAGGAGGCTGTTTAAGGCAGGGGACACTGAGGGAGCCAGGGCCACTCAGAAGGAGGTGAAGAAGGAGCTGAGAGCAGCCAAAGAGGAATACAGGAGGAAATTGGAGGGCGGGCTAGAGGCCCACAGCTCCAAGGAGGTGTGGAAGGGCTTCAAGAAGATCACGGGCCACAAGCAGCCACATACTGTGGTGGAGGGGACCCGAGAGCAGGCAGATGACCTGAACTGCTTCTTTAACAGGTTTGACCAACCATCCCCCTGTCACCCCCCACAGCCCCCGACCCTGTCACAGCCCCCGACCCTGTCACAGCCCCCGACCCTGTCACCCCCCCCATCCCCCTGTCACCCCCCACAGCCCCCGACCCTCTCTTCCCCTCTCCAATGTACCGCACCCCTGGCAACAGTAGCCCCCACTCCCCCTGACACCCCAGCAGCACCCCAGCAACAACTGCCTCCCCTTACCAACAACAGGAGCCAGGGAGCATGCTTCACACCTGGAGACACCGGTACTCACAGCTTTATAACATCTGAGCAGGTGAGAAGGCAGCTTTCCAGGGTGAATGTGAACAAGTCCAGAGGTCCAGACAACATCAACCCCAGGGTTCTGAAGGTGTGTGCTGGAGAGCTGGCGGACACATTCCAACATCTCTTCAGTCTATCTCTAAGACTGAGGAGGGTGCCACAGCTCTGGAAGACCTCTTGTATCGTCCCAGTGCCAAAGAAGGGACGGCCCAGCACCCCAAACGACTACAGACCTGTCGCCCTGACACCACAGGTCATGAAGATCCTGGAGAGGCTAGTGCTGCAACACCTTAAGCCCCAGGTGAAGGACTTCCTGGACCCCCGGCAGTTTGCATACCAGGAGAGCATGGGGGTGGAGGACGCCATCATTTACATGCTGCACAGGGCCTACACACACCTGGAGAGGCCACAGAGCATGGTGAGGACCATGTTCTTCGACTTCTCCAGTGCATTTAACACTATCAAGCCATCACTGCTGGCTGACAAACTAGCAGTGATGTGTGTGGAGGACTCCCTGACGGCTTGGATCCACAACTACCTCACAGACAGGCGTCAGTATGTGAGACTGCAGGGCTGTCAGTCTGAGGTGGTGGTGTGCAACACCGGTGCCCCCCAGGGAACTGTTCTGTCACCCTTTCTCTTCACCCTCTATACCTCCGACTTCCAGTTTAGCTCCGACCAGTGCCACCTGCAGAAGTTTTCGGATGACTCCTCTATCGTCGGTTACATCACAGACGACAGGGATGAGGAGTACAGGGCCCTGGTGGAGAGCTTCGTGCAGTGGTGCGACACCAACTACCTTTTGCTTAACACCAGCAAAACAAAGGAGTTGGTGGTGGATTTTAGGAGGAAGAGAAGGACCCCAGCCCCCATCATCATCAAGGGGGTGGAAGTCGAGAGGGTGGACTCCTACAGGTACCTGGGAGTACAAATTAATAACAAACTGGACTGGACTGACAACACCGAGGCTCTTCTCAGGAAAGGGCAGAGCAGACTGTTTTTCCTGAGAAGGCTGAGGTCTTTCGGTGTCTGCAACAAGCTGCTGCAAATGTTTTATCAGTCGGTGGTTGCCAGCGTTCTGTTCTTCGCCGTGGCCTGCTGGGGTGGAAACATCTGTGCCAGGGATGCTGCGAAGCTAAACAAACTGGTGAAGAAGGCCAGCTCTGTGGTGGGGACCGGGCTGGACAGCCTAGAGGTGGTGGCAGAACAGAGGATGGGGAAAAAACTGGCGGCCATGCTGGCCAATCCCTCCCACCCGATGTACTGCGAGCTGGCAGGGATGAGGAGCAAGTTCAGCCACAGATTTGTTCTCCCCCGTCAAAGTACAAAAAGATTTGGACAGTCCTTTATTCCAGCTGCACTCCGACTCTACAACCAGGCCCTGCAGGGTGGGGGAGACCTGGAGATGGAACTTTTGGAACTTTTTACTTATTGAGCCTGCACTGTTTTATGTATTTTATTGAATGTTTTTCTGTTTTCTGTACTGAATGTTTTCTGACCTAACTGAGCTGTTTGACAACAAAATTTCCCCATTGGGGACAATAAAGGTTTTCAATCAATCAATCAATCAAAGGGCTGCAGATGATGCAGCCAAAGCCATTACAGGAGCAGACAAAGCAGGTAAAGTTCTGCTGGTCACACATGAAGCACAGTTACAGGGCATAGTCACGCTTGAGGATTTGTTGATGTTACAGAGTGGGGCAAATGCGCTAGACAAAAACCTATGGTTAACAAGGGGGGCTAGTCAGGATGACACAGGTCTATGGAGAAATCATGAGGGACTGGTTGTGGCACCCCCAGATTTATTAGGCATGCTGATACAGGAAGCCCATGGATTAGCACATGTGGCCAGGGGGGAGGTAAGACGCAAGATCACCAAGGAATATGGTTTTTGGGCTCCATATTTGTTGGAACAAATAGACCATATCCTTGGTCAATGTGTGGTCTGTTTGAAAAACAATATCAGACCTGGAATACCAGTGGGAACTGGGCATATCCCTACCCCAAACGGGCCAATGAAACATTTGGTGATTGACTATGTGGACATGATTCGTCCTGTTGCAGGATACAGGTACATGTTAGTTGTAGTGGACAGGTTCAGCAGATGGGTAGAAGCATGCCCCACTCGAAAAAAGGATGCTCAGTCTGTAGCAAAGTTCCTATGCAGGGAATTCATACCTAGGTTTGGAATTCCAGATAGGATAGCGTCAGACAATGGTAAGGAATTTGTGGATAAGACGGTAAAGCTTATACTACAAAAGTTGGGAATCAAGCATGTACAAGAATGTATTTACTCACCTCAAAGCCAGGGGATGGTAGAGAGGATGAACGGGGTCCTTAAGAACCGTCTTTCTAAGGTCTGTCAGCATACAGGTCTTAATTGGGTGGAAGGACTCCCTCTTGCATTGATGGCCTGTCGTTCCAGTGAGATTCGAGGGCTGCACTTGACTCCCCATGAACTGGCTATGGGGAGAATAATGACAGCTCCCTGTGCACGAACCAGTGGGAAAGGGCCAAGTTTGGCTCTCTTGGAGAGTGACATGAAAGCCTATGTACAGTACATGACTAACCGGCAAAAGAGTATCTCTTCTTATGTGCTCCACAAACAGGAACGTGAAGAGGAGGTGAACGCACAGGAGAGGAAGGACGCGTTGCAACCGGGTGACAAAGTATACGTGAAGGTATACAGACGGAAGTGGCATGAGGCTCGACGGGAAGGACCGTACGAGGTCGTTCGGTGCACTGGGACTGCCATCCAAATCAAGGGGTCCCCCACTTGGTATCACGTTCATCACTGCATCAAGGCACCCAATGAGGACGATGAGGGAGAACCTCAGCAGGATGGTGAGGAGACCCCTGGGGACGAGGAAGTCCACAGCTTGGACATCCAGGCTGACGAGGATGTTGGTGAGTATCTGCGCCGTGATGCAGATGATGCCGGGGGCCTCGTCCCAGACCCTGTCCAGCCCAGAGATGAGTGGGCCAATGGAGAGCGTGAAGGATCCAGTGACTGCGACGCCCCTCTTGGGGGTTCTACCAAGCCTGGTGTTGCCCCTGTTGTCACCCCTTCCGACCCTGACAATGCTCCAGACGGAGATGTCAGCAACCCGGGCGGCTGCCCGGACCAAGGTACCATTGAGAGACACAGACCTGTCAGTGATACACCCCAACCAGACAGATCCCGTGATACACCAAGGCCAATTAGGAGGAAACTCAAGCCATGCCGTTTCAGAGACTAATATACCCCTTAGTGTTCCTACCCCATTGACTTCCTTGGACAATGCTACACTTCACTCACACACTGTTATGCCTGGACGTCAGAGAAGAATGATCACAGGAGGTAGAGCTTTTGTTTGCCCACATTCACGTTGTACTGTTGATGATTGTTTGATCTATGCCTCGACTGAAGCGGCTGAGTGGTATTTACTGGATGCCAGATATATTACACTTAAACAGCACCCAATCAACACGCAAGAAACTCTTGTGACATTAACTAATGCTGACAATGAGGTGAACTCGTATTGGTGTGCTAGACGTAATATCGGTGAACAGGTGTTTAATAAATCCAACAATTTCAAGGACAAAGTTTGTAGGAACACTCCTGACTTTCCACACCACTTTTTGTTGGACTGTGAGGAATGTGTGCATGAATATGATTTTCCAGTTGAGTTACCAGGAAAGGTTAAAAATGTTGCTGTGAAGGCTTCTACGAAGGCGATTGTAGTCGCTACTGACGATTATTTGTTGTATGATTCTAATCAACTGGGGACACGGTCCCACCCTAATTCTGCCACTAGTATCATGAAAGATTTTGCTTCAAAAATGAATTATTCTGATTGCTGGATTTGTCAACAGGTCCCTGTAAGTACGTCTGCTCCTATGTTTTTCCCCATACCATTAACTAAAGCAGAATGGTTTCATTATAATTGGCAGGGTTTAGCCCAATTTGTTTTACAGGGCAAGAACCAGAGCTCTTCTTGTCAGCCCAGCACGATTCTGGTTCCTTTAAATTCTTCCTATGCAGGTGTGGATATTGGTGTGTTGGAACGTCTGACAGCAGCAGTTAACAAACACCATAGGCCTAGCGGTGTGGGGAAGGTTATTATTGATAGGCTTACACATTTGTCACAACCAACAGGTCCGAAGAAGATATATATTATCCAAGCTATGTTCGTTCAATTGAATGGTACTGCATTGAGTCCTCATCTGTCATGTTCTGGGAGTGTGACTTCTACACGGTGGAGAGGTTCAGTTGTTATTTCTGGATTGAAATGTAAAGTTGTTGATTGTGCTATGGTGCCTCAAATGAAATTACATGATACCAATACTACCAGACGGCAGAAAGGCACCACGCAGCTTAAAGTCATGCCTCTCGTAAATGTTACAACCTGTATTGACATTCAATCTCGGCTCAAGGGCAGCGCGATTCGTCAGCTAGGGGCCGCGTCTTGTATAGGTGGTGTCATTTTCTCGTATCCTGGTAAGGAGCTTCAACTCCCGGAGGGTGTGTTTCTTGTGTGTGATAATGATGCATTCTCTAAGCTTCCTGCTTTGAGTGAGGGTATTTGTTATTTGGCTCATCTGATACCTTTGATTAGGAAAGTTACTCGGGAGGAGATGTCTGTACTTCACAAACAAGCAACCCATCGTAGTCGTAGGGAGTTATCTACTGCTCAGAAGTTTTTTGGCCTAATATTCCCAAGTTATGGTGTCTACAACTCTCAGACTGAATTAAGTGCCCTATCATCCGTTCTTGAAAAACACATTAATGCTTCGGATGCTGTAGTATCTGCCCTGGCTACTGAATTGACTGAAACTAAGAATGTTGCTCTCCAAAATAGAATGGCTTTGGACATTATTTTGGCCAGTCAGGGTGGTACTTGCGCTTTGATAGGCGGTGAATGCTGCAGTTATATTTCGGATTCTGGTAACGCTCTGTATGATTTCCATGAATCTAACAAGAAGGGTATAGAGGATTTACGTAAAGAACACGGTTGGAATACATTGGATTTCTTTGATTCTGCTTTTTCAGGTATTGGTAATATGATCAGGTCCGTCGCTATTATTCTTGTTGTCATTATCATCTGTATTATGTTACTTGGTATTTTAATCAAATGTTTTGGAAAGTGTATTTCTGATGTTCCGGTTAATGCTTTAATGATGGCCGACATAGCTGATGAGCAAAAGCTGGATTCTGTTTTGCTTTCTGATTTTGTTTCCTCTTTTGATGATTTGTTTATTAAGTGATGTTTTGTGATTGTTTGCTTCGGTTCCTGTTTGTTTCTTTCTATATCATGTGATTGATGTCGGTTGTGGAGTGATGTAATGGTTACGCGACAATGGAAGCTCCTGACTATGAAAGTGTTATCAATCTGAGACAGCGGTAAAGGCTGTTCTCCAACTGGGGTCATGTGCTAGTAACCTCTGACCCTGCCGCTTCGAGGACGAGGGAAACATCGGTCGTTGGGAATTTCTGTATCTCAGTTTTTGTATTATGCATGGTGAACTGAGTTTGGTTTAATTGTGATTGTTATTTACTAGATTCTTTTTATTATTGGTTGTTTTTTATTTTTTGTATGTGTTATCTTTGGTTCATAGTACTGGTCCTGGGTTGGTCTGTGTTATTGTGCTTCTTGTGTTATGGGTTGATGTAGTTTTTCTGTCTGTTGTTTAGTTTCGGAACACCCTCTGGGTGGTCCGAGGGGGGCTGTGTCGTGTATTTCATGCCCATCTGGCCTTTTGACCGGCCTTTTGACCAGCATCTGCAGTGGCTGAAATAGGATCACGGGTAGATATAATTGCATTAGGGCCCGAGCCAGCAAGACGCCCATAGGATGAATTGCATTAAAATTGTATTAGACCATAGGGTGAATTGCATTAGAATTGCATTAAACCAAGTGTATGGCAGACAGCACACGGAAGGAGCCCAAAGAGTCCTTGGGATGGCCCCTGATAATAAGATAATAAGATAATAACATCCTACTTACAGGACAGAAACTACTATGTCTTCACTGGCAACTTTGTATCTGACCAAATTAAAATGACGTGGATAGCCTGGAGACACTGATCATTAACAGATGTTAACAACACATAGAAGGGGACATCATTGGTTAGAAGGCCATATCTCTGTTTTGGTTGGCTCGACGACAGTGACACGGGGGGTATAAAAATCCTGTACACACACAAATTCTTTCTCTTTTCTTCATATCCTGGGACCGATTCAGATGACCAGCTCCAGAGGAACCAAGCCTTGTAACCTGCTTTTTTGAATAAACAGTCTTAAATTTGCTCAAGAACTCTTCTTCATTTTTAGCAGAAACAGATACCAAAATATACGAAACTGCCCTTTAGGTCAGGGTGGCCTTGGACCAAAATACATAACAGATCTCCAAATAAATAAATAAACTTGCCTTGCCTGTTATGCACACCTTAAAACTGGAAAAGCCAAATGTGGTGGAACCCCAGAGAAACAGAGACAGAGGCCAGGAGAATATACAATGATTTATTAAGGATGATATACACAAAGAAATAGGCCCTACACTAACTAGTGGAAAAACAAACATAAGGTGTGATGCAGGCGATAGTTATGGGGTGTGTAATTATACTATAGGCGAGTCAATATATGGTTTAACCCCAAAAAAATTGATACAAAAGGTTTTTCAATGGATTCTGGTAGTATTGGGTGTGCTAAATAACATACTAAAAGTCGACCAAAATCGACCCCTCCGAAAGCCGTCATTTCCAAGATGGCGTCCCAGATGGCGCCGGGGCGATTAAAATGGCTATATCTCAAATTAAGAAAATGGTGCAAAGGATTTCTCAACTGATTCTGGTACCTCTGGGCATGCTCACTAACATACTAAAAATCTAGGAAAATACACCTTCCAGAAAGGCTTCATTTTCAAGATGGCGTCCAAAATTGCGGCCGGCCAAGCTTAAAATGGCTATATATCTCAATAGAAAAATATATATAACTATGATTTTTCACTTGATTCTGGTACCTCTAGACATGCTTGTGATAGTGCAAGCTCAGATCTTGTAATCGAAACAACATTGATGAGGTCATTGAAGACTACAGGAGGGATGACACATGGAAGTGGAATGACCGACAATCAGAGATCCCTTTGGACAATGTCAAAGGGCATAACATCAGAGTATAACACCGCAATGCAGGAGTTCTCAAACCAGACATACACAACATCAGAACAGCACAAGGATTCAACAGAGGCAAGGATGAAAAGGGATGCTGCTGACCTGGACAAGATCACTTCAAAACTTGCTATATGTTCACCTTTCTCTCCAGACTCTTCTTTAAGGAATGTTGTTACAGGTGTTGTCGCTGAGGATGGAGTGAACGTGCATGATTATGACTCTGTTGGACGCAACATCATGCACAAAATGATCGGACAGCCGGCATTCACATTTTCATTTAGTAGAAAGGATAAAGCCATAACCCTTGGACAAAAATCGTCTATCAAGGTTGCTCCTGATCGAATCATTGATTCTGCACTTCTTTTTAGTAACATGCCCAGAGGTACCAGAATCAGTTGAGAAATCCTTTGCACCATATTCTCAATTTGAGATATAGCCGTTTTAATATCTCCACCGCCATCTGGGACGCCATCTTGGAAATGGCGGCTTTCGGGGGGGTCGATTTTGGTCGACTTTTAGTATGTTATTTAGCACGCCCAATACTATCGGAATCCATCGAAAAACCTTTTGTAACAATTTTGTTGGGGTTAAGTGCTTTTTTTTCATAGATTGATTCACCTAGTAGTTTTACTTCATTGTATAAACACAATGTCTCTGTCAACAAATATGATGTATCTTTAAAATGTGTTTAAAAGGGGGGGTAGTGGTGGTCTAGTGGATAGTGAGTTGGACTTGTGATCGGAAGGTTGTGAGTTCAAATCCCGCCTGAAACCACACCACTACTAGTGTGCCCTTGAGTAAGGCACTTAGCCCTCAGTTACTCCAGGGGGAATGTCCCTGTAATTCGTAATTGTAAGTCGCTTTGGATAAAGGCGTCTGCTAAATGGCAAAAATTAAATTATAATTAAATTAATTAATTATAAAATTATTATTATTATAAAAGGAAAATGTCAACATCATGGACTGTTATTCCTTGCATCCAGAGCTCTACCTATGAATGAGAGTGAGCCCTGCTCTATCTCTCAACTTTATACCAACACATGTCAGGCCAGCCATTTGTCTGCAAAACGAATTAAATGTTGCATATTTAATAGGAGTAGAACACTGTTCTACTTTATTAAACAAAGATTGACCTATTACCCCATTGTCCTCCTTTTTTTGGAGACTTTAACAAAACTGCATTTACATAGTTTTTGTCTCTCTTCTCTCCTCAGAAGAGGTGTGTTGTTACAGAGCAGGAGTGTTACCAGCAGGTCCCCTGGTTGGAAGAGTTGGAGGGAGTGTGACATTTATCACCACCACCATTACACCAGATGTTCCATTTGTTCTAATATCCTGGACATTTATTAATACTGCTATTATAACAGCACCCAAGGACAGCTCTGACATCATAGCAGATGGATACAAAGACAGGATCACTCTGAACCGTAACACTGGATCTCTGGAGCTGAGGGATCTGACCAGTGGCGGATACAGAAAGTGGCTGATGGGTGGGCCTGGAAAAATCTGGGTAGGCCTGAGTGAAACTCATCACCGCACGTTTTAGACCTATGTATGAGCAGCCAGATGGATGGAACACAACCGGGCTCGCGATCATAGGCGCCGATTTATGTCACGACCCGTCCCACAGGATGGATAAAAAAGGGATACATGGATATATTATTAGCAAAACGACATTTATTCATAAATAAAGATGAACGACCAAATTATTGTGTGCAAAACAAAAGAAACAAATGCAAAATCAAATGACTGCTCTTTAAGAATGAAAGTCTGTCCGACTCCTTTAAACACAATGAAATCAACTGACATCTCTTTAAGCACTAACTGAATGTCTGTTCATTAAACACACTGAAATAAACTGACATCTCTTTATGCACTAACTGAATGTCTGTTCTTTAAACACACTGATATAAACGGACATATCTTTAAGCACTGCTCTGTTCTGTAAACACTGAAATCAACTTTTCAACAACAACAACAACAACAACAACAAAAACTGGTGGTGCGCAAGAGCGCCTTCATGCGGCTGATCTGCCGCGCAGCATGCATTTTGGCGACGCATGCGCACTGGCGCACCAGTTATGTGCACCCCTGATTATGAGCTGGTTAGTGGTTAGGGTTAGGTCCCTTGCCATATCTTGCTCCTCCCCGGCGGGCTGTAATCATACAAACACAAATGAAATAGCCAATCAGTAGCCTGTCACAATTCAGAACTCCCTCGCTCACAGAGGGTGCCTGCAATAATAAATGTATGCCACGGCGGGCCAGACTAAAATATGAAACCATGGCCTACCTTATCGGTTGGTTATACAAGGCGGAGTCGTCTGGGTTTTGAATTGAATAAATTGATGATGTCGTCATGATCCAAAGTATCTGTCAGTTCTCTTTCAAACGACAGAAGCGTCAGGTTGTTCAAGCGTCCAGTCTGCATTGATGATCTCAGGCGTGTCTTGATCCGGTTTGTTGCGGAGAAAAGTCTCTCAACAGTGCAGGACGTCATAGGGAGCGTTATGATGGCCCTTAAGAGACAGTTGACATTGGGGAAAATGTCTGCAGGGCAGCTATCGAGTATTTCGATTAATGAAGGGAAGTTCTCTTTATCATTTTTGCGTCTCACTTGTTGGGTGAAAACAGTGTACTCCGCATCACTGATTGCAATCCCATATAAATCACATGGTGCTTTCAACAGTTCTTTCACGCCAAAAGTGGCGGACGCCGGTAAGAAGGAAGCCGAAGCTTGCATGATCCCATACGTGTCCTCTTTAAATCGGCAGTTCAACTCGGTTATCTGCCTGTCTAGAACGCAGTTCCACAGTGCCCTTAAATCATTATTGCTCTTGATAGCAGACGTTTTCCCCAACGTTGTGGTGACGACAGACTGATGTAACTTTGCAGGCAGCTTGCGCTCACGAGCAGCGGTGACATCCCAGCCTACTATCTCATGCTTTTCCATTAGCTCCTCCGTCAACCTGAGCACTTTATCAAAGTCGCCATTTGAATCATCCCGGAATGTCCCATAAGTAGCTTTCAGTGTCTCAATCAATGATATACAATCTGTAACACACAGTGTTGAGCTTTGCAACCCCTTCGTGGCAAAATCACTGTTCTCAAACAGTTTGCAAAATGCAACAAGCATGAAAAGGAATTTTTTGGTTTGTATCTGTTGTAACAGCTGTTCTGCATCTATTTTAGTTTGTCCACTTGATTCTGCGTATTCAGCGGGCGCCTCCAGTAACACATCTAGTAACTCTAATATTTTATGCACTGACCCTGATTTTGAGCTCCATCTAGTGTTGCACGACCGTTCCAGCTCCATACACTGACGGTTCGGATGCATTTCCTTTTGTAACTCTATGAAACGAGCGTGCCTCTGTGCCCCAGTGAAAAAGTTGTGTATATGTGACAGGGCATGGTTAAAAAGTCCTCAACTAGGGCAAAATCTTTTTTCTGTTTTTTCCAGATTATGAAAGGGTAGATTGTAAGCTTTAAAATGATGTGTCATACATTGAAATCTGAAACAAGTTGAAGAAGTCATGGATAGTTTAATGGTGATACCCCCTGAACCACCGTACTGAGATATCTAGCCTCAAACTTCTTCAGAGACGTTTTTCACAGAGGTAATGAGTGGGAACAATAGCTGGTTAACTCCACCCTAATCACTCCCTCAAGACAACCACACCTCAAGACAACCACTCCCCCATTACACTACCTGTCATTATCTACCTGTCATCTGTCAGTGGGGTTGTCAGCTAACCCTCAGGAAGCAAAATTGCAGGGCTGACACGTTTAAATAGCTAAATAATAATAATAATAATAATAATAATAATAATAATAATAATAATAATAATTCAAGATTCATGATTCATCATCATTTTATTGCCATGTGTGCCAAAAGTTTATTACGTCCCATTACAAGTACAAGAGAGTAAAATTCATGGCAATGGAAAAAATTAGGCAAGATACAATTGAGCAATACAATAATAGAATGGTCAAAAATTATAATGTTGTGTCTGTGTGCATGCATTTATCATTATAGTCCATAAAGCATCTAGTGGGACTTCGGTGTAGTTCCTTCCCATCCCATCTGGGCATCAAAGCTCTAATAAAAAAAGAAGACAGTACATTTAAAATGATTGCCCACTGTTACCAACACCACTTTTACAAAATAGCCTACTACTATCTTAATAAAATAGAATTGCATACAATGACAATGACAAATACCTGAAGTGCTGGTGACTCATCAAGGTGTCATCTCTCAGAACCTCTCACCTCCTCATTCTGTAACACAGATGTCAGGTCAGAGGTGTGGACACACTGCTACTGTAGGTTTTCCATAGACTCAGTGTACTGTACTTGTACTGAAGACATTTCAATTCACAGTATTATTCTACAGCAAATCTACATATCAATGAATTAATCATTATTTTTGATTCCACATAACATTATCGTTCATTACAAAAGCATTTACTTTTTCTATAATCTATTACATCTCTAACAAAGCTAGCTAGCTAGCTAACAAGCTAACACTTGTTTGGCTAGCTGGTACACACACACAAACACACTAAAATGGTGCATTAAACATATTACACTATGTTGCATGTTTAGTAGGTCTGCAACAAATGTATTTATTCATTATGTTTTATCTTTGACAACCTATTTCTTCCTCCCACCATCTCCTATTAGTGATGGTGGGAGGTGGTCTGATAACTGATGCTAACAACGGGGCTGATGCTACCTTACTCACAAAACAACAATTAACTGTTTGGCTTATCTAAGTAAACAATACAAAATCCTAGTATACAACACATGTAACTCACTAAAACTTACCCAAGAACACAGCAGAAGGTCTGTCTGCAGACGACTGTCCCAAGAATAGTGAACTGATGTGGAGATCAATGTCTGAAATTCCGTTGTCATCTGTCATCGTCAGATTCGGAGTTCGGAGTTCCCGTTCAGAGTTCCCATTATGTATAGTCCAATATGAAGGAGTTCATTAATTGCCCACGGTGGATATTTCTGCCTGCTTTTGAAATTCTGTTGATAGCATTTAGCTTCAGCATCCATCTTGTAAACTTGTAAACAGATCCACATCGCACATGGCTCCTTACATACAGCTGGGGTGGGCGTGGCTACACACACAGCCACACGAAAACGAATAATACCCCCCTCCCGACTTTGCTAACTAAATGTAGGTATTTAGTGAATGTAAAACTGTTGGATATGATATCGGGTGGGTTCTTCATCGCTTCGTTTGTCGTCCTATGCCAAAAACTGGAAAACACATTTTTTCACAACAAGACTTGTTTGACTCGATTGCGAGGTTTCAAAATGGCCGAGATGGGGACCTATTAATCAGACGCTGTCACATATGATTCACTATGTCAAAAAAGGTGCTAACATGCCCAGACACTTTTGCCGCAGTGCAAAGCACTAGATTAAGCCGATGAGAATTGCAGTGTACATAAACGGCTTTCGGAAATGTCTCTTTCAGTAGCACCTGTACCCCTCCCTTGTGCCCTGACATGACCGATGCGCCATCGAAACAGAATCCGACGCACAGAGAAGGATCCAATCCGAGTGGTTCAAGGACCTCTAGGATCCTCTGTGATATTCCTTGAGCAGACAATTCCGCAGTTTCCACAAAGCCTACTGCTCGTTCTTTAATTACCCCTCCATGAATGAATCGAATACAGACAGCAACTAGCTCGCGCTTGGATAGATCTTTATACTCATCCGCAAGTATGGCATAATATGTGGATTGCTCATGCAGTTCAGACTTTATCTTTCGAATTAGCAGTGAGGCTGCAGCCTCAAGCAGCTCATCCTGAATGTGATGGCTTAGGAGCGTGGCATTTCGAGGCAGTTCCTTCAGTCTATTTTCAATTTCTGGATCATATTTTGACATGAACTTGAATAGCTCCAAGAAATTACCTTTATTGAGCGCCTCTTCCGTTTCTCTGTGACCTCTAAGTGGAATTTCCAACTTGGCACACAACATAGCAATGTCTAACACAACTTTAACGTGTTGCCGGTTTCGCTCTATGAAAGAAACGGCATCACCGTGCATTTGATTTAACACTGTCCCACGGCATTGGGGTCCATCATGGCTTTGCCTGTACCCATCCAACTTGGTGAGGGCAACAGCATGCGGCTTGCTAGACTCGTGTTTGTCACAGGCCTGCCGGAGACGTTTCCAATTTTTGTATCCATCTCTTATAAAAGTGAACTCCGTGTGCGCCTCTGGGAAATGTCGACACACTTTACAAAAAATAGCGTCTCTTTCTTTACTATATTCCATCCACTTGAACTTCTCGTACCAATTTCTACTGAAGGAGCGCGCTTTCCCATCTATTACAGTAGTAGGGAATGTTACCAGCTTTGGTTGAGTGGCTGGTTCCTCCATGGCTGACAGATCCGACGGTGTAGTCCTACCAGTTAGCTCTTCACAAGCCGGTGGCAATGTCGGTCGCTTCGGTGGAGCTTTAGCGTGTATGCTCAAGTTAGCATTAGATGTTGAAGCTGTGGCCGTTTCTCCTTCTTCATCCCCAGGGCCAGCACACATCTCATCACAATCCTCCTCTCTGTCTTTGGACAAGGCCTGGTCCAAACTTTCATTATTTTCACTGACTTCCAGACGTGGCTTTTTAAGAAAGCGGGACAATGTTAGCTGTTTAGCCATCGTAGTGCGCACACTGAACACTTGACAGACACTTGACACTGACACTTGACACTTGACACTGGTCACGGTCAACTGAACAATCAGAGTACGGTAAACGTAAAGAGGAAGCCATGTAAACGTAAGAGAGGAAGTTGAATATAATTAGTATTAATACATACTTTTAATCATTTCCAAGACAAAACTATTCACATTACAGTTAGTTAGTGAAAATTAAACTTTAAAAATATTTTATTATAAAAAAATATATGTATTTTTATGAATCTGACTGGGTGGGCCAGCTGTCAATCTGGGTGGGCCTAGGCCCGCGCCTGGATCTGACCCTGAATGACAGTGGAGACTACAGTGTTGTGATAATAACAGGTGCTGGGACCCAACTGCCTGGAGATGTTACACTGGAGGTTTATGGTGAGTACTTTTTTATGGTGAGTACTGTTTCTCAAATATAGTTTATTGATCTCCAGGGCAAACCATATCTCTGTTTTATCTATTCACAATGAGGTAAGTAGTGTAACATTGACCCTCGAAATACTGAGTTATGTTAACATTACATGCAGTATCAATGATTCAGTGATCAAGATGTTTATACTGTAACTGGACCAGACAATCCAGACTACTTAGCCTTCTCCTTTTGTGCCGTTCAGCATTATTGATAAAGTACGGAGCCCCCCTGGGGTCACATGGTAGAAAAAATATATTTGATGTGTGAATCCGTTCCCTCGGTTTTGTAATTCGTTCCCTCGGTTTTGTAATTCGTTCCCTCGGTTTAGTAATCCGTTCCCTCAGTTTAGTAATTCGTTAGGGTTAGGGTTATGGTTAGGGTTAGGGTTAGGCCCTACGAGCCAGAACGATCGCAAGGATTCTAACCCTAACCCTAACCCTAATCCTTGCGATCGTTCTGGCTCGTAGGGCCTAACCCTAACCCTAACCATAACCATAACCATACTAACCAACCCTAACGTAACCCCAACCCTAACCCTAACAAATTACTAAACAGAGGGAACGAATTACAAAACCACACATCAAATATTTTTTTCTACCATGTGACCCCAGGGGGGTTCCGTAATAAAGTGCAGACTATGTGTAAGAAGCTAGTTGAATGGAGACACAGCCCCTCACAACTCAGTTTAATTTGGTCATCTGGTGATGCCCTAGTGGTCGTTGTTTTTCTGAGCAGATGGCCAGGAGGTTTGAAAACAGTTTTTGCCTACTGTACAAGTAGCCTATATTTGATTAATGTTTACACACGTCACTTACCATCTCCACATAACAGCAGTTCTATGAAGTAAATACTAATTCAATGTTGAAATTAAAAAATGTCATCATTGAGATGTGATCATCTTGGAGTTCCTGGTCATAAAAACAGCACACATATTTTCTTCATCTCTCATTTGATTGGATATTTTGAAATGTTTATGTTATTGTTACTTAGAGAGACATTCCATGTGGGATTGTGGAACCACAATTGTGCAAAAAATATGAAATATCATTTTTAAAAAAAGACCATTTCAACATTTTTATATCTGGTTTTAGTGATTCAATAATAAAAGTTGTAGCTTGAGCAGCCAAATGAATACCCCTGGCCTACTTGACACACTCATTTAAGCAGTTACGCCATTTTAACTAATTTAAGCAGCAGTGGACAGGACAGTTGCCGCGCTGCTCCTCCCTTTCGGGACCCGCTCCGTCCGCCCGGCTCCCCGCACCTCACCCCCTTTCGGGATCTCGTGCGTCCTCGCCGCGGCTCTCTCTCTCTCTGTCTCCGTGTGTCTTCACGCGGCAGGTACTTCCTGCCCTACTCATCTCCCGAGGGAACAAACACACACACAGGTTAAATAGACCAGTGGAACAACGAGTCTGATCACTGACACCTGTCTGTAATCAGCCCATTATTCCCCTCCAACGGCAGTCTAGCTCCCTCTGCAGGCCAGAACGCGCCATATTCCCCACAGAGTGCAAAGGTAGAATATTTTTTGTACTCACTGAGATTAAATGACACCTCACGGCTGCCCTAGTGTTAATGGTTGAAATACATTGGGAATCAGCTTTCTTACTTACCAATCTAGCCAGGTATTTACTTGGTTTGTTGCCAAATTCGAATAGCTTCTGTCTAGCAAATCTGATGCACTGTTCTGCTTTAAGAGTGAGTAAAGAGGAAAACTAGATATTGTTGACACATTTTTTTTTTAAATTTGATATTGTTGAATAAGTTTCACTTTCACTTTTTGACCTGTTCAAGTGAGTGTGTTGTTCGCAATTCCACTAGCACCGGTCACAAATGTGAATACATTTCCACGTTGTTGAAAGGTTATTTATGAATTTTTAGGCCTTTAGTCCCGTTAAGAAAATGTTCTCATTTACAAAAACGCAGCATTGTTTTACCTCTGTTTATCAAAGAAAAATATTTGTGAAAGACAGCGTTTGTGTTCTTGCACTTTACCATTTCACACGTTCATACCTGTACTCTTTCAGAGACACCCCGTCCAGTCCTGAATGTGTCTCCTGCATGGTGGCTGAATGTTGGAGACTCAGTGACTCTGAGCTGTGAGGTTAGAGACTCGTCTACAGGCTGGAGATTCTACTGGTACAGATTCTACATGTACAGAGCGTTGTCTGATGGAGAGAATGACCCCCCCGAGCTGCTACCAGACAGCGAGCGTGGGGCTGGAGGCTCCTACTCTGTCAGCTCTGTAGGTCTCAATAACACAGGGATATATTTATGTAGAGCTGCTCTCTCTCCCAGGCCTCTCTCCTCCAGCCTCTCTGACTGTTAGTCCCAACACATCTCAGTTCTTTGAGGGTGAGTCTCTCTCAATGAGCTGTGAAGTGGAGGAGAACTCTACTGGATGGAGAGTGATGAGGTCCACAGGAGGGCACTCCTCACTGTCAGAGTGTCCCTCTGTTCAATCATCAACTGGACCCACATGTACCCTCGCCTCTGTATCCAACTACCCTCAGACAGGAGTGTACTGGTGTGAGTCTGGGTCAGGAGAGTACAGCAATGCTGTCAACATCACAGTGACTGGTAAGTTATTCTCAGTTCTACTGTAGTTTAGTGTCTCTTAGTCTCATTAAGAAAATGTTCTCATAGAAAACCAAAAACACTGAATTGTTGTGTAGCTTCGTGTATCAAAGCAACAGTAAAAACAATAAAAATCATAATAGATTTGTGAAAGACAGCGTTTGTGTTCTTGCATTTTACAATTTCACACTTTCACACATGTTCTCTTACAGATAGACAAGGTCCTGTCCTGAGTGTGTCTCCTGCATGGTGGCTGAATGTTGGAGACTCATAGGGCTTTCACACCGGCAGTTCCGAACGCCGGTTCGCGTTCGCGTGCCGAAACCTCCGAACGTTGGCGCTGTCTGGCAAACGAGCCCGCGTTCATACCAGTGTATCATTCGCCAGACAGCGCCAACGTTCGGCCTAACAGTGACTCTGAGCTGTGAGGTTGGAGACTCGTCTACAGGCTGGAGATTCTACTGGTACAGAAATGTGTACGATGGACAGAGTTACTCCCCAGAGCTGCTACCAGACAGCGAGCGTGGGGCTGGAGGCTCCTACTCTGTCAGCCCTGTTGGTCTGAATCACACAGGGGTGTATTCATGTAGAGCTGGGAGAGGAGAACCAGTCTATTATACAGACTACAGCTATAAGTTCCTCTGGGTAGCAGGTGAGTTAAGCCTGTCAATAATTGCTGGAAAATGATAATTCTTTGAATTTGGAGTCATTATTGCAATGCAAAATAGAACACGTGTAGTGCATTTGGACCTTTTCAGTTGGTTTGGTATATTTTGGGGTACTTTTTTTCTTCAAGTGGAACCTTTTACCTTTACTTTGCATTGTGGTAGGCAAGAAAACTGTTTCTGTTCTTGTTCAGGCAAAGATGGACTTTACATTTTCCACAGTAGACATGGGAGAAGTGATTTCCGGTGCAGTGCTTGTGCTCTCTGTCGAGTTTCCCATGTTGGGAAAACATCAATGCCATCCTTCCTCACATCAGGAAGCACTCTGGAGGTCAGAGATTTTGCTTCTGGAGAGGATAGTGGTCTGCCGATTTTGTTGTTTCCTCTACTCATGAGAGAAGTGCACATCTTTTATTGTTAACCATCTCACAATGACGGTATTTTCCTGGTTTACTCTGAAATCCAGTGACCCACTTCCTTTCTCCTTCATGGTCATCCATCATGTTGCAGCATTTTACCCTGTTCATTCGGACGGTGAAATAGTTGCCTGCAAAATCCATGTGTTTTTTTTCCTGCTGGAAGGATTGAAGTCATATTCAGGACAACATCTCCAGTAGCACCAACATCAGATTTCTCTTTTTCAGGATTTTCTGCACCTTGACAGAAAATCGAAAATCTTATCAAGATCGTAAAGGTAGCAACGTTATCCAGCACGTCCCCACATCTTGAACTCCCATTTCTAAGGTTTTTCTGGCATGTAGGCACATAGGTGAGATTTCCCCTTGAATGGAATCATGATTTCATCAACTGCATGAACTTCCTCAAGAGGTATGCAAAGGAATTGTTGTCGTAGTTTTTGCAACTTGTCCTGAAACTGAATCAGTGTAAGCAATTTCAGGAATCGATCTTGAGACATCACATCAGACACTGAGGGGTGCCATGTCTCCATCTCCTAGTAGGCTCGTACATTGGGCATCTGTACTAACCCCATGTGCATGTACATACCCAGTACCTGCTCAATTTTCTTTTGCAGTTGTGTTGTGTTGATTGATTTTCCGTCTGTACACTGTACAAGTTTGTCTGTTCTGCAGTTCCCTGTAGCATTTCATCAGTAACAAACTGTTTGAAGTCTTCCTCACCACATTCATATTCAATGTTGTCTGGAGGTTCAAATTGTACTTTTCTCCAACGATATCCCTTCCTTTTTAGTCTTCTTCCTGTTACCCCTTGTTGCTTTCTTTGTTGTGTTGCTGTGGTCTCCTTACCCCTGTGTTGTTGTTGTTGTTGTTGTTGTTGCTTTCTTTGTTGTGTTGCTGTGGTCTCCTTACCCCTGTGTTGTTGTTGTTGTTGCTGCTTTCTTTGTTGTGTTGCTGTGGTCTCCTTACCCCTGTGTTGTTGTTGTTGTTGTTGCTGCTTTCTTTGTTGTGTTGCTGTGGTCTCCTTACCCCTGTGTTGTTGTTGTTGTTGCTGCTTTCTTTGTTGTGTTGCTGTGGTCTCCTTACCCCTGTGTTGTTGTTGTTGTTGCTGCTTTCTTTGTTGTGTTGCTGTGGTCTCCTTACCCCTGTGTTGTTGTTGTTGTTGTTGTTGTTGTTGTTGTTGCTGCTTTCTTTGTTGTGTTGCTGTGGTCTCCTTACCCCTGTGTTGTTGTTGTTGTTGTTGCTGCTTTCTTTGTTGTGTTGCTGTGGTCTCCTTACCCCTGTGTTGTTGTTGTTGTTGCTGCTTTCTTTGTTGTGTTGCTGTGGCCTCCTTACCCCTGTGTTGTTGTTGTTGTTGTTGTTGTTGTTGCTGCTGCTTTTTTTGTTGTGTTGCTGTGGTCTCCTTACCCCTGTGTTGTTGTTGTTGTTGTTGTTGTTGCTGCTTTCTTTGTTGTGTTGCTGTGGTCTCCTTACCCCTGTGTTGTTGTTGTTGTTGTTGCTGCTTTCTTTGTTGTGTTGCTGTGGTCTCCTTACCCCTGTGTTGTTGTTGTTGTTGTTGGGTCCTCTTCTTCTTTTGAGTTCATCTCACTTTCATCTTTTAGATAATAGCTGCAGTATCAACTTTGCTACACACTTTCTGACGTGATTTTTACAATAAAATACATCATGAAATATAAAGTATTTATGATACGAGTATGATAAGAGTATTTTATTGCTTCAAAGAAGTATACTCATGTTGGATATCAGTAAGAATATCATTTGATATTTGACCTTTGCCAAATTAGCAAAGACCTTTGCCAAATTAGCAAAGAATGTGGACAGAAAAACGTTCTGGGCTTGTTTACTATTGTTACTTAGAAATCCCATTACATCATAAAAATGCGCTCCTTATCCTGGAGACCATGTTGTATGCAATTAGATATCTGTATTCTGCCATCCAGTGGATTTTCATGGTACTGCATTCAACTGTTCACCCATATTGAGGTCCCAAAAACCCATGTATCACCTATGATACGTGAGGCGTTTGAAGCACTGTTTCAACTCTGAACTTTGACTCTGTCTCAATCTCAACTTTGACCCCCCTCTGTCTGTGTCTCTCTCTTCCCCCTCTCCCTCCCTCCCCCTCTCTCTGTATCCCTCTCTCTCTCTCTTTCTCTCCTTCACTCTCTCTCTCTCTCTCTCTCTCTCTCTCTCCTCTCTCTCTCTCTCTCTCTCTCTCTCTCTCTCTCTCTCTCTCTCTCTCTCTCTCTCTCTCCCAGGCGTCTCTCCTCCAGCCTCTCTGACCATCAGTCACAACACATCTCAGTTCTTTGAGGGTGAGTCTGTGTCAGTGAGCTGCGAGGTGGAGGGGAACTCTGAGGGATGGAGAGTGATGAGCTCCACAGAGCAATTCAGGCTGTCAGAGTGTCTCTCTGATGAATCATCAACTGACCCATGCCTAACCCCCCCCTCTGTATCCTACTATGACACTGGAGTGTACTGGTGTGAGTCTGGGTCAGGAGAGTACAGCAATGCTGTCAACATCACAGTGGCTTGTAAGTTATTCTCAGTTCTACAGCAGTTTGGTGTCTCTTAAGGGCTCTGCACACAGCGTGCGATTTCTGTTGCACGTCAACGTTCCATTTTGAAGTTTGAATGGAAGTCTATGAGAGCATCGCATTTACCCGCACACGGCCCCGATTTTAATCGCACGGCGAACATTCGATTCCATTCATTTTGAATGGGACAAAGCACACGGCGTGCGAGTTTTGTCGCACTGCTTTGTCCCATTCAAAATGAATGGAATCGAATGTTCGCCGTGCGATTAAAATCGGGGCCGTGTGCGGGTAAATGCGATGCTCTCATAGACTTCCATTCAAACTTCAAAATGGAACGTTGACGTGCAACAGAAATCGCACGCTGTGTGCAGAGCCCTTTAGTCTCATTAAGAAAATGTTCATATAGAAAATCTAAAACATTGGATTGTTGTGTACCTCTGTTAATCAAAGAAAGAGAAAAAACTTTAACAATCATAATAATTTTAAAAATAATTTTGCCATTTAGCAGACGCTTTTAATCCAAAGCGACTTACAATTACGAATTACAGGGACATTCTATATGTGCTCTATATGTGCGTGGATCAAGGACTTCCTGACCGACCGCCCCCAGAGGGTGCGGGTGGGCCCCCACACCTCCACAGCCCTCAGCCTCAGCACTGGGTCCCCCCAGGGCTGCGTGCTAAGCCCCATCCTCTACAACCTCTACACCCACGACTTCACCCCCGTCCACCCCAGCAACTACATCGTAAAGTTTGCAGACGACACCACCGTGGTGGGATGTATCTCGGGGGGGGACGAGGCGGCGTACAGGGATGAGGTAGAGCAACTGAGCAAGCTGTGCAAGGTTAACAACCTGCTGCTAAACAAGTCAAAGACCCAGGAATTCATCGTAGACTTCAGGAGGAAAAAGTCCGAGATCCAGCCCCTGCTCATCGACGGAGAGAGCGTGGAGAGAGTCTCAACCCTCCGATTCCTGGGACATCACATGCGGGATGACCTGGCCTGGAAGGACAACACAAAAGGCACCATCAAGAGGGCACAACAGCGGCTATACACCCTGAGATGCCTCAGGAAAGAACACAACAAGCAGGAGATACTGGTGGCCTTCTACCACGGCGCAGTGGAGAGCATCCTCACCTACGGCATCTGCAACTGGTTCCACAGCTGCACAACAGCGGAGAGAAACGCGCTACAGAGAGTCGTGAGAACAGCACAGAAGATCACCGGCGCCCCCCTCCCCTCTCTGGAGGAGCTGTACAACACACGCTGTCTCAGGAGGGCCTCCAAGATCTCCAGGGACCCGACCCACCCTGGGCACGTACACTTTGTCAGGCTGCCCTCGAACAGGAGGTACAGGACCCCGGCCGCTAAGACAAACAGACTGAAGGACTGCTTCTACCACAGGGCCGTCAAGGCCCTGAACACAGAAAAGGCCTAAGTTCTGGGCCCAGGACAGTCCGGACGGATTGTATGGCAGCTAGTGCTGAGGCACAAACATGTACATTTTCAAGCCTGCAAACTGTGACACTTTAAAATAACGTGAAAAAATACTTTTGTGCAATATGACAACCCTAGTTGACTATCTGTGCAGTATAGTACAGTGGATTGTGTACATAGCCTTTATTGATGTAAACCAGCTCCTTACCTTCTTGTGATTTTATGCTTTTATGCTTTTTCTAAAATGTGTTTTTTTTTCCCTTTCCTAACACCAGGGGAGCCACCCCTCCTAAATTTCGTTGTTTGGTACCTGTACTGTAGCAATGACAAATAAAGTCCATTCCATTCCATTCCATTCCATTCCCCCTGGAGTAACTGAGGGCTAAGTGCCTTACTCAAGGGCACACTAGTAGTGGTGTGGTTTCAGGCGGGATTTGAACTCACAACCTTCCGATCACAAGTCCAACTCACTATCCACTAGACCACCACTACCTCCCATAATAGATTTGTCAAAGACAGCGTTTGTGTTCTTGCACTTTACAAATTCACTCTTTGACATCTGTTCTCTGACAGGGAAACCCTCTCCTGTCCTGAGTGTGTCTCCTGCATGGTGGCTGAATGTTGGAGACTCAGTGACTCTGAGCTGTGAGGTTGGAGACTCGTCTACAGGTTGGAGATTCTACTGGTACAGAGATGTGTATGGTAGAGATGTGTATGATGGACAGAGTTACACCAGAGAGCTGCTACCAGACAGCGAGCGTGGGGCTGGAGGCTCTTACTCTGTCAGCCCTGTTGGTCTGAATCACACAGGGGTGTATTCATGGAGAGCTGGGAGAAGAGACCCAGTCTATTATACAGACTCCAGCTCTCAGCTCCTCTGGGTAGTAGGTGAGTTATGGCGCTTTTCCCAGGCTGGCCCGGTTTATTATCCTTTTTCCACTGCCAAAGGTACCCGTGCCATTTCTGGTACCCGTGCCGAACAAGAACTAAAATAGTTATTGTTCGCGATGGGTAGCGAAAGGTACTTTTTTGCCAGGCTGCGTGTGACGTGTGACGCTGCACACCGTTGATTGGTCAATGGAAATCGTCATCCCATGTTCATAGATTTCTTCGCTAACCGCCATCTTTAAATACCACAACAGATTTCGCTCTAGGAAAATGTCACTTACTGTTTCTGTAATAACTTATTAATAAAGATTAGAAAAGTTATGCTAACCATCGTACTATCTTAGTTTAATGTCATTTCAATGCATCATAGAACTTTTATTTACAACAAGCATAACAAAAAAAATCGCTATTATGGCGATGTGCTATGCTGTTCCTCAGTCCAGCTGCAGTCAAATGCCGGTAGATTCGCGTCTTGCTCCCTTTAACATGTCGGCGTTTCCCTGGTTGCGAGATCTAAACTATTAGAACTGAAAGCGGCAGGTAACAGGCACGTAACATCCATATGCTGTATATATAAATAAATACATTTGACTACCAGCAAGACACCGGAGCACTCTCATCTATAACAAACGTGGAGATTGTATGAGCCCCGCGTCAGTCAGCCTTTCCGTAGAAATACATCGCTCCGTTATATATCTAACGTTATATGTTTTAAGGCTGTTCTGTGCATGATAGTGCTGCATTATGTTGATCCATCTATATCGATCTATTCTTGCCAATTCCTTATTACCAGTGGAAAGGGGGAAGGCTTAAACACTTTGAATGGAATTCAATGGAGGAAGCATGATACTCGCTCAGAGTTCATCTCGCTTTCCCCCCCGTTGATGTATTAAACAATCTAAGCAATCTAATCAGAGCAGTTGTTATTATGTAATATTATTGATGGATGTGCCTTTTTTGATGGAGAGCAGTGAGCGCAGGGCTGCCAAGTTTCACCAAAAGTTTGGAGTGAGATTTTTTGGCGGTGGAGCGACCCAAAACTGTGCACGTTTTGGCAGCGGCGGCCCCTCTCTCCCACCCAATTATTTGAGCTAGTTTCCTGCAATTTTACATGTTGTTCATTATAAACCAGCACAAGAAATGAAAATAATTAACATTTTATGAAACAAGAAAAAAATTCAGACAATATATCATGTTTATGAAATCTTAATAAACAAATACAGTAGCCTACAGATTCTAAAAGAAAAATGGGCCCCATCAACATGACTCAGCCCCTTGGTCAGCAGCAGAAAGACCCTTGGTCATCATCTTATATACAGTGCATTGCTCATAGATGGCTATCATGTTATACAGTACATACCAGGGTTTTTCCTGGGTCAGAATGAGGGCTTTGGTGGTTGATCTTGTGCGAGCGCAGCGCGCCCAACATTTGTTTGTATTTGTATTGTAAATTGTAATTATTATTAATTATTATTATTAATGTACCTGGTTATGTTACAGTAGAGAAACAAAAAACAGTTACCAAAAAAACCTGAGTATTTACTAGCTAAGATTGACAAAAGATTGGCGTGGTGCAACCGAAATTAGTAAACAACTAGTTTGAAACTTGCTAGTAACAACTAGGGGTTTAGTAACTACTAAATGCCTGCATTTATAATGACTTACGCCAAATTGGTGCAACCAGTCCAGTAGGCTACCAGATACGATGTTGTAATGTATGCACATAATTTGCTACCACGGTTGCCAGACGGAATTGACAATGTCCAGCCCAACCGGTCTAAAAGCTGCCGTGGCATCTTTCTGCACAAGCGTTATCTTGAGTCTGCAATCGAAGCGGCAGGCGAGCGCTGATGGAAGAACCTGTGTTCACTCGAGCTGCAAGAATGTAGCAAGCAGTGGTTGCCAGGTCCAGTGTGACCAAAAGTAGCCCAATCTGGCAACACTGCTTGCTACGTTCTTGCAGCTCGAGTGAACACAGGTTCTTCCATCAGCGCTCGCCTGCCGCTTCGATTGCAGACTCAAGTTAACGCGCGTGCAGAAAGATGCCACGAAACTCATGTCCGGTAGCTTTCTTTCAAGGAATTTCAAAAAATAAAAGTCCCGTAAAACAATTGTTATTTCTCGCCGTGAGAAATAGAGATGCGGCGTGAGAGCGGGAGAACTGGTTGAAATGCGTGTCTCACAGCGATTGCGTGAGACTTGGCATTTATGAGTGAGCGGATGACTGGATGTGAGCATGTATTTGAAATGCCGATAGATTCGCGTCTTGCTCCGAAACCAGAGCTGGGAGCTGCCGGCAGCAGACAAGATTTTACAGCGTTCATTCAAACTATCGTAATTCATGAACTATATGCCAATCTAAAAAATTCAAACAGTTTCTGAAAGCAGAGAAGTTGCACTTTTTGAACAGTTGAACTTTTTTAGGCTTATTACGGTAGTTAACCAACAAGAAAAGCACAGTGCTCAACGTGTCAGGAGAAATAAAAATAGAATCGTGTCGCATTTCATGTCGGCATTTCCTTAGAACTGAAAGCGGCAAGTAACAGGCACTTAACGTTACATGTTGTAAGGCTGATCTGTGCACGATAGTGCTGCATTTTGACATAATTCTTATCGCATTTCCCCCCGCTGATCTGTATAGCGGGGGGAATCTTATGACACGTAACTCCTCCTACAGCCCCGGGTCGGTCCTGTATAGTGGAAAACGTCTCGTACCTGGAACTTTTCAAAAGCGTCCCGAGGCGAGCCGTGCTGACCCGTGCCGTGCCGGTCAATGGAAAAGCGCCATTACTGATGTACTGTTTCAACTCTGAACTATGAACCTATTTCAGTCTGACCTTTGAACCCTCTCTGTCACTCTCTCTGTCTTTATGTGTCTCTCTCCCCCTCACACCCTCTCTCTCTCTTTCTCTTTCTTTCTCTCTCTTTCTCCCCCTCCATTTTCCTCCCCCTCTCGCTCTTTCCATTCCTCTCCTCGCCTCTCCCTTTTCTCTCTGTCTCAATCAATCTTCCTGTCTCCCTGCCTCTCCCTGTCTCTTTCTCTCTGACTCCCCCTCTCTCTCACTGTCTCCCCCCCCTCACTCCCCATCTCTCACTCTCTTTCTACCTCTCTCAAACTCTCTCTCTATCTATCACCCTCTCTCTTCCTTCTCTCTCTTCTCTCTCTTTTCTCTCTCTCTTCCCTTTCTCTCTCTCTCTGTCTCTCTCTCTCCCAGACCTCTCTCTCCCAGACCTCCTCCTCCAGCCTCTCTGACCGTCAGTTCCAACAGATCTCAGTTCTTTTGATGAGGTGAGTCTGTCTCAGTGAGCTGTGAGGTGGAGGGGAACTCTACTGGATGGAGAGTGATGATGTCCACAGGAGATCTCCCACTGTCAGAGTGTCCCTCTGATGAATCATCAACTGGACCCACCTGCACCATCCCCTCTGTATCCATCTCTGACAGTGGAGTGTTCTGGTGTGAGTCTGGGTCAGGAGGAGTACAGCAATGCTGTCAACATCACAGTGACTGGTAAGTTATTCTCAGTTCTACAGTAGTTTGGTGTCTTTTAGTCTCATTAACAACTACAAGTGTGACGCTGTTTCACCTACTTTCAGCGCCGCCACTCTTTACAGTGATGCAGGAGAGAGGAGGGGAGAGAGAGGAGGAGGCAGGAGGAGGAGGAGAGGAGAGAGGAGAGAGGAGAGGAGAGGAGAGGAGAGGAGGGGAGAGGAGAGGAGAGAGGAGAGGAAAGGAGAGGAGGAGAGAGGAGAGGAGAGGAGAGGAGAGGAGAGGAGAGGAAAGGAGAGGAGGGGAGAGGAGAGAGGAGAGGAAAGGAGAGGAGAGGAGAGGAGAGGAGAGAAGGAGAAGAGGAGAGGAGAGGAGAGGAGAGGAGAGGACGGGAGAGGAGAGGAGAGGAGAGGAAAGG